>NW_020884873.1:3217710-3716735 GCF_003945725.1 Corapipo altera | reverse complement strand
ACAGCTAACCTTATGCTCTGCTCAAATTAAGTTACCACACACTGCCTCTGCATTTCTTACACGTACAGTCAGATGGTTCTTTGAAACCTTAATTACTTTTTAAAAAAAAATCCCAGTTATCTCCAAACCTCTGTTCACCACCACTGAAACTGGGAATATATGTATGTGTAATGTGTATGTATAGAACATATATGTGCACGGCCACACGCCACCAGTGAATCACACTGCAGGGTGGAAGGCAAGCCAGCTCCTCCAAAAACCTGTGCATATTACAAGTCTTCATGACATTTGCTTTCTGATCAGGATAGACAATACATACAGAAGTCAGCATTGTCTCTACAATCACACATTTGTTCAAAGTAAGTTTGTGAGATCCTTACAGGCAGCAAAACACAGCCACAGACAGCCAAGCACTTACCAACTGGAGTCATACAACGTTTTGAAAGCAGCACTGGAAACGCATCTCCCACTGAAGTCAAGGGAAGAGTGGCTGTTTTGGGACTTGGACAGGTTCCTAAATTCTCACTTATCTGCCCGATACTTCACTGGTTTCCAGACGTCCAGCCCAGAGCACCCAAGTTTATGTGACTCACTTTGGGGACAAGCCACCCCTGATCCATGGCATCAGACCTGGCTACCACGGTCACAGCGGGGAGGAAAACAAAGCACCAGTGCTGGCGCCTGGACTGGGGAAGAAGAGGCCAGCAGCCAGCAAAACACAGGCATCCTTCTTCAGTAATATCACTCACTTTCAATTCTGAGAGAGAGTGAATCCAGCTGAGGTCAACTGCAAGCAAAAAAAAAGGATTGTGTTTTGAAATCTGCTGGGTGATGTACAGCACGCAACACAAATTGGGGCTGTCAGTCTAATTTCCAGGAGATATCACCATGAATAGTATCCCAAGCAGACGGCTACAGGTGATGCTCACACTATCAATGACAGTGTGCTGCCTGGCTTGCAGATGCTCCCAGTACTCAAATTTGCCAGAATTTCACTGCACCAAGTTGAGTCTTTAATAATCGGAGATAATGGGATGGAGCGAAAGAGAGCCCAGCAGCAGTAATGCTGTTGTGGTAAGGTTTAAAAAAAGTTTACCAGCAAGCAGTGATAGCTTTGTACAGGCTCCTCAGAGGTACAGGTGATTCAGAAAATTAGTATGATAATAGAATTTAAAAATAGCTCTTTGAGGATGAGGAAATTCGGGGGTTTTCAGTGTTGCAGTTTGACACTGTATTTTCAGTGCACTGGGCAGAAGACTGAACTCTGAAACCAAAACTTTGCAGATTTTGAGAAAGTGTCTTTCGGTGGTATGGCAGTACTAGTTACAGAAAAACCACGAGGCACCAGTATTTCACTTTTCACTGACTAATCTCATTCTTACTCAGAGATGCAGTGACTGAAATCCTTCTCACCTACTGTGTAGCAGCTTCTCTGAAATAAATTTGCAACCTCAATCTAGATCCTAGTGGACAAAAAAAAAAAAAAAGAAAAAAAACACCCCACAAGCCAAAACCCCCTAAAGCACTTGGTATTAATTGGCCATCCTTGCTGGTGGTCTCAGGACTGAGGCCGTGGGCATGGAAAATGAACAAGCTCCTGACCTTCTTCTGATCCTCTCCACGAGGGCTGAGACAATGACTGGGCTATGCACTGCCATTTCCTATTTAATTAAATGGCTAAATGGAAGATTTCCTCTGTGGCTAAATGGGAGGTTTCTTTTTCCAGTGCTGCTCTCAGTCTACTAACTCTTGCAGTCACTTAGGTTGACTGTAACATTTAAAGGAAATAATTCCCCCCTTCGGTTTTCCTAGCACAAAGGAAAGGATACTGCAGGAGCACTGCAGCTCAGTTTATGCAGAGAGAGAGATTTATACATGTGTCTTTCCATTTGCATCATTCTTTTCTTTCTAAAGGGCCAACCCATTTCATTATTCCCTTTAAAAACATAAGACACATTTACCTCTAATCCCACTGTAGAGAGAACTTCTTAAACACGAGAAAAAGTTGTTTCCATGTAAGATGTACAAACTTCAGCTACCTGACGGTGATGATATATGCACATTATATAATACATACATGTGGAAAACAGCCTTGATGCGACAGCTGAGTCCTGAGGCGTCGTAGTAGTCACTCTGTGTTTGAAAGACAGCTTCTCTACCAAACCACTCAAACAGTAAAATGAACACAATATACTCTCCAGCTAGAACTATGCCCTTAAGCTTCAGTTGGAAGAGGAAAAGAAAACTTCTCATTGAAGTCTATTTTAATTAGGACTGCAGAGAACCAGTTTGAATGAAAGCCTGCCTTTTTTTTTTCTTTTCCTCTCCCCTCCTTTTTTTCTTTTTGAAACCCAAGCTAGAGTTTAAAAAATTCTTGGGTAGGGTGAAAATCAAGTGAAAAGCAGAAGTAAACTTGCATTTGAACGTCCTTTAGCTGAAGAAATTCCTCATAAAAACTTGGATTTAGGGATGACAAAGAAAGGATGGGTTCTTATATTCAGTCTGCTTCTCCCATATGATCTGCAGACTGGCTCTGTCATAAAAGCTAGAAAACACTAAACAAGTTATACAGCATTTGCTTAACTGACAAAATATTCACTTATTATTACTGCCATTAGCCTGTTCTTTTTGATTTCCCTATGTATTTGTTTCTCAGCTATTTGGATGTTTAGTATCCTGACATGACGTGTCTCCAAAGCTTTGTCAGATGCTATCTTTCTAGATTAAATACATACAGAAGGATATGCTTTTATATTTGCCTGTGACAACTGCCTTGCTTAACGATGGACTTCCAGGAAGGTCACAGAACCCGCATCCATCTGTGCATGCCATAACAGCTCTGTGGTACCTGCCTAGCTCCACTCATGCCAGATTTAATAATTATGAAAAGTTTGAATCACAGCACAAATACCTGGAAAGTAGATGCTTCATACATGGTGTGCACCCACCTGCCAGCACTCGTGGGTGCCTGGAATACCCTCAAACATTTCAAGCGAGGGGGCTTTTCCTATTTCCCTGACTGCCTGGGGTGTCGACATCCCCCATGTGTCTCAGGGTCATATGCTGTTACTTTAAATACAGGCACATTGGATCAAAGATTTTAAGCTCATTTCTGGGCAAGGGGAATACAAAGCCTATTTAAGTAGATGCAAAAATTATTTTCAACAACAATGCTGCAGAATTCAGCGAGGAGCTGAAACAACAGAGCTGCAGTACCAATCCAGCACAGGCATAAGGAAACCGTAATCATATCTAATTAGAGTTAAAATAATGTTTCCCTTTGAAATGTTTAATTAGCTCTGTTTTATTACATAAACATTCTTGATGCAGAGCATACTGAGCTAGAAGAGTCTGATGAGTTAAACAGTGCAAAGTGCTCAGGCGCCCAGTGAGGGGCAAAACCTGACAAGGAGTGGCTGTTGTTACCAGATGTCTGGACCATCAGTGGAGCCATGATGCTTGCTGCAAACAGCAGGCTATCATTTCAACCTTTGTTGCCTCTACTGAAGCCTCCCATCGCGCTTTCAATTTAACAGCATCACAAGGAGACAAAGAAATTTCTTACAATATGCCTTTCAGTTCAGAGACAAATCCCATTTAAACTTGTTCAACCTCTCATAACGTATTAGTTATTGTTGCCAGTCTGCATGTCCTCTGGCAACACACTACTTATTCTGGAGGAGGAAAGCTTTTTCTTTTTTTACCCCCTTTTTCTGTCTTTTTTTTTTTTTTTTCCCCCCCCCCTTTTTTTTTTTTTAATTCTTGCCCTTCAGTTTGATAAAGCAAGACCAGATTTACTGGCAAACTTACAGCATGCTTGTCACAAGCTTGCAGCAAATTTAATTAACCTTATTACAAATATGGTTTTCTTGAAGATTACATCACAATCTGGTTTCACATCGCCTGCTGCTGATTCAACATATTCTGTGCTTTGGAGAATATGTTCATTTTCTGAAAAAGGTCAAAATGTTAAAATAGCTAAAACTTCACTATTTCTTCTGAGTTCCTGTTCAAATCTTGTGGTGTACCAACACTCTGTCTTACGAGCAGTGTTGTTATCTTGCTGTGTGCCAATTGTAGACGGGTTTACTTCACACAACAGTTTACATCCCTTTAACAACAGGGATAGCCAGATGATGGAAAATTTGCTGCTAGTTTAACCCCTCATTAGCACACTGGGACAAAAATCACTAGAAATGCACAACTAGGATTAGCTTTGCCCAGCAAACTTGTAACAGGTAGCAGCTACTAGCATAATTTAGAATTTCAGCTGACTAAGGAGTGAGTTAAGATACTACTTCTGCTCAGGAACACTGACAGTGAAGGTGCACTATTTGGTCAAGATTAGCAAAAGAATTTAATAACTTTTTACAGTCAGTATGAGCTTTTAAATGCTGAAATGTTTCATTAAAAGATTTTTTGTTGTCAGTTTCCAGAAACTAGAACAAGAAATTCCCTGTGACAGAGAATGTTGGCATAAGATTTCTATCGGCATACTTCAGACTTTAAAGAGCTGGATAAACATCTTGATTGCTTCCTTGAACTACACCTGAATTTAGAACCTTTAACTATTTGCACAGACTGAGTTAGTCTCATTGAAAGTCTCTGCAAAAACTCTGAAAGATGATTTCTTACATATTTATTTTTTCATATAATGTCCAGAAGAGGAATACCCTTGTCCATACTCACTTAATAACAAAGCAATACTTCACAAGCTGAAACTCTGCTATGGCGTGGGAGGAAGCAGAGGAAAAAAGTCACAGCATCTGTTCTAAAACCCTTTTTAATAAAGTATAAAGAGAGAAGGGGGTGTAAAACAAAGACACCTTTGCTAATCGCTAACTCTGTAATTCTATTAGCACACAGGTGTTATCAGATCAGTGAGCAGAGGATGCAAAAAAAGATTATGCAGGGAAAAAACAAAGCAAACATTAGCACAATAGCAGCGAGCTAAAACCTTGGCATATTTGATATTGTTATGGCTCCCACACGCCATACAGATAAGGTGGTTGACCAACACAGCACAAGAGCATCAAAGACATTCCATGGAAAGCAGCTGTGCTCTGGAGAAGATAATCTGCAATACAGAATTACGTGTAGAGGGTCTAAACACGTGGCTTGTTAGCTTTTGTAGGATAGCAAAGTGCTGACTCTCACGTGACAAAGAATGCTTTTTGCCTTTACACCTATGCGTACATCATGTATATTTGGTATTATTTAACTTCCATATGCTTAGAGAGAGAGGTTTGGAAACTCAAGTGAGAACATTTGTCCAAGAAAGACAAAAAGGGTCAGCCTACCAAAGTCTCTTTTCATCCCCTGCAAGAATAAAAAAAAACTCCATGCCTGGAGATGGTGCAGTATTTTAATGATTCGCTTTGCAACCACATAATATAAATATTACATCATTTAAACAGGACTAAAGTCCTTGATTCTCTCAGTAAAGTATATACCATTAGGAACATATTTTGAAACTTTCTGCAAAATATCCGAACAACTAATTAGACAATGGACAATCCAACTAAGGAAGATGCTCTGTTGAGCCTGTTATTCAAGAAGCAGTAGGAAGTGGCCAGGGATGTGAAAGTCAAGGGGAACCTCAGCCACAATGACCATGACATTCATGATTTTAAGCTTCTAATAGGAGCGAGGAAGACAGGAGAACCATGTCTTGGAACGCAGGAGAGCAGATTTCAGGTTGCAGATTTTTCTCGGATTTACTTGTCAGGATCCAACAGAGACTTCCTTGGAAGGCAAAAGGGCTCAAGAAGAGCTGCTTGATTTCCAAACCACAACTCCCTCAAAACACAGATAATCTATTCCCATGTGTGGAAGGTCAAGCAAGGGTGGCAGAAGGCCAGTATGGCCAATAGGAAACTCCTCAGCTAGCTCAAATGCAAAAGGAAATCTATATGTATTGCAAAAAGGTACACAGAACAAATTGAGATGTTGCCCAAGCAAGCAAGGAGTTAGAAATGTAAGGGCTCAGGTGGAGGTAGAACTAGCAAAGGACGAGAAAGGCTGCAAGAAGAGCTTCTGCAAGTACCTTGGAAAGAAGAGACAAAGCCAGAGCTTTCTCACAGACACACAGCAATAGGACAGGAGGCAATGGAAACGCCAGTTGAGTATAAGAAAAAGATTTTTTACCAGGAAGATGGTCACCTCCACCAGCATCTGACCAGAGAGGTTGTGAAGTCTCCACCCTTGCAAACATTCAAAACCCAACTGGACAACCTGCTGTAGGAGGTTAGATAAGTCACTCCAGAGCTCCATTCCAACCTAATTCTAACCTATTCTGTAATTCTACAGTTGCATGAAATGTGAATCAAATTGGTCTTTTGCCGATTAAAGAGAACACAGAAATATTCCATAATTAACTGAATTCCTTTCAGTTGTTTGCGAAGATTGTAATAGCTCCAACATTGAGTGAGTTACTTGGCACATTTCTAACAAAGGTTGGACCCTCTGATTATTTACTCATATGCTACATGCCCTATATTGGTGCTGTACACCAAATACCCTGTTCAAAATGGGGTAACATAAACCCGTATACCATCCCAGCACTGCAAACTAATTTGGCCATGCAGGTTATAAAACAGAAATCTTTCTTTAGGAATCTGTGCCTAAAAATCAGCAGCTCACCAAAGCTTCCCCTGCCCCCCACTTTTAACATGCTTTTTTCCTGAAAGCCCTTACATAGTGGTGAATTCTGCTTTTTACATGCATTAAATCCTGTTTAGATATATGGGTGGTTTTGAGAAGAATATTTGCTGCACAGTATCTGGCTTTCCCCTTCATGGTCCCTGCAAATCCACAAAGCTTCATGCCAATGGGATAGGAAGGTTTCTGGAAACTTGACAGCACATGGGAGTTCACTACATTAATTCCTTCCTTCACCCAAACTGGAGCCCTTCTTCCTCCTCCATGCAAATTTCCAGGGAGTGTGACAGAGGAGAAAATGGCAGAGGGGCAACTGAAGCAAACAGAATAAATTCACTGAAGGAAACAATCACTGCCCACAGGTCTGGGCTTCCACCTGTTATTTTGGGGATGTGTCCAGTGCACAGGAAAGGACATGAAGGGAAGCTTTTTCCCTTTAGTAATTTTATACAGTGCTTTGGGGTGCTACGGAATCAAAGGCACCATATATAAAGGTTTGATATTGTTATAAAAACACTAACATCACATCCAAAATAAATACTTCAAGATTTATAACATTTCTGAGCCTTCAACTCTTGGGACACAACTGGAGACCTTTAGATGACTTGCCCGCTACTACTGTTACCTAAAGTCCTAAGAGAAAAGGCAAGAGCACTACTGATTGCATATAAACCAGCAAAACCTGAAAGGTTTATAGCAGCCAGCTCTCTTATCACAATCCTCTATGGAAAAAAACACCTGTTTATGCTGGCAACAGATGAAAAAAAAATTTTTTTCTCTTGTTCAGTAGGTGCATGCATTATTATGGCACGTAAGAGATCTGCACACAACTTTGCTTAAAATTCTCAAAGTTAGCTGAGCAGGGAATAACTTCTCCATTTAAAAAAAAAAACCAACAACAAAACAAAACAAACAAACAAACAAAACCACAAAAAAAACAAACCTGTGCAATTTCAAGCTCTTTTTAAGTTCCAAAATGGGACAACTCCAGCACTGTTAAAAGTATGACATACCCAAGCAAACAGGTAAGTCAACTGCACTGACACCAGCAGTTAGAGCCTTCACTCTGAGCATAAGACAGTCTTCAAATTGCTACCATAATTGATTCAGATGAAGGTCTTTACCAGTCTCTCACACACTGGGAGCATGTGCTGGGTCTCTCCATCCCTTCTGTTACAGCCAGACAGCCCAACAAGTGAGAGGCTTGTTGTGAAAGAAACCAAAAAGTAAGTCTAAAGTTTTAGTCAGGTAGGGCAAAAATTTAGCCAGATCAGTAAAGCCACAAGTGAGTTTTCATAGGATTAGAATAACTTACAGATTTTTTCATCTGGTTTTGAAGAGAAAGTAGAACCTGGAGATAAGAAACCTTTCTCCACAAAGGTTTCATTGAACTTGACATATTCCAACAAAAAAGTATGGTTTCATTCCAAAAATTTTATAGATTTCATTCCAAAAGTTTTATAGATTTAAAAAAAACCCCAAACCTGTGACTGCCTCTAAACTTTAACCTTAAACTGTGGTAGATACAGACACTGTGCAATGATTATATCAATACACAGAATAAAGTGTAAGTGAACAGTTTTAGGGAGTGTGCAAGCAGTCTTTCATTAACTTGCTAATAGTAAGCTGAAACAAAGACAGGAAAGGGATGAATTGGAATTTTCAGTGAGTGTACATAGCAAATTCCAGAAGTATTATTAAAATTCATGACTCGAAACAGGAAAACTAAGATGAAGCACTCTCTGATTAAATGTCTCAGTTCATATAAAAGCAGAAAGAAAAAAAAAGCCACCTGATGGGAGTCAGGGGATGACACACAAAGAGGGAATCCCATGACAGTGGCCACCTTGGAAATTTTCTGCCTCAAACTTGATGATCTAAAAGAGCACAGCCCAACCTTACAGCTTTTTCTAACCAAGGTTGCGGGGCCATGTGCCACACATCTCGTTCTGCACGACACCCACCACCCCCACAGCAAGTTGCCCAGCCTGCAGCTCACCCCTGAAATGGTCCCAATGTACACATCAAAGGGGACCATGGGCCAGAGGAACTGTACTGGCAGGTGGGGTGTGCCCCACAGGCTACAGATTGGTTAATGTGCTCCACACAGAGGAAACAAACTGTTCTTTGCAACACTCACTGATGTCTTCCAGAAAAATGCATCTAATAAAAGCTCCTCTATCCTAAGCCAAGAGATAGAGAAATGCTCCCTGTGGTAGTTTAGTCTGGGCCTTCCTTGGTGACCAGTTTGTAACCAAGGAAGTGCCCAGATTTACCCGGTATTCCCTACGATTTTTATGTAAGCCAGGGTATAAGAAGAAAGGAGGAGAGGCCTTCGGCTTCTCTTTCCTTCTGGTGGCTTTGAGGTGCAGGTTTCCCTGCTGTTGAGTCTGTCGTGTTGGGGAGCAAGGCTGGTAAGGCCTTGCCGACCTTGGGAGGCGGAGGTTGCCGGTGGTTGTTGCAGCGCGACTTTCTGTTGTTCCAAGGAGAGTAGTGAGATATTCTTTTGCTAATTCTTTTAGTTGCTAGATCTTGGGCTATTGATTGTGTATATTTTGGTTTTGTTCCTTTTCTTTTCCTCCCCCTTTCCCTTTTGAAATTGTACATATCTTTCAATTGTATATAAATGTAATATAAGTGTAAATATGTTTATATATATTGCTTTAGCTGCCTCTCTCTCTCGTCTCGGTTCTCTTGGTTTTTTTTCTTTTCCCTTGGTTTTGGGGGCAGGGGGAGCTCTTGTGGTGAGGTTTGGAGACTTGGCAGGGAGTCAGCTTCAAACCACCTCACCCCCACACACCATTACGGGGATGTTCTAGGTAAAACTTTCTCCACTTTATCCTGTGACACCTGCGTGTAGCATCAAGATGCACTGCTCCCATCCCGAGCTGAATGCTTATGGCTACGATTATGGCATTTCTGATAGCTCAAGCAACAAGGAAACACAAAAATCTTGGCTGCTGCTCTCTCATTTGGTCCTCCCACAAGCCAGGCAGTGCCAGTGTTCTTTGAACAAGGCACCCTGATCAAAAGTGGAAGAGGTTTGTTACACAGGCCATATATTAGTTTGATATCTACTGAAAGGAGAACTCAAGGGAAGTACATCACCACCCAGTTATATTCAACAATTTTTCCCGCTAATGGAAATAAAAAGTGCTCAGATGGTTGCAGAGAATTGCTACAGTGACATCTGTTGCACATAAAATCTAAAGGTTAAAACTGAAGATAGCAGCAGAAAAGTTAATGATGAGAATTGCAAAGTCAGCATCTCAATAACTAGGAAGTACTGTTTTCTGTGCAACTGCATTTCATACTGCGTGGACAGTGCATATTCTAGTCCAGGACCAAGTGAAAACTGTAAACAATTTGAGTATTTTTGACTACAACCTGGGAATGGTGAACTACTCAAATGAAGAGTGAAATGGCTTATGACCTACTGCCCTGGGAGACTGATGAGAAAAAAAATATCACTGCTCTGCCCTGTGCAAGGCTTGAGCAGCTTTGCAAGAGGGGATGCACTGGAGGTCAGTCAGCAAAAATCTGAAAAACTTTAATGAACGTTTTGAGCTACTGCTTTGAAAGGTAAGGATGACAATTATCCAAAGAAACAAACTTTCCAAAGTTGGACACAAACAAATAATTTTTCTGTAGTCCTCCTCTCCATGATGCCTGTGATGAACTTTTCAAAAGAAAAAATATCAACAAAATTGAAATAGAGAAGAAACAGTTCTGCACAAATTTATAAAATATGTCAATTCCTTCCAATCAGAACTTTATAATATGAACAGCTTAATAAATAATAAAGAAAAATCAGATGAAGAGGCACTTTACCCATCTTTAGAT
Source organism: Corapipo altera (assembly GCF_003945725.1). Classification (NCBI taxonomy): domain Eukaryota; kingdom Metazoa; phylum Chordata; class Aves; order Passeriformes; family Pipridae; genus Corapipo; species Corapipo altera. The sequence goes on along the minus strand of NW_020884873.1, from coordinate 3,706,232 downwards.
ATAGAAAATGATTTTTACCTTCCTTTCTTCACTTCCATTAGTGATTCCATCAAAAAAGCTAATCCAAATTTTCTCTAAAAATTTGATAATTCTATTTTGACATTCAAACAAGAAAAATAACCCTGTAACAAAAACCTAATTTTGTAATTGCTTTTCTTTTCTATTTTCACAAGAGTAGCAAGATGATTCAAATACAATGAAAACGGTTATCTTCATGGTATATACATATGTAAACTTATACTGCTCTCTGAAAAAACTGTTTTGTCAGGAAGATTCAATAGCTCCAAGGGAAAAACTCCAATCTTAAGTTTTCTGGCCCAGTTCTTCAGGACCATGAAATTTAAACAGAGTAAATAAGGGTTGGAAATCCATGAGATTACCATCTATTTATAGTACAGCTCAGTAATGTTCAAGCACTTCTCATTAACATGACAGTTACATGACCTCTGATTAATATTTTTGCTATTATTTCTAGTTCCATTATTTCTAGTTTTGTTGAATAAAAACGTAACATCAGTATTACTTCAGATTTATGGGACATCTTTCACTGCAAAGTGATTCTAACATGCTTTAAAAAAATTACCCATTATATATTGTTATCGGCTCAACAATGCAATGAGCCACCTGTGGTGGGCAGGTGAACAGCTGATGCACAACACAATGAAGAAACCAAGTAGAGAGAGAATGGAAATTTTGGTTGGCATTTAAAGCATGACTTCAGCCTTACAGAATAGGTCAAGGATTTTTTTTAAACCCCCAGAGAACAGAAGTCTCAGCCTGAAAGTTTGAGCACAGAGAAAACAAAACGGTTGAGTCACAACTGTAAAGGTAAACCACAGAGATGACTTACACTTGTTGGAATCTGGGTTTTGCTCTGAAGACTGCAGATCTTGATTTATGATGAGCTGTCACAGTTTGACTCAACAAAATGGAACTTGTTAACATAAAAATTTAAAAATTCCTTCTCTCTGTAATTGGTATGAGAAAAAAAGTAGAATAGGATATTGCCTACATGAGTCCTTGATGTACAGAACTTGCTATAACAGCTGCACATACTTTGACTTCTCACTGATTTTAGCAGCCCTCACACTTTAAAACCACAGCTCAAAGCCATGGACCTACTGCATTATCACAGCAGTGGAAAGGACTTGGATAAAGCGTTTCAATAGTTATTCAACTACAAGGACAGCATTCAGCCCTTGCCCTGGGAGACACCAGCTCTGTGATCACTGATACTGACAAACTCAACCATTTATTGCTCAAGAAGGATTTTTTTAAAGCTTTTTGTCTCTAATGTAGGCAAATGAGGTCTGCAAATATTCACTAGAGTCAGGCATGCTGTGAGCATCGTCTTAATGAGACCATAAGGATGCAAGCAGGAAGAGCTATTTCAGCAGGTCTAAAACATAATACCCAACAGTTAGATTTCTTAATTTCACCTAAGTGTGAGCGACTGAAAAGTAGAGGCAGAAAGCATTTAAAATGAGGAACGAAGCAATACTATAGTTGCCACCATGGATTTAAAGAAGACAGGACGGCTTTCAAGAGTTGACTGAATCAAGTGAATGCCCCAAATAAACCCATGGTATACAGTTCCTTTTCTCTTTTCCAAACACTTCCCCTTTACAATTGTTTGGACTGTTCAGGAAACATAGTGAATATTCTCTACCAAACTCTACATTTAACACTTATTAACAGGCAGAATATTATTTATTCCAGGAATCATAGTTGCTAGTCAGCACCCCAAACAACTACATAATTTTTTTTAAGAATTTCCTAAAATCGCAGATGTAAGATGCAGAATAACAAATCTGTACCAAATCACCTGAAGAGATCACAGATTTCCTCTAAATAATCTGGGCTGGAAGGGATCTCAGGTGGCCTCTAGTCCAGCCTTCTTTAGAAAAGCAGGGTCAGCTCAGCCCAAGCTTTGCAGAGCTTAATCCTGTTGGGTCCTGAAAGCCCCCAAGAATGGACATTTCACAGCCTCTCCAAGCAACCTGTCCTGCCACCAGACTGTGTCATATGAAGTCATTTTTCTTCATGTCCAGTCTGAACCTCTCTGATTTCCAGCTCTGCCCACGGACTTTTCTTCCTCTCACCTTGCACCATACTGAAGACCCTGGTTTTGTCTTTTTGCCTTTGTAAATCCCAAAACTGTGTTTAACCACAGTTAATCAGAATGACTTATCCATTTAAATGCAGCTAAAGTCATCTTTTTGGTAGAATTCAGGTTTCACTGAAATTTTCCTCATGATAAGACTTTACATTGTTGCCCCAACCCCCCCAAAACCTCACCTCCCTTGTGACCAAAATAAAGTGAGCTGGGTCATGGGTGGGAGGAGATAGGATGGAGGTACATGAAATAAATAAATAAATAATAAAAGAAATAAATTTTTAAAAAGAGTTATTATTTGTAAGATGTTCTGTCAATCAAATTAGCTACTATGTGATGTAATTCACAGCGCAGTTCTATTACAGGTTGTTTTCCATTCAAGGATCTCAGGCATTTTCCAACCAACACATCATACATTTTGTGGCAGGAACACAGAGAGCAGATGGGAGCACAGGTCTGGTGCAAGGTCACACAGCAGGGCTGTGGGCACACCAGGCACAGGGTACGGTGACGGTCTGCCAACACCCAGTCCTGTGATTTAAAGATGGTATTATCCTTTTTTTTCCAGTCCTGCTGACAGCAAGATTTTGTTAGACAATTTTCTACTGAAAGCAGTATTTTACTCAGCTTAATAACCTCTGATTCTCATCAATATCCTTACATAAATAGAGAGAGAATGGCATCTTTGTGTCTGTACAACCAAGACCCTATTTATACTGAAATGTATCACATTACTATAGGGTCAAAATGTGCACAGTTATCACAGATAAAAAGAACAGGTGTTTTCTTGGTGACTTAATAAAGAAAGAGAATTAGAGAAGGATTTTAAAGTTTAGTTTTATTTAAAAAAAATTAGAAAATCGTTAAAATTTTGCACTATAAGCTGAGAATTATACAGCGTGTAATACCAAATTTTGAAAGCCTATGGAAGTGATGCAGTAAACAATTCTCATTATAATGTGGAGAGAGGGGAAGCAGGCAGCTGTATTCTTTTCCCTCCAAAGGCTCCAGCAGCAACTTTCCTGCTGGATATTTCAACATGGGAACAACTGCCCAGCAAGGCTGCACCACTCGAACTTGGGAGGAAAGAAACAATCTTTTAGACAAATACCAGCTCCTTTTTCAATTCTGTAGAACTACCACAAGCTTTCATCCAGCTGTATCAATTAGCAAACAGCAGTGTGGAAGAACACCTTCATGAAGCAGCACTTGCATTTCATGTTCAAGTACATGAAAACTATCATGATACTAAAGGTGTTGGAAGATCCTTACAAAGCATTTATGACCGAATCGATTTCTCTAAGTTAATTAACTTGACTAGGCTGAAAACAAAGCCAACACACAAATCATGCCAGAGTTTGATTTTTAAATGAATGACAACAGATCAGCAATTTTTACTTACTCCTTTAACCTATGGACAACTGAAAACAAATAAAATCTTTCTGTTATAAAACTCAAATGGTAGAACGCTGTAGCAATGTTTCAAAAACATTCACCAGTTCCTGTACTGCTCAGGTCTGTTTTGAACATTTACTTACTCATCCTTTAAAATAATGCATGCCTTGATCCTGGCATAACTATGAACTGCATAAACAGAAGAGCAGAAAACATTATTTTCTGAAAGTTCTAAAAAAAAAAAAAAAAAAAAAATTTGTATTTCCAAAAATCCAGTATTTTAAAAGTTTCAAACTAATGTAAAATAAAAATTCCTATTTCTACTTAACGCAGAAAAATCATTTAAATTCTATGTTGCTTTCATCAACTTATTCCCCCTCCTTTTCTTTTTTTTTTTCTTTAATTTGTTTTTGTTTGGCTTGGTTGTTCCTTTTTTTAAATTTTCATTCTCCAGGGGAAAACACTTTTTACCCTAGGACATCAGTATAAGCCAGCATCGCCTCTAAATCTTCTCTCAAAGAACACATTTCCCTATGAGGTTACCACTGACAAGGGAACACTCAGCCAACAGCTTTGATGACATTACAGTAAACAAAACTATTTGAAAGACATCAGAAAGTAAAACCTGGGACCTGTCCAATAAAACACCTTTATTCCATCATTTCACAGACTGTAAGTCCGCACCAAGTCCACTGTGGTTCTCTGTTGTTACGAGCAACCCTTTACTACTTGTTGCTTCACCTTCTGCTTGAGCTACTCACGCAGCATGTGAAAAATAAAAATGCATAAGGAGGTTAACTAGGACTAGACAAAGGGCTGCAGAGCTCAATCAAGGCAGGCATGGATCACTGTCTTCTCAATAACATCTCTGTCCCCCCCGCCCGCCGCCGCACACACGCACGCGCTCCAGCTTCGAGCCATAAATCTTACAAAGTCACTCAACTGACAGCCTAATAACATGAAAGAGGTATCTGCAAACAAGATGGTTTCAAACCACTGCTGGTGACCCTGAACAAATCAGGGCCCAGTTTCTTTTGCAGCCTGCGTTTCTCCCCTTCAATCACTTAACCGGGCAGATTGATGTGACACCGCAGAAATAAACTAAGCTCCCTCTCGCACACTCTCTCTCTCTCTCCCCGGCTCTCCTGCTTTCTGCCGTTCACTAATGATTGTATCTGTCTGTCCATATACAGCAAAAGTCCAATGCTCAAAGTCCTTTGGGTGGCAGAAATGCAACCTCTCAACAACATCAAAAAAAAACCAACCAACCGCCACCACAAAAAACCCCCCACATTTCTCGCTGCCTTTTGTGTTTTCATTTATTATTTAAGGTTTTCTTCTTTTAAAAGAAATATAAAAAGCAAACATGAAAAACAATACAACCCATCTCTCCGTGAATAAAAAAGTCTAATACCTCGTGAAAACATGATTGCAAATTGCACCCTTTGGGAACATAACTGGAAAACTGTAATATGTGGCACAAAGTCAGAGATGGGAGCATTTGCTTCAATCCCTCTCAAGCACCTCTATCTTTCACTGTTCTTTAAACCCACAGCAGTACCTGAACCCCTCCTACCTTTTAACAGGGGTACAAGTACAAAAGTTTGAAGTAATTTTAGAACACACACCCACACCCATGACCCCAAGTAATGAAGACTTCAAATGATTTAATGATGATGCTTTTTCATGGCAGAGAAGAACTATCAATCCAGACATCCTAAATCTCGGGGTAATAACTTCTTTGAAGCAGGGAAAAGGAAAATCAAATAGCTGGCACGAAGAGCAGATAAAAAGCCACCAAAGCAACCAGCTGGTGAGCCTCTACCTGTTATCCTGTACTTCAGGATTTCTTCAGGATGCTATATAACAACAAGAAAAAAGCAAATAGAAATGTATGTATTTATTCATAAAAAATATTTTTATACTCAAAAAAATTAAATATTTGCACTCTTAAAAATATAGACAGTAAAGTCAATGCAACTAGAGAGTACTGAGATGATGTCTCATGCTCAAGTTTTATCTTTGTTTTCAGTCTTATACCTGAAAGCCTGTTGTTTAGGCATTGGTATGGCTGAAGAGGCAGTACTGGGAAGAAATTCCCCCTAGCTAACATCTCCAGCAGGAGATGACTGAGATGGTGCTCATTGCTTCAACAAGGGTCATACCCAATTGGAAATGCTGATTTAATATTTCCTACTGAAATTTCAGAAGAATAACATTGGTTATAAACCTCATATAACACACTGAAATCCCTAAATCTCGTGTCTGAACTGTATGACATTTCCATTAAAAGATTTACTAAATTTAGAGTTGGTGTGATTCCTATGCAACCCTCAAGCCTGGTGAGATTTGCACTTCAGTATTCTGATTGGAATATTTGTACTGATAAATATCAGAATTTTCTCATCTCTTTCCTTTTGCCCACTAAAACAGAAATGACAACATATCGAAAGATTTTCATGAAGAGTGGTCGAACTCACTCTGCTCTTTAAAGTGTTAATTTGACCCACTAATTTACAATTTAAGAGGGTTTCTTTTCCCTCATACTGCTTCAGTTGGATCACACAGCTTGTTTTATATCTTTGCTTGCATATTATCAGCCTCCCATTTAGGAGAGACTGTGATATCTTTCCTCTGTCGCCCCGAAATTGTTACTGTGCACTCCCCAGACACATACACACTCCCAAAACACCCTAATGAAATCAAAGCCCAGGAGAAGGCTATCAAGAGGATGGGGAGGAAAAAACAATAACAAAACCAAAGCCATTCTAACCAAAGCTGTGAGCAGAGGAAAGTTCTAGTAGCTTGTTGTACACAAAAAAAAAAGCAAAGGCAATAACTAAAGAACATATATTGTATATGCAGCCTGCTGAGAATGCTATTTTTCAAAGGTCCTCTGCCCAGGATGGTCTATTTGCTGCTTTGAACTTATTTAATAACATTAAGCAAGAACACTTAACTATCTAAAAGAAGGATCAGTGGCATAAATCAGACATCATTTCACATATTTCAGGATCAAAGCTGCAAGGCAACATGATTTGTGACGACGTTTGAACAGCCCTAATATATCACAGTTCCTTTTGAAGGATACTTAGGCATATTAGTTGCCCAAATGATGATTTCTTTGCATGGCTGTAGCCAAAAAGAAAAGAAAATTGAAACTTTTCATTCAGGAATTGGTTTCGTCTATAACCTTGATTTATGTATAGCATCAAACAAAGCAGATAAAGAACACGGCGAATTTGAATTATCAAAATTAAAACCAGGAGAGTGAATTGATTTTTTTTTTTCAAATGATCAAGGCTAATCGAAGTGACCAGCACAGAAATTGCATAATCAGTAGCCAATATGAGTTAATAGGAGCTATAGAGTCAATGTGCAGGATTACAATCATATTTCATTCAAACTTTCTAGAACCTGTCAGGATGAAGCACGACCTACAGAACTGTTTGACTTAAGAGTTAGCTGTAGTGTTCAGTTTTAAAGTGTTTTTTTTCTTTGTACACAAAACTGCTTGCCATGGTGGATTGCCCAAGAAATGTCTCAGTTCAGAACTCTAAAAAAAAAAAAAAAAAAAAAAAGGCTGAACCAGATAATTTTTCAGGGTCCCTTCCAGCTTAGGCTGTTCTGTGATTCTCTAAAAAATGGTAGTCATAAAACCACCCCACACACTAACAGCTGAGATCAGAATCAAACTTCCCAAGCTTGTAGCTGCTGAAGATGTAGTTATAAATAGAGAACTTCAACTTATTCTAACACCTTTCCTCCTCCGCTCTGCAAGAAAATGCTCGTGAAAAAGGTCAACCTCTTCTTTGGGCAATTAGTCTAGAAAATACAAGTCAAACAGACTGATGTGTATCAGTCTCTGGAGTTGAACACTTCTTACTGATTTTCCCTAAAAATCCAAGATTATCTGTTGCTCTGTCTTCATCTTTCTGCACCAGTCTTCAGGGTTTAGAAGGAGCAAACTGCCAGGTTTTTGGAAATTCAGGAAGACCCAGGCTCACAGCTGCTAGGCTACCACACAGGGTTTACACTGTCACCAAGGATATCAGGCTGCTGCAAACTTATTACCAGTTGGCTCTCTGTCATTCTGAATCAGTCCACATGGTGAACATCTACTGTTCACGAGAACAGAGGCAAAAGCCATTGGGAGGGGAGAACAGGACTGAAAAAAACAGACACCAGAGCAGTCTCAGAAATCCCCAATCTCTGGTGTGTGGAGGATGGATTACCATTCAGTCTGAAATTAAAGCAACAAGAAGGAGGCAAGAAAACCAATGGGAAATTAATATTTTTAGAAAATGTGTTTAATGTTCACAAGACATAATAGCATTTAATGCTTTATAAAAGTCTGTTTAGCCTGCAAGTTATTTCAATTAGCAAGTCTAGAGTCACAATTCTAATTCCCTGTGAAAAGGAATTCTATTTCTTTGTTAATAAGTAATCCCATATCCTTCTCCCAAGACATGAACATGTACACAACCTTACCATAAATAGCATTATTCAATAATTACAGCAAAGAGGAAGGTTAAGGAATACCTATTTTCCCCATGATCTCCATTCCATTAGCCTACAAACCCCACTACATTCAAATACACATCCAAATATACTTGCTAAAGAAAACTAAATATTCCGAGGTTCAACATCCTCAATAAACTAATCACAGACTTCTGCAGGAAGCAAACAGTAATCAAAGCTTCTGTATTGCTGTTTTGAGAATATTCTTACAGTCCCTTTTTTTTATAACACTGAGGCAACATCTTCAAAACAATTACTGATAAGTTTGAGATTCAATATGCACTGAAATCTAGGGAAAGACTGAAGGAGATATGTCTGACAGGGAGCCTTCCTCAGTCACAGGTTGTACCTCTGTGCTTAGTAGCACTTAATGGATTCTTGCAAAAACTTTTAGTATTTGAAACATCTTGTAAGAAAGGGTACTACAGTTTAAGTATGCTCACCTAATAGCTCTGAGTGTCTCTGTAAACAAAAAGAAATGGACTTCTCAGGGAAATTATATACATGGGGAAACCCAATTGATATCTTAAAAAAAACCAAAAAAACAAAAAACAAGAATACACAGTTTTGGTATTTGTTTAAAGAACAGCTTTTGAAAAAGTTTCACTTCCACAAGTGCTGCAGGTTGAACTCTACCCTTTGCTGAGCATCATATCTGAAAAGGGCTTACTGTAGCACAGATCTCAGCTGCATGTTTAAAATACGCCTGACATATGGGGAAACTTTCCACAGATGAAATGATACTGAAAATAATGACTAAACACTGAGTCAGAAAAAAGAAACAAGAAGATATATGCATCCCCTCCATCCCTCCACTCAGCCATCCTAAGTAAGATGCTATGTAAAGAAAAGATAAATTGCACTATTCCATAAATTAGAAGAATTACAGAAAGGTCAGATATCTAAAAAGAGAAATTATATGCTGAGAAAAAACTGAAAGATTGTATAGCTCTAGCAGAGCAGTTAATATTTTATGTTACAATAACTCAGAAATGTAGGAACCTTAAACTATTTCAGGAAACACAGCCCTTGGGATTCAAGTAAAACACTGAAAAACCTCATCAGTTTGGTTTTGTTTCTTTTTGAATAGGATCCGATTGTAGGACAGACTCTAACCCTCTGTTATCTAATACCCTAGGACATGAACAGTCTCAGTTGGTGAGAATTCTGGGGAAGTACAATCCCTCTCAGAAAAACCATCTCTGTTTGAGAAATCAATTTAGTATATAGGTAATGCTAATTGTTATGAGTCAGGGCTCAGCACAGAAAAAAGTAGCCAAAATCAATCCTGAAAGCAGTAAAGCAATATGATGTTCCAAGAATGAAATGGTAGCACTATTGAAAGCAATGGTATTTTTGTATAGCTTCAAAAAGACATATTTTTTGACAGATTTTAGGAGGTATACATAGTAACGAAAAGGAAAGCAGAACAACTTCAGTATCTTAATAAAATAACTTCAGCAAATTAATTCGTTAGTGCTAACAATACAGATCTGGAGAGGGAGTCAGGCAAACATATCAGAGAATGTCTGAATCTTTACAAATACAGAGAAGAATCAAAAAATATTCTCAGACTAAAATAAAGGGAAAAAAAGAACTTTTGATCCCACCTTCAGTGGGCAGACATCTGCCCTTCCTGATGGCCAAGGCTGACCAGGCTGTGCTTGCACAGAGCCCTGAGCCACCCCTGAGCTCCAGGCACCCATGGGAAGGTGGGCTCACCTTTGCAGTCAGCACCCACTGACTTTACCATGAGGAAAGTGAGAACTCTGCAGAATCAGGAGAAGAGGATTTCTGACACCTGGAGCTATGGGAGACGAGCAATGTGAGAAGGCAATTGGGGGCTGTTACAGGACAAACTGAGAATATAAAAAATGTGAACTGATAGTGTGGAAGAGCAAGAGTAAGACAAGCAGAAGAGTGACAGCATCCCCTGAAAAGTGGAGACTGGAACCAATTTAGTGAGAAAAAAGGCACTAAGGCAGGACCACCATCAACAGTACAGACAAGCTATGAACTGACTGGCGGAGATGGGTAAACACAGAGAACCACTTAGGAAGAAAAATGCCCTCCCTCCCAAGCACTGACAATTCTCCCTCTCTCCAAGCTGATGAGAGGGCAGCAACTCATGGGCAGAGAGGAGAGAAATCAGTGCAGCTGGATGTGAGGCTCTCACAAGGACAACCACAAGGAGTCGATATGACGGGCAGGGTGACATTTCTGTTCTTTTTCCCACTGCACACACAAAAAACGCTATTCAGGTTGCAAATTAAGAATCAAAAGAGAGAACTGCAGGATTTAAGTTGACTGTGCAATCTTAATTCAGTTGTCTTGTGCATATGTATCATGGTAGTCTATAAATATATCATGCCAGTCTTTCTTACGTAAAATGTCACCCGCAGGATAGATTCTGCTTGCTTAACAAACAGTCATTTCATATTTTGTTTATTTTCAGCATTTGTTGGAAAAGCCTGGCCTTATTTACTCTGTGTTACTCTGCCTCCTTTTGATAAGACAACTTCCTTTTAGCTTTTCTGAAGTCACCCATCTGAGTCTTTATCCTGTATCAAATACAACAGTCTACAAACATGCTTACCCACAAGAGGACTAAATTAAGGTTGCACAAATTACTTTAATTATGCTTTCACCCCAGTCCCTTCCCCCAGTTTCTCAGTGCTTGGGCTTTTTGTCTTACTCATGCAATCAGCATTGGCTTTTGTGGTTGATACCTGAGTACCACTGCAATGCACTGAAGTCATGGCTTCTTTAGCTACTGTAAATTCTAGATGAAAGTTGCATTAAGATAAGAAACAGAAAGGACAAATAAAACCAGTAATTGGAAATGTAGATTTTATCCTTCCAATATGCACATCAGAACAAGTATCATGACTATTCAATGGCATAATAGTCTTCGGAGCACATACCTGTAAAGAAATGAAAAAGAAACCCTATGTTTCAGAGTTTAATGGTATAAACAGATCAGACTTGCAAAGAACGAGAAGCAAAAAGATGGAGAAGAAATTCAAGAAAAAAACCCCCACATGCTCCAAAATCCCCCACAGCAGGTCACTGGCAGAACTGAGGGGCTCTGTAGTCCCAGACCAGCACCACCTCCCCCTGAATTGTGGGGATGGAACCAAATTAATCTGCGAGGCTTCCGTGGAAAACCAGGAATACAAATCAAGCTCTCCTTTATTTTAACGTATTAGCGGTACTAAAATTCACTTTCCATTCCAATGTGCTGGTATTAAACTTATCATTTTATCATTAAGATTATTGTTTTCCCTACACATTTGCAATAGCATCCAACATGATAGCATTGGAGAGCTTTCAACGTCTCCATTTCAGTTCAATGAATTGTATAAATTCTCCTATTTGTACAGAGGGCAAGAGGTTCTTAGCAGGGCTTCTGTAAAGTTAAAGATGCACAGACCTGTAGAGTTAAAGACGCACAGACTTTGCCTAAATCCGATTCACTATCTTCAGTAATACCAAGCAGCAAGTATTAATGTAAAATCTTTGAAAAAAAATCTTTACCAGCAAAGAGGAGTATGTAACTTTGACTGCTTCTATGGATTTTAATTGATTTTTAATCTGCTGATGGTAGACTGTAAATAACCACTCAAAGCACACACAAGTGCAAGTCAATAGGAAGTTTTATTAGTTTGCTTTCACAGAGTTATAGGAATGATGGAAGGACTCTGAAACAGGCAGAGGCCCACAGCCTGAATGGTTTCTCTTCTCCTCACAGGCTGTTTGAATACCACCTCCATAAGGGTCCAATTCAGCCAGAATTTACATTTGACTTCCGCACCACGGAAGCCTAGGATGGCTGCAAAGGAAGTGCTAACATTATTATTTTTTTTGTAGAATAGGGCCCTAATTCATTGGCAAGGCAGCCAGTAAAACCTCTTGTATACACCACACCTTGTCTATTAATCATTTCACAGAGTCCCAAAAAAGGTTCTGAGACAAATAATCTTTTTTTTACCTCTCCTGTAGCAAAAGGGAAGGAAAGGGTTGTGCATGTAAAAATTCACCTTTTTTTTTTCTTTTCATCCCTTTAAATGGCTTACTGTTTACATTTTTCATACAGGCATACTCTGCAAGTGTTCCCAGCACCCTATTCCGTTGGTTTTCTTCACATCGATTGTGTTGCTGACCTTTAGCTTGCGCTATCTGTGTACAATAGAAGATTAGGACCCCTGAAATATTCTTCTCAGCTGGCACCTAAACCTACTTTTCCACATCCCCCTAATTTCATTCTTCCATTTGAAAAGAGGCTGACTAATAAATCCAGCTTAAAAGAGCTGAACCAAGAAAACACTTTGTTTTTAGTGAATCCAGGATACCAAAGTAGGAGAAGAAAATCATCTTCATAACCAGCCTGGGCAACACCTCTGCTCCTACCCCTCCTCCCCAGCAATGCACCCAGTGATAAACAGCTCACAGCAACACATCTATGCAACATCCACACTCCTGATGCTTTGGAGAGATCCTGAGAGCAGTTCTCTCATGCTACACTCTTAGTCCTACAGCTTGGCACTAGATATTTATGTGACTCACCCAGATGCAGAAAGTAAGAGAACACTCTGCAGCAGAATATACAGTCAGTTCCACCAACACCACAGACACATCAGAGTTTGCTTCAGCATGCTACCTATAATTTAATCTGACTACCAAAGAAGTATTTGCATACTTTGAGAAAAACCCAAACAAACCCAGAAAAAAAAGCCAAACCACAACCAAAAACAATAGTTGATTTTCTCAGCTGACCTCAAAGTCTGTAAAGGAGGGTGGCACCACCATCATCTGCTCACAAGAAAAAAATAATAAAAAAGGGAAGCTCCTCACTTAAATTTATACCTCACAGTAGCTTAGGACAGATGAATGGAAAGGAAATGGTAAAAAACACTCATAAAACCTACAGACATATTAAGCACAGGAGTCTTCTTTGAGACTACTTTAGCAGTTGCAAAATAAACCCAGAAATTACTCACTTCAGCATCCATCCTTTAAACAGTCAACTCCACCTGACACAAGGGCTCTGTGCATTATCAAATATGATGATTAACTGTGTGCAAAGATGGTTGAAATCACCCAGTATGACTTGTACCACTCACATCATCAGTGACTGAGTAAGTATCCACTTACACAACCCTTCTGGTGGTGGAAGATGACACATTTTATCAGGCATTACAAAGGCACAAGGTTCTTCAAGGCAAAAAGGGAATCCCATCATCACAAAAAAGGCACTAAATGGAAAACCAGAAGCTATTTAGATTATAGTATTACCCATTTTACATTCTTTATCAAGTTAAATGTGTTACCTAACAACACAAAGACAGCATCTCGGTTTCATGCCTAATTTGAGAAGAAAATATTTAACATAAATAGTACTTATGAAGATACATCTGGCCCAAATTCCATGAGGGTATCATGAGGGTCTTGGCATACTACTAATGTGAGCTGCAAAAAGAAACACCAGTGACATCCTCACACGTGTAGATAGTTTACCCTGGGTACTTCCTGAGAACATCTTAGTTGGCCGCTGTTAATAGACCTTACACACACAAAACTGAGCCCCAAGATCACTCACAGAAGTATTTACTTTAGTGATTATCTACATGCCACGACCAGTAAAGAAGTGTTATTTCTGACTTGTGAGGGGTTAGCACATATTCAAGAGAAGAACATACAATGCCAACTGAGATATTTCCCAGGGAAATGCTGATTACACCAAAATCCTCCACCCTTCTAGTGATGTTGGCTGTTGCAAAGATCACCAGACAGCCTCCAAAACCCTCCCAGACAGCAAGTTCCTTGTCTGCATATAAAAAAGCCAAACTCTCGGGATAAAAGAACTTCCTAATGACATTCGGCATTATTTGACTGTCTCAGGTTTATTCCTTCCATGGATTCATATACATAAAGATGCACTCCAGCAAGACAATTATTCTTCTGTTACGTTTTGACTACAAAATAAATGGTTAAATGCACTAGTCACTGGGTCATAAAAAAATTTGTTGAAATAATGAATTCAAATATACTAATAGGATATAGAGGTTCACCATTAATTGTTTAATTCACAGCTGCATAATACTATACTGAATTATTTCTCCCCCCTTTTACCCCTGCTAGGAACCGACACAAGTACAATAATTAAAATAAATTTCAACACAACTATTCGGAAAATTGCCAGCATTTTCAAGAACTTATAATTTTCTTCCTCCCCACTTTCCCCAAGTTAAAGCACAGTTTTGACATCTTGGTAAAAAATAGTTGCAAACTGTTACTTACAATTTAGGACAAAATCACTGTTTTAATCATGACCTTTCATCTGTCCTTGATTTGGAGCGAAAGGGTGGGGGAAATTGGCCACTTACAGAAATAATCCTACTGGGCTTTCGTCTCACTGATTGACAGCCTCATGTGGCTAAACACATTCACAATTATAAATAAAAAACTACCCCTCTCAAAATGGCAGAACTTATCCTCCATCAAGCAAGATGTGCTTGGAGCAAGTATAGCTTTTAGTGGAGATGGTGAAAATGATCTTTGAAAGACGTGATAAATATCAACTCTTCTGTATTGTCCACCTCCAACCATATTAGACAAATGGATAGTCCTAATTATTATTTACATAAAGACCAGAATAGCTAAATACTGGCCATGTCACTATTACAAGAATGAAAAACACATTATTAAAAACTGCTATTAATAGTATGATAATAATATATGCCAATAGGCTCTCTTCAATTTCAGATTATACCTGAATATGGGCTATTTGAAAAGCACAGCTACACTATTAGCTGGAGTGCCCTTACAGATATTTTCAAAACCTGATAGATCACTTCATGTTTGCTGTCTAAGACTACAGAAACAGTGCCTTGTTGGCATTTGTCTGAGTTGACAATTAACCTGTTGAGTGAACTAAACTGGCAGAAAATGCTTCAGTGTTTCCTAATGTCACTTTGCTGCCAGGTTAACTTTCTGGTTGGGTTTGCAGTGGGGCAGGAAGGGTCAGTGCCAGACGAAAGGGAGCTGTGGGAGTGTGTGGTTGGGCAGAAGGCTGGCAGACCAGGGCTGCCCCCTTCTTCCAGCAGCCTCCAGCTGAAGGTGTGGGCAAGTGCATCACCAGACCACACACCAGAAGGGGATTCTGAGAGGCCTCACGCTCTGCTGCTGCTGAAACTTTCTGCAGTTTCTCTCATGCCTTGACTTCTCCAAGGGCAAAACAGGCACACTGAATCATACTTATCTTCCTAAAGGGCTCCAAGACCACTGAAATGGCAAGTCAGTGTGCCAATAAAGCCCATCCTGGAAGTTGCCAATCAACTCCCCGCCACAGAAGTTTGTACAGTGATGCCAAGAATATCACACCACTTTGCAAGAGGTGGAGAGGTGGATGTAGCACAGAGCACAGCTGCTAAGCTGTGAAGGTGACTTATAAATCAAGGAAAGGGGGAGACAGAAAACTCTTTCAGACTCCTTCCTATCTTTCCCTAGACACTTATTTCCAAAACCAAAATTCAAAATCAGAGCAATTTGACAGAAAATGCTGTGTAATGATCACACTAACCCCAGTCACTTTGTAGGGGGAAAGACCCACTCTATTCCCACTTTGGTGGACTCTCGTAATCACTTCTGCTTCTGCACTGGAACCACACCCAAAGCACCAGGCAAGAGGACACACAGGAGCTTCTCATGTGCGTGCAACCTCCTGTACTGTCACAGGCACTTCCAACGGGCTTTGCAAATCAATCACTGCATTAGTAATAACATTCCTACAAACACTTCTTTTCAGACAGCTGGTATAAGGTATGGGTTTTACTGCCTTGAGGCAGGCTCAGAAGTTTCACAAGCCTTCCGAGAACAGGGTAGGGGTTTCCCCTCTCCCTCCCACCGGCACACCACCTTCCAAAAGCCAGGGAGGCACCAAGCCGAGCAATTTGGAACAGGACCCACGGCAGCAGATCGGCCTGGGCAGAAACAACGCTTGTCTGTCTAGGTAAGATCCCTGCCAGCCTTCCTGCTAAAATTAGAAAGTGGGCGACAGTACCTTGGCGCCTGTCACTTGCTGGAGACAAATCTTTAGCTCTTTCCGCAGCCAAGGGGTGGCATTTTGATTCCTGCCTGCCAGCTCCAAGTCGTGGTGGTACCTTGCTATCAGCTGGGCTCTCTGGTGGCAAAACCCCTGCCTGCCCTGCCCTTTGCCCCAGCACCATCCTTCTTCCCAAACAGCAGAAACGGGAGAAAGTCAAGTGGGAGTCGTAACAGCTCGAAATAGGAAAAACTTTCCAGAGGGGGGACAAAAATTTTTGCTCGATGGAGATTAAAACTCCAGTCCTGGGTAGGTCAGGAAGTAAATTCAGCGTGCAAGTAGGCGTACTCATAATTCACAGAGTTATAGCAATATCACTTTTTAATCAAAAGATCTCAACCTCTTTCACATAGATCACAAACACTGAGCGTCACAATATTCCTGTGACGGAGCAATGAATTATTGTGCCCACTTTTATTAAAAGTATTTAAGTTGATCTATTACCTATGTAGGTTACAGATATATCCTACTGTCACAATCTCAAACACATTGATCCTCACAAATCTTCTCTGAAGTAGGGAAATGCTATTTTCTCCATTTTGGGTAATTGGAAACTCCGGTGCAGACAGACCACGGCCAGATGAAAATGATGTAAAAACCCACCTAATCCCTGGGTCTCCACTTTCAGTTGGCTAGGCATTTCTAAAGGCCTAGAGACACCCAGTAAAAACCCTCTAGGTTAGGGATTAGGCAGAACCTAGGCCTAAATTTGGGTTGAAATGGTCTTAATGCATTTGGCATCTTTCCTGTTTTAGCTCCTTGCAGCCAAAACACACCATGGGGCTCTTGGCTAGAAAATGAGCCAAGCTTCACAGGGGAGAGCCCCACACGGGCTCTGCTGCAAAATCGGGGCTTCAGCCTGTCAGCTCTCAAAGCAGCAGCCCTTCCCTGGTCCATACTGAAATAAAAAATGTAAAAATATCCATTATAAGAATATTAATAATGAGTTTTCATTGAAACAAAAAGCCAGTACTTTCAGTTAAAAACCTGAAACAGAGATGTTACTTCTTCAAGAATTAAAAAAAAAAATTTACTTTCCTCCCTTAGTTGCTTCATCTTCCTCATAATAAACTACTTTGTGATCATTAGAGAGGTTTACACTGTAGAAATAATGCTGAGAGAAAGGACACACAGAGGCTAAGCTTTTCATGTAATTTTTGAAAGTGAAAAATCTCTTCGGTAAAAAATGACACCTCTGCTTTTTCTAAGCTATATATGACTTGAAGCATTTAGTGTTTGGTTGCATCTGCATACACATTATAAAGTTACCACAGTTTTATGCTTTTATTGACAAACCTCTTCAAGAGTTCTGTTTTCTGTCAGTTGTGAAATGCAGCATGTTTACACAAAACAGAAAATAGGATGCTCCTCACCCTACTGTTTTAAGTCCACACTTTAGGAAACTATCATTAGATTGTTATTTTACTATAAAAGCTTGGTAAACTAAATGCTGCTCTCAGGAAATTATACAAACCCCATGTTTTTTTTAAAATATATATTCAGATATCATTTACTCTGATATTTGACACAAATGAAAATAAAACAGCATTTTAAGCTCCTGGAAATGACAATATCATGTTATTTAGATAAGTAACACAAAGCTATTATTGAAATTCTGATAGCATTTTCTTTACTGGTAAAGGAAAATTACCTGTAATGCATAGTTTAAATAATTACTTTTAAACAAAAGCTTCTTTTCTACAACACTTATTTATCTTCTGAGACCAGCTCAGCAGGGTTATGTATTTTAATAAAATTGCCTTCAGACTGTTAATGGCAGGGTGTGTGTTAGCACAGGAGAAGGGATGGTTGCTTGACTCCTGTTCCTAATATTGGGAGTTGGTCCAGATTCTGAAGAGCCAGAACTCTGCTGTGCATTTGGGTATGTAGCAACACTTGGCCTTCCTCATGATAATTGGCAACAGCATTTCAGGATGATGGGTCAAAACTAGAAGGCTTGTAATTGTGCTTACAAAAGCAACAACCACCAAATCTGAAATTCCTTTTACTGATGCTTCACTTGATTTCAAGCCTCCCAACATGAAATTATTTAGTAAGCTCCTGCTCAATATTTCTCCACTCTATTTCCTGCTCAAGGTTGGACGTTCCCTATGCCATATCAGGAAACTGTATAACAACTCTGAGCTACTCTGTACTGAGTTTACGTGGCAGGTAACCAGCAGAAGTCATCCAGATAACTCTCTGTTTCCTCTCAGTGGAAGCCACAGTCAAAATTCACTTTGATCCACAAAGTGTAGGCTCCTCTTGGAGAAGCCATGGAGCAAACACACACCCTTCATCCATGGCTGCAGCTACAAGCCCTGGGCTCAGGTCATGAGCCTGTGGGAACAGGGGGTCCAGCTCAGTTTGGTCTCTCCTTTTCATCACTACCAAGCCTTTCACGTGAAAAACATGCACATCTACCTTCTCACATCCTTACATTAAAAGCAAGTTTATTTGCTTAATTAATTCCCTCTATGTTTGTATGTACTTACTTATTCACATGGTTAAAGTCATCTGTTTAACATCTTTGTCTTTAAAGGGATTAAAATTCTAGAAATGAAAAGCTATGATTTTTTTCACATAAGCAAACACCACAAATCTACTTAACACTTCACAACTGAATTTGCTAAATGAGGTGGTCTCTTTCCTTTGGTGAACAGGTATCTGAATAGAAGCAGAAAAGGAGACAAAAACTTCCCAGAGTGTTGTAAATTATCGTGATATTGGTCAAGAAGAGACAGCAGGATTTGTCCATTGCATGGACCCTGTATTTTAGAGAAGCTTAACAGCTTCTGTTAAGCTGACATTTGCCAGAACATTAACTAACTTTTAAATGATGCTTAAAGAAAACCATGCAAAATGTTCACTCCTTGAACATTTTTTGAACTATAATAAGACCTGATTTTCACAGGTCTTGAGGCACCCACAGCACCTACATAAGGAGACTTACTAATCACCTTAGAAAAAACAGCCCAGATGCACACTGTTTCCAAGGTAGCTGGACCAACATCTCCCAGTGGAAAGCAACATTATTAAACACGCATGGAAAGCAGGACAGACAGATAAAGCTCAACTATTTTTCTTTTCCTAAATGAAGAGCATTTCCCCTTTCAGAAAAAGTGAACTAGAAGTGAACACCCACACATAGCCTCAAAGCCAAAGAAAAACAAAGCTTTTCAGAAACCCTGCCCTCCAGCTGGCCCAGCTACACCAGGGCTAGTCAGATCCTACTGACCTAACTACTAGATTCCCCTACTCCCACTATTCAGTTTTCAGAAATAAAACCATGTACCTAACACAAAGTGTACCCATGTGCAGGACACATGTATATAAACCCCAAACTTGTTGACAGGAGGAAGGCAGAGGAATTACTTCTTCACATCTTCAGGGGTAAATTGGCTTTTTAATTGCAGAATTTTTTTTGTCTGGAAAAAGTGTCTCTAAAGAGTAAAACCATTACCAGAGAAAAGGTGACCAGGAGTATTCTGACCTAAACTGAGGAGGTAAAAAACATCCAGCTATGCACATATAAAATTTGCTCACAGAGGAAGTCAAAAACAAGTATATACACCACTGGATTATAACTTCAAATCCCAAGCAGATTGAGCCAAGGCATTTCTAGGTTTACAACACTTCTCCAAGACTCTAGTCCCACCTTCTCACTCCCAATGTGGTCTCAGCTGCCCCACTGTTTTTAGGAAGAGGTCACATTTGGTCAGTTTGGTGTTTGTTGGAGCCACATGATTTTCATTGCTCATGATATTTAGGTAAGAGATCACCACCCATCCTACCTAATGTGATATCCAAACCCACGCAGATTACTTTAAAGAATCTAGTCTTGGTTGCACTGATTTTTTTTTTTTTTTTAAAGAGACATAAATCAATAGTTTCTGCTTGTCAGAACAGGAACAAGAAAGGACATTCCACACATATTTTCTGGTGCACTCAGCTTCTTTAGTTATTGTTTCATGTTTGGTCCCATTTTCATGAATATATCAGTGGAGAATGTGCATGATTTTAAATTTTGCTGTCTGGGAGTATTCATCCACTGATTCTCAGTCACCTGAGCAACTGCTGGGTACAAAATGAAGGGACAAGTGAAAACCTTATGCCAAGTCTCTCCCAGGCTATAATCATCCCAATTCCCTCTTAGGTGACAGTTCCTGCAGTTGAAATTCTCAATGGTATAACAGTAAGCACCCTCACATATGAACACTCCAATAAAACATCACATTATGATTTGGACTTACTCCTTTGACATAAATATGATACTCTTTATAACTGGTGGGGTCTAACGATCAATCCAACAGAGGTACCCACTCACAAGCCACTCTTGCAAACAAGCCTTAATCATGGATTTCTACAAAACAAATGAAAACTAAAGCCATCCGAGCAAATAAAAAGATTCAGATCTCAAAGTTCAGGATGACTCAGAAATGCATGCAAATATTGTGAGCTTGCAGATTACCAATTTAGCAGTTGGTTTCATTTTGAGACCTTTCTGGAGGGGAACTAATACAGTAACAGCAATTTCTCCCAACCCACTTCCCATCGTTGTCACACAGGCAGATTCAAATTGTCAGGTTGACCAAAATCATAGCTGCAACAGAAAATGGCATTATGAGAATTTGCCCAAGAACTTTCATATTATTTACCAACTAGAAGTAAAATCTGAGGCAAGCATACAATGCCAGACAAACTCCTTTTCCTTATTTCATAGAGCTACACTCTGCAGCCTACAATGGGTGTACAAGTTGCAGACTACATAGATTTAACAAGCTTTACCACATCTGTGTGGAAGAGGTTTCTGCAACTCTACTGATACTCAACTCTTTCTCATCAAAATCATATAGAGGGAGAAGTAATAAAAAAATCATGCTTTATTTGGAAAAAGGTTGAATAATTTATTTTTAATGACTTTAAGACAACTTATCCATAAAAAAAATACCAACATTCCTCCTCTTTCAATCTCTGGCTGCTTTTTATTTTTATCAGGAAGACAAGTTCTGCCACATGGTTCAAATTTTTTTATACATTGATCTTTCTACTGTAACTTTTTTTTACTATAATGTTAAATTAAGCTGCAGGGATAAATGAGAGTATATCTCTCTATAAGTACATTTGTATATACATGAACATGCTGCATTTGACAGTTGCCTTCTCCACCTTTTCCATGTCACTTTTTACCACTTTAACTGCAAACTCTTTGTAGTGGGAACCATGTCTTTCTACTCTTACTTACACTTACAGTTCAAATTTGATCAGAGTTTACAGCAACAATGTTTATATACTAAGGAACTGTAATAAGAAATCACTCACTATTGTGTGGAAGAGCACATCTATGAAAATCAAAAGCAGCATGTGAAAAAATAATTTATAAATAATATTTGAAAGTTTAATGTATCCTGATCAAAGGCAGTGGAAACAGAGGCTGAGTCTGAAGAATTATCTCCAGCCTGACATGCTTTAACTACCAGTTTCTAGCAGACAACTAAACTGTTATGAAAAAGCACAGAAACCGAGCTTTAATACCAAACATATGACCCAGTACACACAGGGAGACACTCTGATGCATTACACTGGTTTGCTTGGAGGTGATGTAACTTCACAGCAAAAAAACAGATGCCAATGTACAGTTTTTAAAATTTCAAGAAACCAAGAAACCACTGGCAAGTGAAAAAAAAAACCAAAAACAACAACAACAACCCACAACCAAAACCAACAAACCAAATATCCAAACCCAGAAGATAAATTCTTCCAGACCAAACACTTCCCCAATCACGTTCATGTACAGGTTGTTAGAGGTCTATTAGTGACACACACTGAAAACACAAATACTTCATTCTCAGACCAAAAGTTTTGCAATCAAAGCTATTTTTATAATGCTGATGAGTCTTCTCATAAGTGCTAGGGACCAGATCATTTCAGATTAGAAAATGATTTATTCTTTTATCAAACTTCTTTTGATCTCCGAGTTTGAGCCACGCTTGCTCCATGTGCCTGCAAACTCTCAGTCACAGGGGTTTGGTATTTATTTTTCGTGTGATGCGTTGCTAGAAGCCCCCTCCAAAAAGCAGCACAACGCTGCTCTGGGAAGGGCTGCGCAGATGAGTGAGGGAGGCATTTGCTGCCCCACAGAGCTTATTATTCCAACGTCAGACAAAGCACGACAGGTGGACCCAGCAGGGAATTTCAAATAGGGCAATACTTATTTTAGCGCTATTTACATCTTCTGGATCTCTGAATATTAAAATCTAAATGTATTCTCACAAATTTACGGGGGGGGGGGGGGGGGGGGGGGAGGAAAATCAAGGATTCTTGCTACAGTGTGCCACAGAGAAAATGTAGAGAAGCAGAAATACATCAGTCCCTCCCTGTTTGGGTAAGCTCTGTCTTTTAAAACAGTCATAGGGCCAAGTACTGCAGTCTCACTCAGGCACATCTTATATATCAATAGCTCTGTCTCAGTAAGAATCCAGGAAAGACTGCAGGACAATTTATATAATTGATTGGATCAGTAGTTACACCTGTTATTAAGATTACTTGACACAAGCGATTAAACAACTACCTGCAGTTGTTCATACCCCGCCAATATTTTGCCATTTCGGCTGATTTATCTATGATGCATGACTGCCTCAGGCTGAGTGTTTTGGAAATGGTACAGCTTCTTCTAAGAACAAGGTTATGGAATATTACACTTAAAATCCTTCAAGCTTCTCCCCTGAAAAACACTCTGGTGCTTCAAGCTTTGGAGGAAGGTTTGAAATCTGGCAGCCTGGCTGTGCCTTTTGTTCCCAAGAATAGCCTTTTGTCCTCAAATGTGCCTCAAGTAAACCCTTAGGAACTGTCTTTGCAAACTGCAGTTCTCCAATGATGAGTGCTTGGCTTTCCAGTGTTGTCACTGTGCTTTCAGCACAGTTTTTATATGAAAGCAAGTGTTGCATCTTGCTTACACTGTATTCCTCCTTCACCCCGTTTAAAACCATGTAGAAAAGGAAATGAGAGTAAAGTAATCAAATAAGTATTCAAAGAAGAAAACACAGTGAAGTTACAGATATCACACAAGTACCTTAGTAAAATATTTCTTGAAATAAGGCAAACACCAGTCCAGCTGGTCCACACAGCACAGCTGTCACCCTTGAACCGAGCAACTTTGTCCAGGCAGCTCTACCTCTTATACCAGCTCATTATTTCCCAGCCTTTACTCCATTTCTCCTCAAGCCACCCTCCTGCAGGAGAGGAGCAGTTCTGCCCCTGTCACAGGTGAGGAATCAGAAAAGCAAAGCATTTGCTTACAGTTACCCAGAAAGGCTGTGAAGGTACAAGGAATTCAACTTGACTGCGCAGGTCCTGGGCCAGCCTCATCCCCCCAGAGCTGAGCCAACCCGCTGCCAATTCACATCAGCACTTCCAGAAACGCCTTGCTGGCAAGTAAGAAAACACACCTCTTACCTGCCAAGTCTCCCAGCTTAAATTCTCAACTCCTCTTCTTTTTATTTTCTTCTGCTTCAAACACTGAAGGCAATGAGGGGAAAGAAAAGAAACAAAAAAGAAATACGTCAAAGGAAGAGCCCCAACTATTTCATTCAGAAGCCTTGTCATATTCAACACAACTCTCCCGAGCAAAAATCTCAAGGAAATAAGTGTGGTTTCTCCATTGATTTTTTTACAGAACTCAGGTCAAGCTCATAAGCAAAGGCCTCCCTAAAGTACGAGATGCTGAACCTGAGACCAAGACCTGTGACAGGGGGAGGGGGTTCTCACTCAAGAAAAGCTAAACTGAGAGCAGCAATTTGTATGAATACATGTAACTTTAATTAACCAGAAGCCTCTACTCAGACAAGCACAAACTCACACAGGAACTTTCAGGACCTGCAGAGGGGAAAAAAGGACAGAGGGGCAAGTGGGAAACTGAAATCAATAGTGAGGCTGACAACCATTTCAGTGGACTTTGGAACATGCCCACTGTGGTAGAAGAAAAAAAGATGCAGCAGGAACAGGGAGAATAAATTAGTATTATTAGTATACTTGAGCAGATTATTATTAGAGCTACTAATAAATATTATTAGTAGCACAACTCAAGAATAGCTAGGGAACTGCAAGAGGAAGGACAGATTCTGCTC
Source organism: Corapipo altera (assembly GCF_003945725.1). Taxonomy (NCBI): domain Eukaryota; kingdom Metazoa; phylum Chordata; class Aves; order Passeriformes; family Pipridae; genus Corapipo; species Corapipo altera. The sequence goes on along the minus strand of NW_020884873.1, from coordinate 3,681,970 downwards.
TTAAGGCTCATAAATGCTGGCTTCCTCCATCAAAATCAATGAAGTAGTTTTAGATTTACATCAGTGTAACTAAGAACAAAATCAAATTAAGGAGCACAGAGTAACTGGAGAAAAACCAAGCATTATTGAGCGTTCCAACACTGGGAGGCACTCAGATACTATAGTGCTGAAGGCCACGTTAGTAGATTGATTAAATGTTTGATCCATCAGTAGGAGATTTATCCAATATGGGGAGAAAACAGAGCTCTGACACTAGACTACTAATCAGCTATTATTTATAATTTCTGCATGCTATAAACATACAAAGGAAATGCTTTATAGAATTTGCAGTAATAATAATTCCCATTTATTTCCCACTCTTGAGATTAGTTCTAACAGATTCCTTCAACATTTTAAAGGTGTTTCGTAAAAACATTTTGAAAAAGGTTTCAATAATAAAATCCCAGGACTTGCATGTTCTTATTTAGATTCTCACTCCTTTTGGTCTTACAGATTGATACCAAACGCTACAAAAACTAAATCCAGAGCCATTTATACTATTTTTTTTTTTTGCATGCACTATTTTTCTTGGAGAAACAACAGAGTCTTTCTCTACGCTTCATTGCCAGGCTCATCGTGAGGTTTGTATGTGACAGTGTGAAAGTCGCAGTTTCTTTTCAACAGTTTCATGCTCCCACAAACACAGACTAGTTTCTTTCAGACACCTACTTTCACTAATGCATTGCCATTCCTTATGTCATGTACACTCTCTGCCTCTGTTCTAAACCCGTAAACCTTAAAAAAAAAATAAATTAAAAGCTCCGACTTGAGTTAACCTTTCTTACATTTTCTTATTTCCCTCTAAAAATCACTGCAAATTATAACATTTCTCCTAAGTCCTTACCACTTGGATTTCAAACGACTTGAACATACCTGGGTTTGTTACACATATTGCATATTAGACACAACAAATTATTCCAGTCACCCTGCCTTTTATTTCCATGTTTAGTCCATAAAGTCCACGCATTTCTAACAATACCAAAAATCAAAGCCAGTCACATTTTTGCGACATCTCCATCACCCACATACACACACATTTTTTTCCACTTTTGAGTAGATGGCCTAAAGGCACAGAAAAGGCTATTATTAGTAACCTGGGGAAATCTATTTAATCTCAAATTGTAGAGATTTATGTTTAAATAAGTGAAACAAGGTTCTATCTAGTTCCTGCTCCCACAGGTAGACCTTGATTAGTAATTATGAGTTCAGGCCTTAAATTTCAACTAATAATGAGACCATTAAAAAAAAAAAAAAGGCAGGTTTAAAGTTCTTTTATTTTAAGGAATGAATTAAAATATATAAAAAAAATTGAAGTCTCTTTAAGAGAAAATATTAATTTCCTTTCAGAGAAGAAAGATGATGTCCTTGGCTGGATTGTTGTCCAATAGGATCTACCCAGACTTTTCAAAATATAAGACAGGTTTAACCAGCACAAGAAGGAGTTTTCCTACAAAGCAGTGGAGCAGTAAGCAGAAAGCTACACCTTCCCATAAGTAAGGTGAATTTGTGTTTATATGCATTTATATCAGGGTTGTTCTTCTACCAGTTTGTGCATTGCTGATGAGTGAAAAGACTTGGATCCTATTCCAAGGTCTAGTGATCACAGGTCCCACCATATTATCATTATTTCTGAACCTATTCTTAAATTCAGTTTCAGAAAGAAACAACATTTTCATAGCACTTCCCTAGGAGCTGCATGTGTTTTTGATTCCCAATGCTTGGTTGTAGTGGGATCAGAAAGGTATGATCCAAAACACTGTTTAAAGGAATTTTAGAAAGTCCACCTGGATATTTATTTGAGCATGTTTGCTCAACTTTACTCAGAGATGAGGCTCTCAATTGTATTACAACAAACTTATTGGAGATTACAGATTAGTAAATAGGCCACTGGTGCATGTAGGATCAAAAATTAGAGCTCAGTGTCTTGGGTGTAGCTGCATTAGTACTTGAGAGTTATCATCTGCTGCATGGAGGAAATGGAGCAGAAAGCTTGTCTTTAGATCACCATTTCCCTTTCTTCCATCTCCCAAAAATAAACAATTTAAAGACATTATGAAAGCTTTACAGTAAGGACTCATGCAAAACTTTTGCCACAAAATGTAAAAATCCCTCATGCTTCATTACAAATCTGAAAAACAAGACAGTATCTGCAAACAAGTTTCACGCAATGATGATGAGTGTTAAAACAGAAACTAAAGAAAAGCTCCAAGACTGAGAAAGAACTATGGGTTTAAGACTAAATTATTTGAAGTAGAGTGTTTTCATATGTTGTAGCCAAAAGGCTGGGAAAAGTAGTATTTTCATAAACTGGAAACCATCTCAATGGACAAGGACTCTCACAAACCAGTAAAAAAAAAAGTGATTTACACATCTTTTTGGATATCCCCAAATTTATGTTTAATAGCAACATATCTTTATCTTCATGTGTCAATAGTTGAAAACACTTTATAATTCAAGAGGATTTCAGGGGGTCCTGGAAATCTATCAGACTTAGGCTGGAATTTATTACACATTAGAAAAGAAACACCACAAAGCAAGTCACCTATATTTACCCATCCACAAAAATAGCACCTGTCTTCCTGGCTCTATTTTTGAGGTCAGCAAGAATTTACCCTGAAAGCAGTCCTATCACTTCAGTGATTCCCCTTCCCAACAATTCTGCAATTCCTCTTTTTACGTTTCTCAAGCCCTTTACAGTACCCTCTGAAAGGCAGGGCCTGTCCTCATGCAGCTTCTCCATGAAGTGCCAGCTGCAGTAGGTTTCCCAGTTCCCACCTGTGGTTCCAGGGTAGTCTTCTCTGAGATGCCACAGTAGAAGACTTTACTTAACATCCCTCAAGCTTTCATCTTTTTTTCTCAGCACTGACAATATGCATTTAAGGAGAGAAAGCACAAAGCTAGACACTTGGAATCACAGAATCATTTAGCTTGGAGAAGACCCTTAAGGGTAATGTTTGGACTCACTGGTTTAACACTACGAAGTCCACCCTAAGCAGTGTCCTTAAAGTGCCATGTTTACACATCTTTTAAATACTTTAGTGGATGGAGACTCCACCACTTCCCTGGGCAGCCTGTTCCAGTGTTTGACAACCCTTTTGGTGAAGAAATTTGAACTTGAACCTACACAAACCTGGAAGAGCAGCTCAAAAGGCATAAAACACTCTGCTCACCTCAGTGAGGTTTTAACACAGAAAATCCCAAAATTACTGCAACAGGGTTGAAGTCTAAACTATTTCAAGACTCACACGCGAGAAAAGAACTGGTTGTACAAAGACATCCCACTCTGATATTGTGGGCATGTGGCAGTTGAAAGATAACCTGTTTAGCCTCCTCCCACCCAACAAGGAACCAGCCTCACGGAGCATAACACTACAACAACCACCCAAACAAGAGAGGGATTAATTCAAGTAGCTCAACAGACTTCAAAAATAACACTCCACCTAAGTGACTGGAATAAGTGAAGCTCCAGAAGGGCATTTACACTTTTTTCTGCTCTCCTCTGCTCTCACTACAATACTCATACAGAAAATTTCTTAAATCAGATATGGCAGAATGACTAATAATCCATTTGCACTCCGGTGAGCTTGGCTAATGAATTCAAATGAGAGCAGAAGCAAGCCACAGACCGCCAGATTTTTAACATCCTCATATTTTCTACTAATGCTGTAATTGTAATTAATGTTTACTTTGTTGTGTATTTTATTGCTGAGTCTTTAAAGTCCTCTGGGATCCCTTTGGGATATACAGCACTATATAAATGTAAGTTGTTATTATCAAATAACAATCACTGGCCATTTAAATTATACAATAGCTACCTGATTATACTTAACAAAGTTTAAGCTCTAATAAAAAATGATTATATATAATCTAAATTAAAGATATTTTTCCCCAGTTCAAAGAACCCAAAGTTCTTCACATTGAATATGCAAGTGCCCTGCAACACCTGGAGCGTGATACTGAAATCAGTTAAGACTTCTGTTGTTGCTTTCAATGGAGATGTGATAAGATTCTTGCCAGAGAGTTAAGTACCTTCAAAATTCTACCCTTTCTGAAGAAGGAAAATTAAGATTTGTTTTGTTTCCCCCAATCATCTGAGAGAGTATTCGTCTGCGCATCTAGCACTGATCTTGGAGCACCTGTAACAGTCATTGTGGCCGTACCAACAGTTATACATACACTGTAAGTCTGAGGTATTATTTCAACATAGCACAGACATCTCTAAGCTTACACCAAAGCAGGCAACTCAGTGTTGGTCCTGTCAACTGGATGCAGTGTGGGACATGAAGGTGGCAACTGACCTTTCCTCTCTGTGGTCAGAAGTCCTGACCTCGACTTCTATGATACATCCACAGGGACACAGCCTCCAGAATATTCACCCTTAGTCTTGTGCACGAAATAGTCCATGCAGCCACGAGAGACATTATAGGACGCTGTGGATTCTGAAAGTGCCGTTGTCATGCATACTTCAAAATGCCAAAAATCACTCAATTAGCAAGAAGGTACGGTGACATTTGATATACAGAACTCTTGAAGGGTTAGAAATCACATCTCCAAGCTTCAAATCCACGGGGGAAAGAACTAATTGAGCTGAAAGTCCAACTCATGAAAACATAACTCCAGGACTTAAGGAGAAACCTTGCTTTTGTTCTCTCCTAATAAATACCACGAGGCTGGGGGGAGGGCGGGGTGCGAGTGGAGACACATCTTTCCTGGCTGACCTCTGCCAAGTCATTTCCCTTGCTTCAGGTTTCTCATCCGTGGAATGGGGGTAATGGCATTAACCTCATTGCTGATGAATAGCGTTGTAGACAGGTCTACATTATATTTCAATGATAATAGATCATCTTGTGGACCTTTTAGCATCAATAAAAAAAAATTAATTCCAGAGTCAATGACCTGTTGGCAGGTGAGGACTACCCCAACTTAGAGTCAACTGCACAGGTTAAGAACACAGTCTGCCCAGGATCCCTCCTCCAGCTGAGATGGACAGACTGCCCTACAGGTCATAAAAACCTAATGGGGGCTGAAACACTTTTGCTGAAAAGCATGTCTCTGTGCTGGCTACAAAAGCAGGCTCATTTGACAATGTTCAAAATCTAGTGACCTCAGAAAAGTGCCTAGCAATAGTTAGGATGGACCTAGAGCCATAACCTTCATTTTAATCAGTTCTGTATTCCTCTGAACTACTTGAAAAAAAAAATCAATTTGATTTGAATTTCCCTCCTTTTCTTGCTTCCTCCCCAAAACATTTTTTTAAATTAAGGAATTAGTAAGTTGATTTTTAAGTGAAAAATTTACTAAAAAACACTAACTTCAGAAAATAAATTTCCCCCACCAGAAGTATAAATATTTTGTTTCTAAGCTGATATTAAAAAAAAAAGTGCCCAATTTTTAGGTAAAAATTGTTCATTAATTGTTCATTTTTGTTTTAAATTAAAATACCTGAAGTGAGGAAAAAAAAAAAAATCTTCATATCCTTGAGAATGGACATAAGTTCTTTAAGATGCGGGTTAAGATCACACTGGCTGAAGACCCTGCTCTCCAGCAATGCAAGTAACAATGACATGCCACAGACCTTTCACATACACTTAACGACCTCGGTGGCCCTCAGCCAACTTCCACCAGCTGAGAATCTGGGACAGAAGCCCCAGCTGAAATCAGGGCTCCCTTGCAAGAACTCTATACACACAAAGCTACAGACAGTCCTCACAACACAGTTTGTAATTTAAAAGGAAAGCATAACCAAAAGATGAGTAGTGGTTATTATTAAAGGAAGCATAAGCATCTGTTGCAAAGTGAAAAACCTGAGGAAGAGCAAGGCATAGATTTCTTGAGTTCTGAGCTCCCAACTAACCCTTCTGTTCTTAAGGCCACTTCTCGAAGTCAGGATGGAAGTAAAAAATTAATGAATTAATAAAACCCAATGTTTGTAAAAGTACAGAAGTCACGCATCAAAACTTCTATTTATATTACCTCACTGATTTTTAAAGTGTTACCCACTGCTCTCTCCTGCTTGCTGGAGCCTGCTGTTGGTAGAATTGTTCAGCTGCAGAAGGCGGTGGATGGTGACTTCTGTGTGCACGCACAGATTTCTCCTGACGTACAAAGTCCTCCATCAGCACCAAGACTGCCTGAGCTGATGGAAAATGCTGCCTTTTGTTTGACACACGTCTCTCCACCAGCAGAAGAGCATGGGGTGCTACCCATCAGCTAAGCCACAGCACACCCTGCCACATCAGTCAGTTAGGAGGAGCTGGAAGACTAAGTCAGGGTGATACTTTAGGTGGGAAATCAGGATCTGGTAGGTGTGGGGAGGAAAGGAGAGAAGGGCAGGGGTGGTACAAGATCCATACTGTGGTTTCACTGTAAGGACACAGCCTGTCATAAGGAATTACCATTAATTTGCACCAGCAGTACAGTTAGATTGAGACCAGCAAGCGACGATGACAAACAGCACTTGCAAGATCACATAATGAGGGGGCAAGGCTGCTTCACTGGAGCCGCTTCACTCAATTAGTGGACAAGGCTTTTAATGCTGCTATGCACAACCAAAGCAATTTTGATTACTGAGAGCTAAGTCTCCATTTAGAATGAGTCAGAAGCTGAAACCTCTTTTTTTTTTTTCCTTTCTTTTAATATAATTTATCTACAGAGTATTCGAATGGTAATAAGCTGTCTGAAAGCTGGACACATTAGCCTCTGTTTGTGGCCAAGTAACACTGAAATATACTTTCTAACATAAGTTCAAATAGCATCTATTCTAGCAAATGAAACCGATAAAAAGGTATCAAGCAATCAATACTACAACAAAAGCGAGGGCAAAATTTTGCTCTTATTCACTGTAATTTAACCAGGAAACTTTGCGAAGGGATTTTGGTAGAACAGCAGGAATTTCATGACAGTACACTTCAAGCAGCAGCATGCTTTGCTTACGTCCCCCTATGCTAGGTTCACAACTACTAATTTGATTGATTCTGTTCGCCACAGACCCAAACTGGATTACCTCCTGAGTAGCACGTAAAATTTTCTTTGTTCATTTGTTTAACACGGATTTAGTTGATGTTTAGGAAGCACGATCTGATCCTAAGAAACTCACAAAACCTGAGCAAAGTCTGTTAACGTTCAGCTAGCTTAGGTCCAAGCCTGAGTTTCCACTGTTGAAAGGGGAATTGTACAAATAACTGTGGATTAAAGATATTTTTAATGGGCAAAAGGTGGTGTTGCCAAAAGTTTAGAAGTAGATCCTGTGAACAAGATGCTGCTGACAAACCCTCCTTGCCATCGTTCATTGGGGATTCAAGTATTCACTAAGACCCTGAACTTAAATTAAAGATGATTTGGAACAAGTACCTGCATGTCCACCACATCCTAATATCTACCCTAACTAGGGGTACATCACGGTCTCATTATCAGTCTTTTCAGTTGAAGCTCTGCATAGGCACTTACATATTCCCTGGAATAAGGAGTGGACCCCAGTAACCAGTTTTCACACAGAATGGTCTGGCCACACACCTACAGAATTATTCTGTTTCTCCTTCCAAGAACATGTATGCACGATAGTATGTGCAGATGGACTAAGAATGGAATATGAAACGAGGAAAAATTTAATCCAAGACCTTTCTTCAATTTAGGAAGAAAGAGGATAAGACCATGGATCTCCTATGTGCCTCTGAGAAGTCCTCATCACTAGGCTGTACAGTTAATGAGTCTCCCTGGAAATCCCAAGAAATCAAAATACTTTGTTTCATATGTATTGAAATGAATCATTTTGATGTTCAGAATCTTATTTTCATCTTTATTTTGGCTGAAATTACTTATCAGATTTGACCCAAATTTCTGGAGAAATTCTGCTGCTTAGAAACTGAATTTTTGGACGCATAAATATGTTTCTGTGGTAAAAAAACTCTACCCAAATATGCAAGATTTCAGTACTTCATCAGGATTTCTTACAAGTGGGTGGAGGGGACTGAGGGGGGGGGGGCATGCTGCAGTTGAAAGGGATTCCTTATAAAAGAATCAAGAGAGACTCTTTATCACCCACACTTCTCCTTATATCTGATCTAGCACAAAGCTGGATTTTTCCACTGGTCTCTGAAGTCCCGGTAGTTACTGTGGCAGGGTACCCAACCCAACTGACCAAACGTCTGTTGCATTAAGGACACAGAGTGGATACAGGCTTTGCCTAAAGCACAGAACCAGGAACGTTTTAAACTGCTTCATTTCTCAGCTCCAGTACAGCTATGTATGTATAATTTATTTAAGATTTGACTCGGCAGGGTAGCTGCATGCAATCAGCATATTGTTTTTGTGAAGGTTCCCCCCTATTGCCCCTTAGACAGATTTTAACTGTCAGTATATTGGCCTTTTGAATTTTTGTTTTCATAATACCATAAGCTATTTGAACATACATTATTATATACTAATCATTGCTTGTCCAATTTTTTTTTGAGTCTTACAGGCGACAGCAGAGAACAAGAAATGCAATTTAGTTAGGACTTCAAAGCAATGTTTCGTTATCATCTAAACCGGGGCTCTTTTATGCCTCTCTCACTATTTGGTTTTAAAAGTGAAAGGAAACCAGTCCCCTAAATTTGTTCCTTCAAATTTCCACCCACCTCCTCCCACTCTGAAAGGAGGGGCTTTATGATAATAGATAGGCTGATCTCGAGATCAATCACAGATAGAGATATATTTACTGTCCTCAGATAGTCATAGTATTGCTTACATTCACATGAATTAAAGATTGTCTAAATCCTGCCTCTGAACGTTTCCAAACTTTAAAAAGATAGAGATCTATATTTAAATTTCATATCCATCTCATATCTCTATAGTGGGATGAAGAAAAACACCCAATTCAATCACACCTGAACTCTATAAAAACTGGATCTTTCAAGATTTGCTATCATCCTGTGGACTTGTGTATGTAGCAAACCAGCCCTGAAAAACTAATACAGAACAGCTTCACTCCACACTCATTCCTTTTCAGGAGTGCCTTTGTATGGTTTGGCTTTGCTTTTGAAGTGGATTAAGCTAGACTCCATATGGCATTTTTAGTGGTGAAGCAAAGTGCCACAACAGGAACTAGTGCAGAACAATATTCAATGCACAGCCAAGCTCGTCCAATAATGACCTAATACAGTGCAAGTCTGAATAATATGCTTGGGTACAGCAAGATGCTGGGTGCTTGATGAGAAAATTATAGTGAAAAATTCTGTGCTTTACTTGTGCGAAAGGTCATACTGCTATAGACATTCAGAATAGTTCCTTTATAAATTAAAATCCACAAACCTTGAATCCCAGATTTGAAAACTCCTGCTACAGGTGCAGTGGGGACAGCAGCACAGCCAGGACAAGCAGGAATGGCATGACAGACTGACACTTTTCATATAATGACTCTCCAGTCATAACTAGCAGCCCTGGTTACTACTTCTTCATCCTCTCATCTTTCCCCCCTTTCTTTTTGACCAAACAGTCCAGTCTGGAAATAAAATGGTTTTTGTTAAAATCCATTTAGTTCCATGAAAAGAAAAATAAAATAAACTCCTCCAAACATAGTTTTAAAAAGGAAATCAACAAAACCTTTGACATTTAACTATGAAACTACCAAATAAAAGCGAAACTGTTTTAAACTTTCACACAATAGGAAAAGTTCATTTGGGTGGAGCAATTGGTAGTGGAGCAGAGAAGGAGAAACTGAAAAGGTTAAGGTTTTCCTGTATGAAAATGGTAACTCAAACACACACTCAGGGGGACAGTTATACATATGTTTTTGAACTAAAAGTCTAACCTGGCATGATTAATTTTGGCCTTAGTTTTGTCAAAATATTGAAGCCCATATGGCACAAAGCAAATAATTTTACATTTTTATTTTAAACCCCTGTGTTTTTCTTGTCTATTCCCCTTCTCTTTCCACCACACACACTGGCAGCCGCTACCAATACGCCAAATGCCAAATCAACCCTGCAAGCTGGCTGGCACAAGCACTCTACAATACTGGCACACGCTTCCTTTTGCAGGGGGATTCTCTCTGAAACCCCGTGGCACATCCAAGCATCCCTGCTTAGCAGCTGAGGACCCTGTCTACCCCAGTCACGTCAGCAACAGGGTGCCTTAACCGCGAACGTGCTGCCCATTTCATTCTGCCTAAATCAAATAAAGCGGCCGCACTTCGCATCAGTGCCTCCGTTCCCCCTCGTGCCACAGAGAATCAGACAGTGCTTTAAAATATCTTTGTATCCAGCAACGGAGAAGAGAGCAACAAGAGAGGATTCAAATCCCTGCAACGTAAGAAGAACGAGAAAATAAGACATCACTCAGGCAGGCCAAACAAAATCCTGCACCGGCAGTGGGGCTGCAAAGAACGTCGATGCTTAAGTGGAGCAAAAGGATGTCACTCCTTCACCTCTTGTCCATGAAGCCTTCAGTGAGCTAGAAGGAAATCAGGAGCACTGAAGGCTCTGTTGACTCTGTCAGGATTGAAACACTAAATCATGCTCTTTGATGCACTTCCTGTTTGTTTGTTTGTTTTTTCCCCTGTGCTTGTTGCTGTAGCACATGGCATTACTTATGTATATATATGCATATTTTTTAAAGATTTTAGTTGATATTTATTTAGATTATAAGACAGCAGATTCTTTAAATCAGTAAACAATATATTCTGTGTTCAGACAAAGACCAAGGCTGAGCACTGGACAGTCAAGCACACTGTACTGAACCAAAGGTGCATATACTTTCTAGTTCATTTTCTATACTTGCATGCTGAGTTCATGGCCAGGGATGAATCCTGCCTCCCAGCGTGAAAAGTGTCCTTTCCAGCTACGGGAACTGTGTTCACGATCTTCCAGACAGCCCTGGTGAAGGGATCAAAATAATGCTCCTTTTTCACTCAGATCAGAAAATGGTGAATCCTTCATCTGCGAGAGCCTGTTTTGAGGGAAGTCTGGAACATTTCTAAAAAGGACCCATTTTTAGGCTGCACTGTGTTTGTTGCAGTGCACAGGCTAGAGGAGCCTTTGAGGAAACTCTCTGCAGCCACAGTTATTCAGTGGTCCTCACATCAGCCCAACACCTGCAATCTGAGAACAACCCCACACCTTTCTCTTCCTTTGAGATCCACTGAGGAGCCCAGAGAACCAGGTGAGGGTACCAGCAGTAGCCCGCCATGCTGAGCATACAGCCTGCACAGTGTTGTCCTACCTGGAGCTCCCAAAGCGCCGGAGGCTCCCTGCTAGGATACTCCACCTTGCCACAGCTCAGCTGGGAGCTGATGGAGGAACAGGTAAGCAAGAGCTCATGATTTGATTGTTCCCTGCCACCGCGTCACGGTCAATCGAGATCGCTGGATCGCAAAGCTAAAAACTTTCCTCTGTAATAACCTCATGGAGAGAGGGGGAAACTTTGGTGTCTTGTAGCCACACAGGACAGCCACAAGACACTGGGCTGTCTGCATCTTTCCACATTACCAAGTTTCTGTTGGAGCACCAACTCCACCTAACAAATGTAACTTTAACAACAGTAAAACAACCTAATAGCTTCGCATGCCAGGGGGCTAATGTGGTGGGCCATTTAACGCTGCACTAAATAGCCCTGGTTTGGTTCTCATTGCCAAGTGCTGAACTGAGAATTGCAACTGCAGGAGCAGCTCCTAATTCGTTAGTTAAAGGGGGTCATTGCTCATAGGGTGGGGAAGAGGAAAGAAGGGGGGAAATATCAGACAACTCTAAACATTCAAAGTCGACAGAAGGTTGCACTCCTGAGAGATGGAGTATTTAGCTGAAAGCCTGACAAAGCTCTGCAGCTGGGAGGCCTGTGGTGGTTTTACTCGACACTAAAAAACTTGCCATAAGATACTTGTAACCTGTATAATAGGCTTGGTGGGAATGGGGAAGCTGGGAATGAAAGGAAGGTGAAAACATCTTGCTAATAACACTGCGGTTTCGTTTCAACTGGCCCTCAAAACCATACACCATGCAGGCTGCCAGCACAGCAAAGCAACAGCAAGACAAACTGCTTTCTCACCCACTCTTCTTGAAAAAAAAAAACCCAACAACAACAACAAAACCCAACGAAACAACAAAAAAACAACCCCACAAACCAGATCTGATTGCAGAAGACATCACTTAAAAAATAAAAATGATACAACAAAACAAGCCCAAATTTACAGGGCACCTCTGCAAAGGAAGAGCTTTATTTCTGAATGTTAGAACCCTAAAACAACCGTTTTCTCTAATTTCTGCCATCACTCAGATTGGCCTTGAATTACCTCCTGATAGGCCTCCCATGTGCTTGCAGATGAGAGAGTGTAATGGGGATCTGTTAATTAACTAGAAGCAAAGTTGCACGGTGGGGATCAAACACTGGATGCGTCCTAAAACTCCCACAGAGAAGATGAAATGCAGCGCAAACTTTAAAGACTTCCCGTCATTAGCCAAGACCTTGGCTGCTCCTGGCCCAGACCCCTCCTGTTTCAGAGAACAATGAGGACAATGATGGCAGAAATGAAATAGTGCAGCAAGGAACAAAGGAATTAGCTATTTACCCACAGAGAGAGAAAGGAAAAGAGGGGCAGGGGGGAAGGGGGAAGGGAACTTGCTTTTTTCCTAGGGTTTCTGTCTACTTTTAATTAATTTACGGCTGCCAGGGACTTGCACACAGAGCACGCCCAGGAGCATTGTGTTAGAGTGCAGTGTTAATACATGTAACATCTACTGTTTACTCCCAGGCAGGAAGGAGAAGGAGCTGGGGCAGAGGGGCAGTGGGGAAGGAGGAGAGGAGATCTTCCCTCTTCAAAGCCACTTGAAAGAGACAGGCAGAGATAAGCAAAAGGTTATGCTGATCTCTAACTTCTGTGAACCCGTCTCCATGCAGGCTGTAATCCTTTAAAAGAGCTCCAGGAAGGGTAGATCAGGAGAAGAGAGGGCGCTAGGACAGGGACACCCAGGTGAGGTGACAGCAAGTGCAGCAGCAACCGAAGGGCAAGGTTTAATGGGCTTTCTCCAGTGCCCTCAGGTTGAGGAGATCTCAGGGTGGAGACCCAAATCCAAACAGTGCTCTGCAGAGATACTCAGCCTCGTTTCACCATGTTCCCAAAGCACTCGCTCTGAGCTAATGAACAAGGCTAATTGGGCCAGGCAGAGCACCACACCAGTAGCCAGCTTCTTCAGCAGTTCCACAGATAAATACTGTCCCCTGACTTCACCAAGCTGAAAATCCAGCTATGGCTAAACTGAGACTGTACCTCAGACACAAAGGCATAGCACCAGACTGGGACCTTACCATAAAGGCAACTGGATGCAATACAGGATATACTAAAACATCCAAGCCAGCATTGTAAGCCTGAGTGACTGACTTGAGCACTAAATGATAATTTCCTTCATCTTGCCTTGCATCTCAAAAAAAAAAGTAAGCTCTGTCAGATGGCTATTTTCATGAAACCTAAACCCCAGGATGCAATGCATTTCCATTGAAAGCCTAGAGAACAAGGCACAGAAAAGTCACACTGCGCAAGGAGAGCCCTGCATTAAGACTCTGCAGCTTCACATACAAAACCATCAGACCTCAGAGAGCAGAGTGATGGATGCAGCATGAGAAGCTGAAAGAAACAGCATAATTCTCCTGGTAGGTGCTTTGTGAACATTTGCTTGAGCTTTTGTCTCTCTTGGAAAACAAGCAGCAGAAACAGAGGCTCCACTGAAAAATAAAAGTCTGCAGCTGACCAGATTTATTCTTGGCCTAAACAGTGGCCTTAGGCAGCAATGGTTTCAGTCTGTATTCTGCACATGACTGTTTTTGATAGGGAATAGGAACATGAACATGAGCCCCAGGTGAGGATGAAGCATTTAGACTATTTTCTGGTTGCTCAGAAGAATGTTGGTGGATGTGTCAGTCTTTTTCAAGGTAAGAGCAAACGATACTATTATATACATTTTAAAACTAAGAGGCATAAACATTTGGTTTCTAGGCTACCCGTTCAGAAGAATCAGCATGTGTTTCACAGTTCAGCAAAAGAGACAAGACCTTCTAGGCTTACACTTAACAAGACCAAAGCAAAAGTTAAAAAGCCCAGTGCACATCAGGCATGTTTGGTCACGTAGGAGAGAAGCACAGAAAACTTCCCTGACATTCAGTCCAGGGCACCAAGCTTGATTCACCACAGGATAAGGGCAGGGGAAAATGAGAGAACATCCTTTGATACCATAACTAGTGTCTCAGCACTGTCCTATTAGCTAGCTAATTCTAGAGATGGGAAATAAAAGGTGAACAGAACTTTGGAGGATTTCACATCCATTTTGATATGTTATAAAGCCAGCTATATTTTCAAAGGGGAAAGTTATGTCTATTTTTTTCCAAAGGCATCCCATTCCTGTGCCAGATAGTTAAGTTTTCACATAACCAGCATCATTCTCCATCATTACCTACACATCACTCAACCCTAACTAAACTGAGCAACAATATCTAGGAGAACATCTCATGCTCTTTCACTCTTCTGTCTTCCAGCAGCTCTTCCACTTCTTTCCTCAAGGACTGCTTCTCATTATTTGGAAGACATTGCCCTCATGACTTCTCTCTACAGATGAGATTCAGATACCCACTTGGCACCCCAGGGATGACCACATTATTTGTGTCCTGGGCCCTGATGAGTGGTGCAGGGACGTGGGCCACAAGCACTGCACCACCACTTCACACCTCCACCTTCACTGTTCTCCTTTTAGGTAATGCTGCTATTTACATTTTGCATTTAGACACACTCATGGTTTGTCTTGCCTTTATGTCAGCTGGGAAAGCTTGTGGCAAAACTGGGAACTAAGCCCTCAGCTCCAGGTTAGTATTACTCCGGTGTCCCTATTAACTACTCATAAAACAGGTTCCTGTGCCTACATTTACAAACTGATGCTTCTCTTGTTTAAGACTACCAGATTTGTTCATGCAGGCAGCTGATGGTTTTGGGTATGCAGGCACTATTTTCTCATTGTTTTGTTCTCTGGTGATGCTCAGTGAGACCACAAAGACCAAGGCATCATAGGGATTGAACACTTGGCAGAGCAGCGAGGAGGTCACTTTGAGTCAGAGCTGAAGCACATTAAAGAAGGCAGTTCGTGGTAAACCAGCTTACAACTGTTGTATTTTGGGGAAAAGCAGACAGCATCCATTTCAAGAGTGAACACCACCACCCCTCGCTGCCTGACGTAGAAGCAAACCTCAATTATCTTGTTTATCCAGGCAGATCTGTTTGGACATTCACTTTTGAAATGGAAGAAATCTCTTCCAGTTTAGTATATAAAAAAATAGAGAATGAAGGGTACTCAGTTTATGAAATTTGCTCAGATCTCAAGCAGAACACACAAGATTGTAGCTCCAAAGGGAAAACTGCTCTAACATGGCACAAATACATTAGATTAACCCTTACAAGTAGTTCTGAAGTGCAAACTAACAGAGTCCAGGTTGCAAACTCTTCGCTTATATGTACCTCTGAAAGCACATTAGAATAAGTGATTTTTAAAAGTCTGTTTTATTAATTCATTTGGCTTTATCACTGAGAAAAAATCATCCCATCGCAAAATCTGCCAAAAGGTTCAGTTATTATTAGCCTCTAAGATGCAAGCTAATTGCTTTCTGTGTTTTTCACCAAAACCAGCTGAGATCCTGAGGTTCACTAAAAGGATACTGCACATGCTCAGAAATTTGCCTGTCCTGAAGATTTTTAATTACGTATTTGACATTAGTCTTCCCCTGTGTAAAATCTAGGGCTGGCATCCTGCAGAGACTTCAGCAAGCCTGTAACTCTGCACATGTCAAGAGTGTTGCTGAAGTTAGAGGGACTGTTCAGATGCATAAACTAACAGGTGAACTAGCCAAACCTTTGCAAAATCAGAGGCAAACTGTATCACAGTGAACACTGTAGACCTTGTCACAATTGCCTGAAATGCTTTTTTTTAAGGAAATGTATTTAACAGAAAAAATTTTATGGAGAGATCACTGGGGTTCTCTTCTCTAAAAAATTATCAAAACAGATATCCAAAGACTGCAGTACTGCTTAATCCCTTTACCTTTATATATCTCCTCCTTCCATGAAGTTAGTTCAAGGATAAATGTAGTCCAAAAAGCCAAGTTACTTGACTTCTACCCTCCAGTAACTCTCTGCTGCCATTGTGATTTTTTGAGACAACAGTATCCTCATACAGTTCATTTTAAAACAGGAGCTCTATGATTCAGTTTATTCTGGAAGCAGGAGAAGGGAGAACAGGCTTGATGCTTGGTCAAGGGCTAAAGTTTAGCAAGTTGACTTGGGTCAGAGCATGGTCAAACAAGCACCAGAGCAAGCTCAAGTGAGAGGTACAGCTCTAGCTGGCAGCTAGTTTTCTTTTACCCCAAGGAAGACAAGTGTGAACAGATTAATCTTTATCAATTCCTTTTACTCTGCTACTTTGTCTTTTACAAAGACTTGTTGATAAAGAGTTGATATTAGCTATATAAGTCAACAGTACGAAAACAAAAAAGAGACAATGGCTCACTCAGCTCTTCCAGAAAAAAAAAGCCCAGCACTCCTATTCTTAAGGGCATGATCCTTAGTCCAGTGAAATCCTGCAGGAAGCTGAGGACTCTGCCTTGTTCCTCATCACATAGACCTGCACAACCAGGCTACACATTTGCTTAAACAACATACTCTTGGGCCTGCCACTCCATTTCTCTGTAAGTGGAAGCAATCAGACCTTATAAAATTAGCAGTATAGAAATCTCTTCCCATCTGTAACAGGACAAATCACTAGGATGCAAGTCTTACCAATGCCACTCCCAGTTTCCAAGTTATTAATTCCAGCCACAGCAGTTCACCCACACCTAAGGAGTACCTTTTGCTGGCTGGTTCAGAGGGTGGCCCCTCCTTCCACTTGGTACCTTGAGCCAAAGCAATGCTATAAAGGTTCCAGTAGCAGAATAGTGTGCTTTGTTTTCCCATGGCATGGGCCATAAAGAGCCTGAGCTTTCATCCAAGTTTTTATATCAAA
The DNA here is from genome assembly GCF_003945725.1 of Corapipo altera. NCBI lineage: Eukaryota > Metazoa > Chordata > Aves > Passeriformes > Pipridae > Corapipo > Corapipo altera. The sequence continues at coordinate 3,664,928 of NW_020884873.1, read as the reverse complement.
TCATGTAATGACTTGGGTTGGAAGGGACCTGAAAGATCATCTCATTCCACCCCCCCACTATGGGCAGAGATGCCACCCACCAGGCCGGGTTGCTCAAAGCCCAATCCAGCCTGGCCTTGAACACTGCCAGGGTTGGGGCATCCAGAGATTGATATAACCAATATCAACCTCTTACGTTTCAAAGAGTTGGATGAGAAACCTGCAAGAATGTTTTAAAGTAATAATTTCATTAGAGGTGAGCAAATATCGCTGCCAAATGAGAAAGGTCCACATTTCAGTCTGATATATGATTTCACCCCCCTTTCTCTCCCCTCAAAAGCTTTCAAGCCACTGTATTGCCATGCAAAGTTTTTGTTTTGACAAATACACAAGTTTTTTAAAAACAAAAATATGTGTTTTCTGACTACTTGACAGTACTGCTTATAAAACATTGCCATACATTTGCTTGAGCTACATGTGGGCCTAGAACTAAATATAGACTTCAGTTTTCAGAGTTGTCAGTGCCCACCACCTTACCCTCTCTTAAATGCGGAGGTGAACATACACTTTAGCATTGTGAGCCAGCTGATCTATGATGTATGTGTGTTTCATGTATGGGGTGTATATATAACAGAGTACTGAATAACTCTAGTGACTTGTTCAGGAGTCTAATCTTAGCCTGAGTCTGAGTTTTATAGGGCTGCCGACAAAAAGAAAAGAAAACAAAAAATCCGCAACAAAAAACCAAACCAAAACCACCACTTACAAGCACAGGGAGAGACTATTAAAGGCAGAGGTCTCTCATATAAGCACAACATGTGATTGGATAATATTGTCTGGATTAGCAGCTTTATAACCTAGCCAAGCCCCAGGGCTACAATTATCTGGTTGCATTAAACTGAAATCACCTGCAAAACCTCACAGTGAATGAGCCCTTGGAAGTGTCTAATCTGCTGGTTTGCACTTGCAAGCGAAAGCAAAACGCAGCAATGCTGAAGAGATGAACAAACATCACAGTGCTAAATTTTCCAACTAGTGGTTCTAATTTTGCTTCAAAAGGAAGGTCTTTCCACTGCTTTTGGCTCTTCTTTCAAATACTTTCCAAATATAACATTATAATAAGCAAAGAATAAGAAGATAAGAGTCACAGTAATAGCTACTACCAATTTGCACCTTTATGAAACTTTTCATTCCATTAGTTTTGATGCAGAAACTCAGGAAGGTCTATTCTAAGGCTGTAGGAGGGACCAGATTAGACACACACTCCTCTGATTCCTGTCAGCCCCATCTCTGTTGATAGTTTGGAGGTTCTCAAATCACATTGTGGTTTTGAAGAGAAACCTTCTAAAAATAGTTTACACCCCTTTGTGCTTCCATCACTTTCTCCTAGTCCTTGACCACGTGCCATGAGCATTTATCCATCTGGTACCTGATGTTTTTGCTCCACAAAACCCCTACAGCCTTGCAGTCTATCAACCAACCCACCCACCCATAAATAAATGGTCAGTTTGAACTCTGACCAGCTCTCACTTCTGCCTGTCTACAGTTCTCTCTGGTTATATAGATGGACATGATGAGCTCATACCATCAGTTGTCGTTTATCGAGGTTTACGAGGAGTTTTGCTAGGGAAAAACTATAAGTTGATGGATGGAATTATAACCAGGTTACACAGATAAGGAGGAAACCGTAGATAAGAAACTCAAACTGTGTGGTCCTGAAAGTTGCCTAAAAGATTGAGGCCACTCTGCCCTAGAAATGGCAACACCTGGGGCATGTAAGGAGAGTGCTATATTTTAGGAAAGCATATAGGCAGTGAGCTACCTCTCAGCCTTCTGAAAATCTATGAGCTAAAGGCACTTCTTAAAAGAAAATTATGTAAAATCATCAATAAAGTCACATGGACAGACAACTACACTCATGTTGTAAGATGAGTATAGTTACCTATACTTGTGAAAGTGGTGTGGTTTTATTACATAGCATAGAAGCTCTGCTAAAAAGCCAGTAAAAATTCCATTATTACAAAGAAAATGACATTTGAAGGACTACTTAAGTACTACTGTGTGGGAATTAATGGTACTATTTTACTGGTGATCTCTGCAAATTTTCAACTCCTCCAGGCTGGAATATGCAAGTGGGAAAAAACTTCTAAATTAATTTCCAGGTAAAGTTTCAAGGCAGTCTGAAAGATGTTCTTTAAAATCTAACAATGAAATCTGAAATAGCTTTAACTGAACTAATTGATTTTGGATTTTCTCCATGTTGAAAGCTATTTTGTGATATAATGTTGCGGAGAAATGTTTAACATGGATATGACTGGTAAATGCTGCTATACATTTATGCTAGCACCATTTTTTTGTTGAAAAATAATTTCTTGCCTAAAAAGGATTAAAATAATTTCCCTTTAAAGAAGGCTTCACTAGATTGGTGCTCTATCTACACTGCACCATCCAGTTGTGTGTATTTATGCCATGACTTGCAAAAGCTTTTCAAGGCACTACTAAATGTGCTTTGAACAGATGGGGAAAGGTAATACATGCCATTTTGTCAGCACAGACACACGCCGATTCTGACGTAAAAAGTGACATAGTAGTATATTGATTTCACATATATTTCCATATGCTTAAATAGCTTTAGCCTGTATGATACTGAAGCATTTATTTTAAGATAACACCGCCATTTAAACTTCATTTTTTCCATTTATCTCATTATTATCGGAATCCATATTTCATTCCAAATGTAGCCACTTGGGTATGCAGAAGAGGAAAAAAATATAAAAATCAATCAACCTCCCCATCAGCCAAGGCATTGACAAAACAGGTAATTCCTAAAATATACAAGGCTTCAAGAATGCAGGCCATCATAGCTGCCTAGATGATTTTCTAGCTACTTCAACCCATCCCACATCTTCAGTCTTTGGTGTGCTGAGACCTCCTTTCCTCGGGTCCACATATTCACAGACTCCAATTCTTTCTCCCCATGGGAACACAGCTATTTCCTTACATTGGCCATTTGCTACCTTAGCAAGGTAGAAAAAGGAAATCTGTCGTTTATTCTCTCCTGGAAGGTTCAATGCCTGCCCACAGAAGGGGATGTCTCAAGCAAATAACAGGTGCCTGTCCCCGCAGGGAAGAGCCATGTTCCTGCTGCTGCAGCAAGTTCCATCAGAGCTATTTGTATGCATGCCCCCAACTTTACCAAAAGCAATAGTGCTGTCCTCTGCCAGACACTTGTTTGATTTTATTTCTCTGTCACAGTTCAGCACTGCTCTTTCTCCTTTGCTCTCTCTGTATTTCTGACCTGAACTTTAGGAGGAAAATAACATATCTCATCTGGACTAGAAAGAAACAGTTCAGTTTAGGTCAGGCTTAGCTAGCAAAACCCTTGGCTCATTCTGTGAGCTCTTACTGCAGGTGGATACAGGTGTATCAGCAGCATTATCCTCTCTTTAAAACAAAGAGAGATGGAAAATGGGCTAAATCGTTCTAGCTAAGCTCACCTTAACCATTACTCCCCAGACATCACCCTGAAGACAAAGACAACAGAGACATTCACAGTATGGGTTCACAGTACAGCAAAAAACTCCACAGGTTGGGTAAACCTGGTTAATTCTATCACTCAATAACGTTACCACTGGATACACAAAATTTAGCATTGAAGAGGCTTGTAACTTGGGAGCTGAGCTTTCCATTGAGAAACTGAGAATATTTTTAATAAAAGCAAAACAACTTATTTTTTCTCTCAGCTTGGGGACAGCTGAGCCATTTTGGCTGAAAAATTATTTTAATTTTTTTTTTTTTAATGTCTGAGGCAAACACCCAAAATGGAAAATATCAGCCAAAGCTGAAATCATTTGGCAAAGATATGAACAGCTGAACAGAGAGTTTTAGAATGGAAAGCATCAAGCAATCTTCAATGCAGACATAACTTCCCATATCTCCTACTGTCTCTTTCCCTATGTTCCTGCAATGGTCAGGAGCATTGGGCTCCCCACCAGCACCAGTTCCCAGCTTACGGGACAGGTTTCTCTCCCAAAGCTCCCTCCTATATGATGCCAATGAAGCTCATGACTAGGTACATCAAAGAGGGATAACCATAAATGTATAGAAGTTAGCAGCAATATCACATCTGTGGGAATAAATAAAATCACAGATTATGTGCTATCAATATCCATGTTAGAATGAAAGAGCTTGTCAATCCAGTTTATTTCCAGACACAGGTTTTGACATACTTTTGTCTAATGAACAGTTTAAAGAATACCTCCTAACAGGGTAATTCCAAAGGTACCTAAAACGCTGTGGAGAGTAAGCCAACATCCATCTGCTAAAAAGCAGTGCCGTGGAGCAAAACCCATTCTGGGATTTGCGAATCTTTCTTTGAACCACTTGACCTTTGATGCTGTTGAAAAGGGGCTGCTGAGCTAAACAGACCCCAGACATGAATCAGCACAGCAAAGCCCTCAGTGCAAACTATCCAGCAACAGCAGCCAAACACAAACCCCAGGACCAGGATTCAGCCTTCTGAGTCCCACCTTTATTTGCAACTCACATATAGCTATTGCAGGTTTTGGGTAAAGAATATGCTCCATTTTTACAGGTAACTGTTTTGCCTTGAGCAACCATAGCTTACAGTCACTGGAGGAAAAGATTTGCTTTGGTGAATTAAAATCACGGGGCTATTTCACTAGAAACACAAGGAAGCACAAAGCTAAAAAGATTAACAAGTAAATATTTTATCTTTTTTTTTTCCTCTTTTTAACTCGGGGACATGAAAACTCAAAACTTTTATAAATACAAAGTAAGATTTGCACAAGCTGGCATGGCTGACTTTTGAACAGAGGAATATTTTGAGGTGCAAGCCAAATACTCTGTGTTAAGGTAAGAGGAAATAAAAAAAAAGTTGACCATAACCTGAGGCCTTGGCTCCCGCCAAGTGCCTGTTGTTATGAAAGCGAGGTGCTCCACACGATCTAATCATAGCACTAAACCTTGTTACAAGCCCTTTTACAGCTCCAATATCTGGGTTACATGGAAACACGCTGGAGAGCCTCCTTGTACTATGAAATAAATGTCATTCTGACTGGCATCCTCTCTTCCAGCGAGTAATTTCCCTCCGCTGATAAATCGATACAGCAAAAACAAATGAGAGTGCACAATGGGCACATTGAGGATTACATTTTTATTCATTTCAGAGCCCCTGCAGCAGAGGTTTTTAAAACACAATAGCAGAAAATGATGCACTTGAGCTGGGGGCAGGCAGGGAGGAGAACTCACCTTGGAGAGGAAGAGAGAAGCAAGAGAGCAAGAAAAGAAGAAAAATAACCTCAGCATTTAGAATGCAAGTCTAGATTTGCAAGACTCTGAAGTTCAGGGTGGTTTTGTATTCAGCAAGTACTTAGTTTGGCTTATTTCTAAGTTCTTGCTCTTTGTTACAGCAACAATACTTTGCCTTGTTTCCCCCCTTCCTTTCCTTTTTAAATTTTAATCATAACTATTCCATGCTTTGTTTCAAGAAGCTCTTACCCCTTCCAGCACAGCAGCTGTACTAACAGAAAGTGGACACTGCCCACATCTGTAGTGACTCATACCAAAATGGTTATGTCAGAAGACACATATTTGCTATAGTGGAGATGTAACTATAGGAAAATGCACCAAACCAGCTGAACCTCAAGTTTTCAGCTCAAGGAACTGATCCAACATCCAGTGGGGTCAGGAGAAACATTTTCAGTGACCTGTAGCAGGTTCTGACACAGTCCTCAAAGGAAGTGAGACCCAGCCTGGTTACCTTTAATTATACACATTTTGGTCTTTCATAGTTACAAAGCAGAATTGAAAAGAGCAAAATTTCTTTTTTCCTCAGGATTCTGAGCTAAAGAGGGTGCAGCCATGGATTTACTGAGGTGCAAACTCAGAGCTGGGAGCCCAAGCTGCTGAGTAACTGCTTGGCCAGCCCAGACGTAAAGGGAAAAGGGAAGGGCACAACAGGACACACACGGTACTGGTTAAGTTTCCAAGGCTTTCAGTGCTCACCCAGTGACTCTGAAAGTCCAGACCAATAGCTCCAAACACCACTGCATCTCTACAGGAGACCTGGAATCAAGACAGCCAAGGAAGGAGCTCAGGGCAAGATGTGTAACCCTGACTTGATCATGACCCGTGCCACGGGCAGCAAATCCAGAGAGGACACAGTACTACAGTCCTTGTCCCTGAAGAGGGCCTTGAGCAAATGCAAGCAGGGCTTCCATTTCATCACTGTGTATCCACTAGGAACTGGACCCAAGTGAAAACATTGCATATGGACTCTCACATGACTGCTGGTTTGTGGCCAGTTTCAATGGTCTTGGTTTGAACCAACAACCTCAAGGTGAGAGGCTGTTATATCTCATTACTAGTTCCCCACGCCTCATTAAATTTGCATTTATTTGGTTCTCACTATTAGAGGTTCCTACAAGGACCAGCTAAAAAGTACATAGAAATGTGCTTTTTTTCTTCTTCCTTTTCACACTCTCCCCCCTCCCTTTTTTTTTTTAAAGCCAAAAGGCCGTAACACAACAGCAACATAATGCAATGTGAAATCCTTTTACAACCCTGGGAAGGCCAAGATGTGTGCCCAATAAATGTAAGCAGACATGATATCCTTTATAATCACAGCAAGATGAAGATGTGAACTGAATAAATGCTTTAAAAACATCATAGATTCTATTAGATGCAAAAGATTGAAGCGTTAGGCACCTTTTAGCTCAACTTTCATTTAATTTACTGCTTGCTGTACTGTAGTCTAAAGGGAGTGAAAAAATCCTCTCTCTAATTTTTTTTTCCTTTTCATGAGCTGACCAAGGAGATGAAATCTGGGTACTTTAATTACCATTCAGAGCCAAAGGCCTGGCCTTTGATATGGAAATCCCACTTCAACTCCAGCTTGCTGCTGCCTTTCCCTGTCCCCTTCTCCTTCCAATCTCCCAACATGAATTTTAAGTAGTCTTGTCAACACCTGACCCTGAAAGCTAACAGAAGCCTGTGCCGCTAAGTTGGTGCTGTTGGTAATATTCTTCATATTTATTTGTTTTAAAAATTTTATTTTTCTTTAGGAGGGAGAGACTGAGGCCGGGGGGGGGAGGAGCAGGTTAGAATTGGACAAATCTAAGCAACCAGATCTCAGAGCTTTCTCCTTCCTTGTCCACACAGGGCCTGGCCTATGGTCGCAGGCAGCAGCTCACATTAAAGGGTAAAAGAAAGAAGAAGCAGGCGGGGCAGGGACGGGGAGGGGGGGAACGGATGAAAGCTGTCATGTACAGTTACCCTGTTATTGTCATCTGCCTGCTGCATGACTCCCAGCTTTGCTATAATTATTAATTGCACTTGTCAACTGTCATTAATTCCTCTTTAGCATCCCTGTCTTGGAGTAATTAGACAGAACAGCCTCACTGCACTCATTGTTTTGAGAGGCCCCTGAAAGAGCCCAACGGGCTCTGTGAAGAGACAACCATCATTAATACAATAGAGCACCTCGGCATTAACCCTTTCAAAGGTGTAGAAATCAGAAGCTGATGGCTCTCCTGTCTTACAAGTTCCAGACACTGAATCCCCCATTTCCCTTTTCTTCATAAGTGCTCCCATCCGATGACTTGGGAGCAGCTGGAGGCTTCAGGTGCTTCAGCTAGGGGCACCCAAGATGAGATGCTTCAAGGAAGCCTAATTTTCTGAAGGTGGGGGCTCAGCACTCCCCAGCTGCCAGTCAAGACATTCTCTTATGCCCAGCTCTTAAGAGGAAAGCATGAAACACCAGACTCCTTATAAAATTATTATCTTCACCTTTTACCTCTTTCATCTAAGTTTACAGCAGCTGCAGGATGTCAGTATTCTTTGATGCTCTCTTCCCCACCCCCACCCTGAGGAAAGGGATGCAGAGCACTTGTTCTGACTGTGGCTGCCAAGAACTTGATATGAAATCTCAAAGCTCGGCTTTGCTATCACTGCCCCCCTGCCATCCCCACACACGGAACACCCCACAACAATCTTCCCATGACCACATTATGCACTCCCAAAGTTCTCAATTCCCAAACTCAATCATTTCCACTGATGTTACACAGGCATAAGCCACGACTACAATCTGCCTCATGCTTGGCATTTACTTAGTGGCTGCAGAGATGACACATGAAAGGGAGTGGACACTCTCTTCCAGTGTTGCAATGCTAGAAAGCATAAAACCTCAGGTATGTGGGAAAGGTACAGCAAGAAAGCACAATTATGAAGCTTATGAGCAAGATACAATGCAACTGAATGGATCGATGCTGTATTTTATCACCAGTATTGGGTACCAAACTACCCTTTCCATTGGAAATATCAAGCTGCTTGAGGAGGGGGGGAATTAAAAGGGGCAGGGGAGAGAAGGAAAGAGAGTTCCATCTTAACTTCAATTTGGTGCCTCTGACTATATAAATGCTAGTTTAAAATAAAAGAAATGAGGAAGAACTAGAGCAACCTGTTGCTGCAACGCAAAAAATATCTCAGCAGTTCTACTCAGAGTTTACTGCTTAGGTTTCCCAACCCCCCTGCTTTACCTCTGCAGCTAATCCAAGGTCCCTATTAAAAAAAGGAAAACCAGCAAGGCAGTAGTGAGACTTCATTTTACTGATGCCTGGGGACACTCCAAGGAGCTCCTAGTCCAGACAGACTTGCCTGGGGTCTAGGAAAGACCATGTTCCACAACTACACCCTCAGTCACACAGCTGGGAGTAGACACAAACAGATATTTTTTTCCTCAAAATCCCAGGAAAGATTCCTATTCACGTAAGGCAAGCAGTTTTACAAACTTGGTCGCACCAAATAACACCTTCAGCAACAGTATTCCTTGAATTATTTAAGTAAAACTACATACTCCTGGTTTAAACCCAAAACCTAGACTACTGAAAATGAAGAGGAACTTTCTTCAGTCTGCTGGCTTAATGGCAACAAGAGACCTTTGTGAAAAGGTATTTTTTTCCCCATTAAATTTTGCCTATCTTTTCAATGCTTACCCAACTGAGATCAAAGCCACAAATTAATGAAGCAAATATACTTTAAAACAGGGTTTCAAAGTCATAAAGTGTTAAAGAACTTGATTCAGAGCTTCACCTTCTTTGGATCTGGCTTAGTAGCTTGTGACTTACTGAAATAACAGAGAGCTTTGTATAAAGCCATGTGGAATGTATTTATAGTACATATAGAACCAGAAAAATCTTTCATAAGCATATGCATCAGATTTTTGGCACTGTGCACCCTGAATCAAAATAAGAATTTGGCCATACATCTGATCAGCAAACACTTACTCGCTTTTCTCTATTGAGGCTACAGTCAACCGCTGTAAAAATTAGAGTGATTTTTTCAAAACAGGGCCCAGTTCAGCTGCATGTTAAGTACCATCACTGATTACATTCCTTCTGCGTTTTTCAAAGATGGATTTCTATGTCCCACAAAAGTGGTTCTGTCTTGTATAACAACCCAGTTGACAGCCAAATCTGATTGTTACCTTATTAGTGAGAACCTCTGCTAAATCACCTTTAAATTGCACACAAGGCCAAACTTCTCCAAAGGTCAGAATTAATACAGTATATACGCATATTTTTACAAATTTCTGAGTGGCCAGTGATAGTAATGCCTCTGTAAATAAAACAATTCTATTTTACTTTGCTAATGCCAGATGTTTATTTCACCTTCTTACATGAGTGTGCTCTTGGGACAGATGTAAACCAGTCCTGATTGCTGGCAAGGAGGCACCCTAGGATAAAGCTGGCTGAACTCACTGATGATTTCAGGTCTTCAGTGTGATCTGCTGAGACATTTCTGGGATTCAGCCAGAATTACAGCATTAGCTCCAGTTAATTCAAGAAGGTGAAAAGCAATAGGTGGTTAACAGTCACTTCAGTGTGAATTCACGTGCTTTCTGTAGTGAGCTTCTGTCACCAGTGTGTTTTGATGCACATTTGGGAAGTTTTGCCAATTTAAAAGTGCAATTCAGCAAGCAGCTCCCTATCAAAACGATTCAGCTGCAAATCCATGCATTCCTCTGATGCATAATGCCTGACCCCTGTACACTGGATATTCCCAAATCATCCTCAGCCCACGTTTTCTCCTCCTTCCCCTTTAGAGATCACGCTAGCTAAAAAGGCAATTAACAAGAGCGAAGCATATACCACATGTGCACAACCTTAAAAACACACCAATATCATTACAGATAATAAATTCTGTTCTGCAGTCTCTCCAATGAAGAGTTTTCAAGTGATGATTAACCAACAAGCCAAGTGTTCAGCTGCAATCTCAGCCCATTTTGAACAGATTCTGCCCAAGGCACACTAAAGCAGAAGATTAACGCCCCCCCTCCCCAAATGGATTGAAAACCCAGTTAAATTACCATCTTTCAAATCATTATGGCAATAAGTAATATCTACACATACACAATATATATACACATATAGAGAAAGGAAAAAAAAAAACCCTCAGACAATCCTTCTCCAGAGGATTACTTCAACATTTTGACTTCAGAGAGATTGAAACTGATTCTCCTAAGCAAGCAGCTTTAACCTAAATCAGAACTCACCTCTCTACCAATCAGAAAGAAGCTTTTTCAGAAACTTATACTTCCTAATAGTTATATGGGCCTTAATCCTCTTGGAAACAGTTTTAGGTCATTATTCCAGGAGTTATTAGGTTGGAAAACAGCTTCTAGGCAAATGATGCTATTCACAAACCTTTTACACCAGAAATAATGGTTGGATTATTTCTGCCTCAAAAGTAGTCTTGAGGTCTGATTTCTGATTTTCTTTATATCTGATGTTCCTGAGGAAAAAAAAAAAAACAAACCACAGCTACTTGCTGTTAAATACTAATAATAATGATGGAAATTTTAATTATGAAAAAGTAATTTTATAAGGATTATAGTGGCAGCAATGAAAGCAAGTTTGGATTTTAAGTAGAAGCAAAAAATAATGGTTTATTGATGGACTTCCAATGCTCTTGTATGTTTCCAAGAGCACCTGAAAGATTTGGTGTTTCCCCAAAATTCCAGTTTCTAAGGGCTTTCACAGATCTTCATTTTTAGCCTTATGTCTTGTAAAGTATTATTTCCTTTTTTTCCACATCCATTGGTGTCTCACAACAGTAGAGGAAAATGAAGTGTATTGAAGTGTGCTCCTTGTGCAGCAGCTGAGGGAAGGGTGATCAGACATCCCTCAGTATGGGAGTACCCCCATTCCCAGGACTTTTGAGAGCACTTGCCATTTCCACCAAAACTTATGCTTTGCCTTCAGCTGCCAGTGCTCTGCAGAGCAGGCTGACCACAGACTCATCAGACAGTTGAGATAACAGAACCAGCACTAGGTAAGCAAAATACTCCTGTATTTGAAAACACAGAATTATGTATTCTGTTTTTATACTTTTTCTACCCTTGAACACAGGGATTAGACGGTCAATGAGGAATTTAGTACCTCCAACCCCAGATAGCTTCCTTCTTGTCTTTCAAAAAAAAAAAAATTACCATTACATAACATATGAATTTTCAGCAAGAAGATACAGATATTTAAAAACATTATTAATGACAGAAGCTAGCCCTTTCCTCTTATTACATTTCTCTCAACACTCATATGTACAACAACAAGATGACAACCCATCACAGAGCTAGATCAAGCTGGCTTAGCAGTCCTGCCACCAGTCACTACCTCTGTGGGGGTCTAGATCTCTAACATGGATCTAATGGAGACCATGGAGTTGGTGCACACCCAAAGTAGCCCCAGGAACTGGGATCCCACAGCACTGTGAGCGTTCCCACAAGCCCTTCCCTCATCTTCTCTCTCTGTTGTTCAGTATTGGTGAAGTCTACACAGACACTCTAAGAGTCCAGCCCAAAGGCTGTTTTATCTCCAAAAGGCTCTCCTGAACAGTTGACTGCTTCTCCAATTCATAGTGAAAGTCAAATGTAGGAAAAAAAACAAACAAACAACACACCAAAACAACCAAAATCCCCCAAACACACACTGACAAGTTCATATAAATTAATCTGTGCTACATTGCAAACTTGGCTTTCTTCAAGCAGATCAAATACTAAAATTTCAGTGGCAATTTTTGCCTGAATAAGAACTTCAGGAACTTCCTCCATCACTTTTACATATAGCTGTTTATGCACATGAAGTACCCATAATCTTCCTTTTCTCAAAGAAAATAATGGAGCTAATAGAAGCCTGCTTGTTGTACATGAGTTATTGCAAATTTTCACCTATTAGTTCTTACCTAGAAGATGGCAATTCTGTTCTTTGCAGAAAGGCATCACAGTTGGAGATAAAACTTTAGCAGCACAAACACAGCAGTAGCATCTCTGGCTAAATGCTTCACCGAGGAAGTGATACCACAGAATCTGGTGGCCAAAGGATTCTGTGGTATCGCTTTCTGAAGTATATTAAAAATGTATTAATTTGCCTACGTGACAACTTCATCATCATTGCTTGGGAAAAATCCCAAAACCTACAGGAAAGGCCTTCTGAGGTAATCAAAAACTAAAAAGACATAACATAATTAAAAAGAAGAAAAGAAAAAGAATTGTTGCATTTGTTCTCCTTAGTTATATTAGGAATAAAAAACGAAACTAATGTAATAATGTATCCCAGCAGTTCAAATCTTCTAATTTATGTAGAATGGATTATTACTTAGACAATCTGACCCTGGGCAAAACTTCCTCAGTTGAGAAGATTTACAATCTAATTATGCAGGAAGTTCTGCTGAGACAGTTTGGGTGCAATGGTCTTCTATTACATTAGCTTAGCTAAAATTGCTGCTTCTTCGCTTGCTTGGTGTTCCAAGTACTCATATGAAAACAGAAAATCCTTCATTCGCATCCTTTATTTCCCTTTAGTTTTTCTCACCATTACTGTGTGCAGAAGCACTCGTTCTCAACTGCAAATAGCAGCAAGGGGCTGAGGTTGTTAATAGCAAACTGTAAGTTGCCTTGCCTTTCAGGCTTTTGATTTGGCCCCTGTTTAGTGAACTGACTTTAAAAAGGACCATCAAAGTGCTTTTCATAATTTTTACAATGATAGTTGCTGGGTTATTGCTCCCCTCCCTTATTGCAAGTGCCCCTGAAAAAAAGCCTGGAGCTGAAATCTGTTCCTGTGTACTTTCTTTTTCATCCTGCACGCACAAATCTAGTTTATTTTTGTAGGGTGGCTCAGAGATGTTTTGCTGCTGTCTCAGACACCTGAATATTTTTAGTAATCTACTTCATTACATTAAAAAAAATATCCCTCAACACATACAAAAATAGCGAGGGCTTTATAAGTCTGTAGAGGAAACGATGGAAAACTTGAGTCTAACATAATTCAAAGTATCTTTTTTTCCCCCTAGATATATTACAGTGTATCAATACAGCTGAATATACAGACCTCCTATATTAACATAGATGAAGAAATCAGTGCCTTTTTTTCTTTACAGTAAGTGTTTTGATTTCAAAAGGTCAGTGGATCATGTCAAGGCCCTTGGTCTTGATAATTACCATGTGTAGTAATGCACATTTTTATCTACAGGTGGCAGACCTTTTAAAATCATCTTCAAATTCATTAGACATTTTCGTTGATACCACCACCCACATTAAAAAGTAAGAATCTGCAGCATAAACTTCTAATTAATGCTGTTCAATTTACAGGACAGATTTGTCAACAAAGTGGCTCAATTCTCAAAGGCTACTGACCCCTCTCAGAATGAAAGCCTTAAAAAAATAATATTTTAAAAAAATAAAGCAGTTGCTCAGTACATGGTAAGCTTTTATTATTTAAAAATCATCCAGCAACTCAGGAAAGTATTTCTTTTTTTTTTCTCTAAAACAGAAGTTTCACTTCCTTGATTATTAAGCCCTGCTTGGTATATTAGTGATTTCTTCTTTGATAAGCTTATTCAGAAGAGGAAAAGATGAGAATGTCACAACTGACACTGGCATTTAGATAGAGAAAAGTGAATCATAAAACTTACTCGTATCTGAATCAATCATGTTAAAATACCATGACTTAGACTGCCATCTCGTATGCATGTCTAAGGCCTCACTACAAAGCAGAAAAGCATTGATTTACACCAAAATATTATCAATAAATTACATAATCCTGCATTCAAATTTAATTAGATGATTTTTTTTTTCCCCAAAATAACAGTGGAATAGCCCTCTGCATGTGGACAAAGTCATACTGAAATCAAGAAGGCTGTCTCAGGGTTTCATCTCGAGTTGGTCCTAAATCCTTAGCTGCAACTGCTCTGGCTTTCTATTGCCTTCCACACTTTTTTCTGATTTCCACCCATGAAAACTGGACCTGTCACTGTGGCTGCACTCCTTGCAGAGGCACAGGAAACATAAGTATGATGGCAACCAGGTCAAGCTGGGTGACACCTAATCCTAGGACAAACTCATCACACTCAATAGTGACACACTCAACTCTAGTTCCTAATGTCCACAATAACAAGATAAAAACAACGCTACCAAAAGGAGTTTCTTGTCTTTGAAACCTTAATTCTAAAAACATTTATTATTCATGGCAGTCAGGTTAAGCATAAAAACTACAGGATCAAGAAGACATCACAACTGTGTGATTGCCTGTGTCTGAGTCTCCTGTCAGGCCAACAACATTTAACCAGATTATTCCCTATCTACTCTCCCTAACTGCAAGAAATGTAATTTTAAAATACTTGTAAAAATTTAGTACCTTGGATATACATACTTACACATCAACGCTACTAAAATATTGCACATATATTCACAAGTTTACAGTAATTAAGGGAATATTCTTTATCTTGCCAGTAACTTTCAAAGGGAAAAAGAAAACCAAAACAAAAACCCCCAAAAGAAAACAACATCCCAGCCTCAAAAAAATCTTTCAAATTTACCTTATTTGGTGTTTTGAATAGACTGAAATAGAACTGCAAGGCAGTTTGAATGAGTAACAGGAAGTATAGACAAAACATTTAGACTGGGAATACACACTCTGGAGAACACTCTTATTTACTTGCTGGTACACCCACTCCTCCCCCTCCTCCCAGTCCAAAAGAGTGGGTGAGAAAAACTGTGTACATTAATGTCTTTTGTGGTAACCTAGTAACCTTCTCCTTTTTCTCTATAAGCTCTTCCTTCATACCACACTCTTCCATATTGCCACGCTCCAGAGTAATTGCAGTATGTCTTTATATGGCTTCGTTTTCCTACCCAATGCAGAGGAGTTGGGGTTATTTTCAGTCTTCGAAAGCTTGTAAACAGGATCAAACAGGAACCCGGTCATCAGCAAGAGGAAGGCTAGAAAAATAAAAGCAAAATGCATATCAACGATTTTATTTTAAAAAGAAAATAATCCAAAACATGAAACAAAAGCCTGGGCTCTGCTAGACATCTCCCTCCCCATTCCTTTTCATTTAGTTCATGAACTCTTTTTTGCAGAACAGAGGCTGGTGTAAATTAATGTGTGACCCAAAATATATCACATGGAAAAGCTGCCATAGAAATATGTAATAGCAAAAAAAAAAAAAAAAGTAGACATTATTAGAACTAAAGTGGCACCTCTTATCACGATAAATCAATATAGAGATTGAACCAGGAGGAAGATGTGACTACATATTCCTGTTGCTCTTGAGTGTTTAAACACCTCACCTACACTCACTGTTTTTACATCCCCAACCAAACATGCTTGCATGGTTAGTGGTGCGAGGACAGCCTCAGGACCGAGAGGTCCTCTGCGTTTGCCTCTGCTCCCAGCTGACACCTTGTGAGTAGGAGGGTTACTCACACATTTACTCAGTGAGTAAGATACTGCCTCTAGGGTCTTGAGCTGCACCTCAGCTTCCTGCAGGGGTGACAGAGTGGCACCTCCCCCAGGTATGACAGAGCCCAGAACTACAATGTCTCACATCACTCAGCACAACTTCCCAAACCCCACCTGGTCCTCCACAGTTCAGGAGTGTGATGCACCCCAGATCTCTCGGGGCACCTGTCGCAGTTGTGGCTATTGCTGTGTTACCCCAAGCCTTCAGCAGAGAAGGGAAAAGCATTTTGTGGCACAAATGTACAAGTGTGGGAGGCAGGAGGTGGGAGCTGGGACTCCCCTGCATCCACTGCTGCATGGAACAGCACAGCTGGGCTGTCCAACCCAGGTGGCCCTGCCTAGACATAGGATTTCTGTTACTAGCTTTGTGCCTCAGTCAACCTGGTTGCAAAAGTAGCAAAGCAAGTCTTCTGTGGCCCAAAGCGCACAGCAAAGCAGTGATTTGAAAACAAACAAACAAAAAAATCTCTGGTACTACTGTTATTTTGCTGGATCACATGAGCACAGTTGCAGACGCAAGTCTAAGACCATATTCGTGACGTGACACATGAAGTTCACACACGCCAAAGTTCACCTCATGTGTGGCCATCCTTTCAGTCAGGTTTTGCATCCCTAAGGTGTGCTGCAGTCTATTAATATCAACCTAGTCTAACCAAAACAAATAATTTGTAGTATGAAATATATGTATGAATAAAATAAAGACACACAACACAGTTCTGAAATCAGCAACCTCAATATATAAAACCAGACACTTTTTCCTACTGGTTTAACTTGATGGAATTACTTTGCCAGCCCTACAGCTCAGAGAGCTCCATGAAAAGCAGCAGCACGTAAGACACTACCAAGAGCAGGTTGGTGCACGAGGTTTCAAAAGACAACCATCCCTGGTTCATACAGAGGTCTGCATGCAGGCAAACTTTCTGAAGATACACCTCAATTTCCTATATTAAGCAATTAGACAAACAAACAGAAATGTGTTCTCTGTATAGAAATTTCCTCAATCATGAATTTCTGCCCTTAGAAAAATTAATATCTAGAGGGGCTTTTCAAATAAAACTGTTGAAGAAGGGAGGGAAAAAATGATAATCAAAATTTCCCCTTACAAAGACAGGTCCTGCAGATCTTGACCTATCAGACTACCCAGTTCCCAGCATCACAAAGAACCAAAAAAAAATATCAATTGCTTAACTCATATTATTTGGTTATCACATTAAGCATTCATCAACTGAACAGCATAATATAAAATTTGTCCTTTATCTTCCCTCCCTAACCTGCACAGTATTAATACAGCAGACATGCACCAGGAGCTGAGAAAAGCACAAGCCCCACTCAAGTCACTCCTACTTAAGGTGAGATCCTGGGACAATGAAGGCAGCTCACAGGACAATCACACCTGTAACATTTGTTTACAGAATAGTCCCTATGATGTTTCTGTCTTTCCCAACAACCTGGAAGCAAGGCACAGGGTTACTCCTTGTTTTCTTCATAATGGCAGAATACAAGAAAAAGGTAGTATTTATTTTGCTCATTCTTGTGTTTTCTGCTAACTTTCATCAACAATACTTGTTTGTCCTTGTCTTGTCTCTGACCTATCTTCTCCCTTAACCAACTCCTCTTCGCAAAATTTGTTTTCCATGAAACTTGATATTTCTATGGTTTTGAAGCTTTGCTTTTTATTACTCTGTACTTAATTATCTTTCACAGCCAGGCCTAGGCAGGCACAGATATGACAAAAATATGTAGTAATAACAACAGTAGTAATAATATTAACTTGAGTTAGAATCTCAGCTGGATTCAGGTTAGTTTACAACGCTCACCCTCAGTTTATTCCCATACAACAGACTTAAGCATTTTCTAATTGTTAATTTTATCTACATAAAACTATCTAGCTAGTGTCAAGCACACTTCAAAAGGGTTGTTTTATGACTGTTAGAAAAGGAAAAGCAAAACTCAGGCTAAAAACTGGCTACAAGCTTTGACATGCAGAAGAAGATTGGTTTTTTTTTCAGGAGCAGAGCTGGAGATAATCTGTATGGAAAAAGATCCTTTGAAAAAAAGCAGATCTACGCAAAGCTTAATTATTTTGTTGAAGTAGAAAGAAAAATGCATTTCTAAAGGTAAAATATCACCTAGTTCAACTGTTCATTAACAAGTCAGTAAGGCAATCCTCAAACATTAATAGAAACTTCTGAAATTGTGGTTCTTGGCTACAGTTTCGAGTGGAGTGACAGAACTGGTAAAAAAAGGGGCCTGTTGCCATGTGAAGAAACCTAGATCCTACTCTGCAGTTAAATTCACTTCCATATTAACTGTAGTTTCCATAGGATGTACCTAAGAAAATGTATACTTTTAAGCTATTTCTTTGACTTTCTCTCTATTTCCATAACACTATCTACAGTGTTTTTGTTTCTACAGCAACATGGTTGGGGATCATTATTTGGGAGGACTACAAGGGCACGATTCCAGAAACAGGCAAGAGCTCTATGCACAGGAATTAAATGCATGGAAAAGCACAATTAGGAAACTGAACCAATCCTTTCCAAAAACACCTAATAAGAGAGAAAATTTTAGGTATGAAATATTGAACTGTAGCATACATCCTTACAAAGACTTTCACAACATTATTATAGAAAGTAATACATCATATACTGTATAATACCTCCCATGGTAAGTATTATGTATTGTAATATATTTCAGTAAAGTGATTTTTTTTTTTAATGTTGCCCAAATTTTAATAGTGGTGAAATCAGATCAACAGCCTTGAGAAGACTGAAGTCCTGCCTCTGACCACAACCTCCACACCATCATGTCCAGACAGTCCTCCCTCAAAAAGCTTCCACTGATGCAATCTGCAAGTTCCATTGTCCTGTTCAACCCTTTGCCTCTTTGCTGAGGCCACCAGGAAGATGTCACTCAGTGACAAACAGCTTGTGATACATTTTTAGGAAGCAAACAGAGCAAAGCCCCAAAATTACTCTGATCAGCCCTTCCTCAGCACAAAAATGCCATCAGGACTTTTTGAAGGCACAAGGCAGAAGGGTGGGCAAAGGTCAAGCTCCATCTTCTGAGGGTGGGCAGTCCCACCATGGTGGTTGGTGGTGTCTCATCTCACCTAGCCAGGCTGAGTGTGTAGGTAAAACTATCTCAGTCTAACAATCTTTGCTAAGTAAAATACTGCCATCACAATCATCTGCTGGATATTCCCCAGGGATTAAAAAAAATAAAATAATCAAACACCCAGTTCACCACAAAGTGGGCACAGAAGATGCAACCATTTTCACTTTCATTTTCACAAGAACTTCTTGAGGCTTATGGCTGCTAGTTTTTAACTCTTCAGGTCTTCAATCTACCCATTAGGTGGAGGTGAATTAGTGGAGTGGTATAAAGAAAACTGTGTTGCTGCATCTTCTGCAGATGAGGCCTTCAGTGCCTTGCGGTATAACCTAGCAAATTCTTATCCACTCTTAAACAATTGAATGTATATAAGAAAAAAAGCATAACTGTTTTCAAAAACCTGTTATCTTCAGAAAAGACTCTACCTCCTTCTTTCCAACTATGACTTTTCATTTCAAAGCCAAAATCCGATCCACGTCACGGCCCTTCAGAACACTGCTGCTGACAGCATGCACTAGGAAGAATCACAGGCTGGCTCTGTATGTTTTTCCCACTCCATAGCAATCAAAACTAGACTAAGCAGAGTGGGTTTGGGGGTTGGTTTGGGGTTGTTTGGGAGCTTTTTTGCTGTTGTTGAGTTGTTTTTAAAGTCATTTTCCTGTTAGAGAAATACCAGCTGGCTTGTGCATGATTACCTCCTCGGTATCTACCTGTTCATATGGTTGAGCTGTAAGAGAAAAGTCGGGAGGGGTAGCAGGTTTTGTTGAGTATTTTTTTCTTTTTTTCTCTCTCTCTCTTTTTTTTTAATCTATTTGCCAACCAGAGTCATTTATCCCCTATTAGATAAAGTATAATAGACTATACCGAAAGGGTCACTGGCCTTCCATTTAATGATATTGCCGGCACCAATCTACATTTTCCCGACAGTGTCCCTCAACACAGAATAAATGGCTGATCTCTTCACAATAACAGCTGATTTCTCTTTATTAAGCTAAAAAGGTCACCATTTTCTACGGCTGGGCCGCCCTGCACTATTGATAATTTTATGCATAAACAAATGGCAAATTTGTGCCACATAAATATGCATTAGCAATTACTTTTTCCTCGGGCAACGCTCGCCGCATGCAAATGTGTCCCTCACAGGGCCTGGTGGCTTTTGTTTTAGCTCTTGAACAGCTAAACAAAAGAGCACAATAAACAGTTTAAAAATTGCCAATCAATAGGAAATGCAAATGCAAAGGTAAATGGCAGGAAACTTGCCCAAACAAATAAAACTAAATCAAAAAAAGCAAAACAAAAATCACACAAGGAAATAAATAAATGGAAAGGGCTATCTCTTTTCTCCCCACACTCTATCTGCAAGTATTTTATTTCTTTTCTTTTTTTTTTTTTTAGGTAGAGATGACTACAGTGGTCTTTGCACAGCAGCAGTGGAGATGGTACTAATGTGGACCCCCAGATGGAAGCAGCCAGAATGTACACATGGGTTGAGTATGTATGAAGGAGGACCCACAAGGCCGTCCAAAGAATGTAAAAGAAGGATGTCTGAGGAAATTTATAGTGGACCCTTGGCTTAGCTTTCTCTTTTTGCGCATTTCCATTAAAGATTTTTAAAGAAATGCTATGTTTGAAGGAATCGCTGAAAAAAAGCTTCAGCATTTTCTGTAAACACTGATTTAGAATTTTATTATTGGAAGTGCCCACAAAATACCAACTTATCTGTGACTACATACAGATGTCTGTAGTAACAGCCTAATGAATGTTGTCACTTGAGAAAGTTGAACTACATATAATTTCCTTTACCCCAAGGACAGAAAAGGCTTGATTTTCCCTTGTCTTATCCTTGGACTACTCAATTCCGACAGCAAGTCAAAGTTGTACATAAGGCGCAGGATAATGGAAAAATCAGACCCAGACACTTAATTGGTATGACCATGGAAACCAAAACTGACAATTTTAGGAGAACTGATGATTGCCTTGAATCTTCCCCTTCAACAGAGGAGCTGCAGTGCCGCAGAGAACTGAGCATGACACATACCATGATTATTATTGTTTGTAGGCAGACGATTACATGTGGGCAAAGAATCCAGTTCAGTAATGCAGTAACAACACATCGTGCACAAACATATGCTCAGGCCAGCTGTATGACCCAGCCAAGAAACCTCCTTTCTTTTCACCTAACTTTCTGAGGCAGCAACTCCCTTTTCATGATCAGGGTTGGGAAATGGAAAGGCATGAAGTATAGCCAGCGGAGTAAGTTGCACCTCAATCTACAAATGTTTATGAGGAAGCCAAACTTAAAACATGTAGGTTTACTTCCTGCTCTTAAACAACAACAAAAAACCTCAACAAACAAACATAAAAATCCCCACCACCAAAAAGCCCCCCAAATTAAAGAAAGAAACAAAAAAAAACCAAACAAAAAACTCAATAACTCCCCCCAAAAAAAAATAACAGAAACCCAAACCTAAAATATAATTTAGTTCAACAGAAATTGAAGAGACTAATCATGTGCTTCAAGTGTTTCCCACATAGGGGACATCATACAGCAGGTAACCCACATACACAAATTTGTATGATGTTACTGTCCAAGGTTTTTATTTTTAGCTAACGGGAATGTTCCTGTCAGTGTAAGCATTTTAAGCAGCGATCCTACGTTTTTCCCACCCAATCAGCTGTCACAGAATGACAATTTCACAGAATTCATTTCCATGAATTACACTAAAAATCAACAAGCTGATAAATATAATTTTTTGCCAATTAGTTCAGTTAATTTCTTGCCTTTCAATTTTACCGAGTTTGACTAGGATGGTTTTGTAAAAGCTCTTTGCACTAGGACTTTTGATCCTGATAGAATGTGATAGAAGTGTTAACAGCTTTAGTGGCAGTGGTAATTGTTTTTAACCATTCTCATCCTAAGAGCACTTTTACACATGGTCCAGTACAGGAGAAGCTACTTCAAGTACAGGACAAGATATGCCCTCAAAAAGCAAGAGTCCTCATTTTAGGCTTTTAGCCAAGAGCAATCCCACACAAGTAACACATTTCAGCCACAAATCCACAACTTGCAATTTCTCTAAACGGTGATAAGATGATCAATTCAACATAGTACATATGTGAGATATATAGAACTCTCCCCTTTGCCATCAACCTTTCTCCTCAGCTCTACTTTTTCTATTATTATACAGGGCAAAAAAAGTACTGATAGCATCACCTCATTTGGGTAAGTCAAGGCACACACACCTAACAACTACACACCTATAAAATAGACCATCCCCAGCTAAGACACTGCCTTCTGCAACTGGCCTTGGAGTTGCTGGGCAGCTGCTACCCACATGTGCCCCTGCAGTCAAGGGGTATCCACTTGGCAGCAAACACACTGCAAATCCCAAAGACTTCAGAAATTATATACTGCAGAAATTTGCATACCATTTTGTTAAGTTGACTGTGATTGAAAGACCCATGATTATACGCAAAGTTCTCCTAAGGTCGACAACAGAGTAAAAAAAGGCATGAGCAGGTATGCTAAAGCAAGATCAAATAAATTGTTTAAATGTCACTGCAAAGGTAGTTCTCACGAATGTCTCTGTGGCCAGTCTACTGCCATTTAACATAGTTAGAAAGTCTGTAATAGGAAGAAAATTATTACTACATAAAATATTCCTGCAAAGAGAGACTGCTGCAGAATTGAAATGAAAAGATGTAGCTCAATCTGTTAATGCCCATCCCACATGTGTGAATGTGATGAACAGTGGAGAATGAAATGACTGTTAAATCTCTGTTAACAAGGGTATTTTAAATAGTATACATGGGTCTTTCTGTATTGGTACCATGTCTTAACAAAATTTGATAGGGTTATTCATGTTAATCCCCAAAACTAGCACTAGCACTATCAAAACAAAACCTCCAAAGAAGATACCAAGAGATGGCCATTTTCTACAACAGTGGGTGGAGTTGTTTTTGTGAGAAGGATGCATCTTGAGAGAGTGAGATAGGAATAGAGAAGAAACTATTTTTGTCAAATTCAAGCTCGCTCTCTCTTTCCCAATGAGCTTGGTTTCTGCTCTTCTTTTCTAACCTCGATTTTCAATGAAAGTTATCATTGCTAATGGCTCAAAGAATTTTTTTTTTTTATTTAAAAAAAAAGAGAAATGAGCACTTGCTGAACTGCAATCTTCATAGAAACATGCTTTTAATATCAGAGATTTCATTTTTTCTCTCTGCTTTGTTTACAGCTTTCCTGGAAGGCTTTAAAGCTAAAACCTTCTGATATAAGTATCTGATTTCTTATATGAATCCAAATGCAAGAGCGAGTTTCTTTAATAACTTTAATACGGAACAGAACTGTCATTGATAGTGTCTAAATACTTGATGTGCATATTTTTATATGCTATACACTTGGAAAAAAAAGATAGCTAGATGACAATACAGATGCTGACACATCTGTATGACAGACTTTTAGAATTAGTCATATGCCAATTCTTTCCTTGACGCCATCAATAACGTGTTATTAGATCACTGAGTGTGTATGTGCATATGTGTAAAGGATCTCTAAAACTGAATAATTTGAAGCATTACAAATTAATCCTACCTCCTCTCCCCATCCAGACTTAACTATTAGCACTTCCAAGTTGTGTTCTACTAATTCAACTACACCCCTCCTCTTTGATTCTCCATTCTTCTCCCTTCACTTGACTGCTTTCAGTTGTTTTGAATTGAGAAACATCAAAAACTGTCAGCAAGAATTTAGGATGAATTACTATCAGAAAATTAGTGGGGTTTTTAATTAAAGGAAATACAATGTTTTTGTTCTCCCCATCTCCTTCTTCCTCTCCTGTCCCCACCCCAAGAATTACCAAAACATGCCTCTGCAATCAATCTAGCAGCTGAAAAGCAAGCTGGATTTCTTCTCTTTCCTTCATTTTCACTACCAGTAATAGCTCCATGATTAAGACTCAGCTGACAGTTCTCATGCCACAGAAGTTGAAAAAAATCCAGCTCACTCCTCCAGCAGCTGATTTGGTCCCGGAGTATGGAGGGGGACACGGGGAGATAAACATATCTGGTCAGAAGACATCCACAGTACAGCAACGCTCCCTGCTCAAAGCTACCAAAGCACCCATCCCAGGCAACTACAGACTCCCAGCAGATAACAGATTTAAGTATTCCACTCAAAATAGTAAGAAAAAATTCTGAAGGTTTCCATATGAACCCGGCAGAATTGACCAAATGTATCCATCTGTTCGCTTTCATATAAGCAATATGTACGCTGCCAGTATTGGACCTCTTCTAGGGCAGGGCCCTGGGACTTCAATTACATCTGCCACTTCCCCAGTTTACAGCAGCCTCATCAGCAAAGCATGAATTTATTATTTTTTTTAAAGCCTCAAAATAGCATCCTGAGGAAACACACAAGAAAATGACTATTTCTACATTTCTTCCCTTTTCTACCTGATGACTTTGCCTCCGTACCTAATATTAATATCAAATGTGATGTTCTGAGCTGAGAAACATGGAAGCACTTCAAGAAAGCCTTTTAGTGTCTCATTTCCATCTCCTCAGCTCAGAAGGGACTATTTCATAAGCAAATGTGAACACCTTGAAGCAACTCATGATGAGAGTATCCAGAATCAAATTAGTTACCTCACCTCTATTAAAACTGGCAAAGCAGCAAATCCTCATCCCTCCTCGCAGTATATAATCACCAATACAACAGAACCTCCTAATATGGCTGCACCTTACATACCCCAAACTTGAATTATATAATATAGATTACTTTTGAAAATTTATATTGCTGATAATGTTGCTTATTTCAGCTATGACGGTTTTTTCAGATGCAAGCATGAAAATCTGCTTCCTTGAATGCAAAGCAGTATTTCTTCCTTTAGCAACTGTGGTACATGCAACCAATCAGCACAAGCAACCCCATAATAAAAGGGAAAGGTAAAATTTGAGTAATGCACTAAAACTCTTGACTTGTGTTCATCAGAGGACTGAATTCTCACCAACCTATGCTGTAAAGCCTCTGTGATGTAGTTTGCTTTTCTCTCTAAGTATGTGGTGTATCAGCAGGAATTGCACCACTACTGGTCCAAATTTTCGAACACTTCATCAGAAATGCCACACTCTTAATTGTGATTGGCCTAATATAATACATATAGTATCCATAGGAAAATAAATGCAGCACTGCTGTGGCTACATCTGCTACCATTCGTGACCTGAGCCACACATTTTTTCTTAAGTCATTCTCACTGTCAAGTGACTTTTCTTTGCCATCCAAGGGTCATCCCTGGATGACCTTGAAACATGCACGATGGAACACAACTCTTCTACTTGCCCTTTGCAACCACCCATCGGAATGTTGTCCGAGACTAGAGAAGAGGGAGCTCTCAGTTTGCACATAAGCAGAAGAGATCTGCTGAAAATCAGTTCATCAGAATGAATGGTCTGATATGTTGGGCGTGCTACACCCTACACAGGTCCTGCACGTCACCCTCGTTGTGTCCAACTGCTTCACAATCCTCTCCTCCACCAGCTCTTTCAAGTCACCAGAAAGTTCCCAGGTTTTACACCGGAGAGCACTACAAAGGCAGTAAAACGTCACGCCCTTCTGTTTGCTGCCAAATTGTAAAGGCAGACGAAGCAATACAACTCCATGTAAAGACCTAAAGCACAGAAAAGCAGTACAAATAAAAAAAATAGAGCAACAAGGGCTGGCAGGACCTGAGGAGAAAGATGTACTAATGAAGATGAGAAAGACAAAAAACAATTTAGAATATATGAGCACTGCCAGAGACCACTACACCCACAACCTGGAGTTACTGCTGGATTTCTGACCAACTCATCTGCTGCTGTTCACAAATGGCAAAAAATAGCAGGACTCTACCAAGTCCCTCTAAGTAACAGCCCTCTGATGACTTATGTGAGAGGGAGAGGGCTGTGGAGCTCTACAGTGTAAAATTCTTAATTTTCAGTTTAACGTTATGAAAATTCCCTGGTTAAAAAATGTTGAATCAAACTGAGCATTCAACAAAACACTGCACTTTAAGATTGTACAATCATTCCTAATTTAGCCATTGAAAGCACAAGCTAAGATTCACTCTTTGTGCGTACACACTGCAATACTTTCTAATTACATGATCAAATTCCAATTTTTTTCTAGGACAATATCACCCCAGAAGAGCCAGCTCTGGGAATGAACATGAGTTGCATACTTAAGACAAAGTTGCCTGCTGGACCATTAACTCATTCATTTTAAGTACTGGAACACAAGAATTGAAGGCAGTAGAGATTTGCAAGCCAAAAGGAGGACAGTTTTTCAGGAATCCATAATCTTTGCAGGAAGCCCTTAGTCCTACACGTCCCACTTTCTGACCTGGTATACCTGAACATTTACTTGGGGATGCCATATTTTACAGTCAACTGAAGCTATATTTTAAAGATATAAACAGCCATAATAAAGTGAAAACAACACTTTGAAAAGTCAGATCTGACCCAGACGCATTTAGAAGCCTATCACAGGAGTTACCTTCCCTGCACTTCAAATGGAGGCAGAGGGGTACCTGCAGGGAGGAGTCCTGTCCAAGTAAACTCTGCATTTCCCTCTCTCTGCTGACTGAACAGAGATCTTCAGAGAGGATCCTTTCTGCTTAAGTTAAATACTTTGTCTTCGATTATCATCATGGTAAACTAACAGAAGAGGCTAAGTGCCTCTATCTACCTGAGATTGATGCCACTGAAAGCCCAATCCCCCTACAATCCTACCCTCAGGCCAGTTTGGTGCCCAGACTGCACATGGCTCTGGCCTCCTTGGTGCACAAGTATCATCACTTTGGAAAAAGGGTAGAAAATGTTTGGGTTTTTTGTTCCTCAGGGTTCCCCTAAAACAGGTGGCAAGGGCACCCTTCTGAGGTACGGAGGTTCAAACACTTTCAGGTGGTTCAAAAACTCCCTAAGACAAATAAAATTACAGAATCATAGAATATGCCGAGTTGGAAAGGACCCACAAGGATCATCCAGTCCAGCTCCTGGCCCTGGAGGGGGGAGCATCCCCAAGAGTCACACCATGTGCCTAAGAGTGTCATATTTAGAATTGAGGCAGACCTCAATGCACTGGATTGATGCCAGGACTTAGGATAACTGTAACTACACAAGTAGGATTTGAGTTAATTGGGCTGTTTTCTTCCCCTTCAGAAACTTCTCCTCCCCATCTATAAAATGAATACAGTAACAACAAGATGGATGTTTGAGAAGCAATGAACGTCTTTACAACATACAGATAACACAGTGATACACATCACAGAGAAGTCCATACGAAGTTATTAATTTCTTATACCAATAATATCACAGAAATTATGTTTTTAAGCTGTGGTTTGAATGTGTGCAGAATATGCCTGCCACAGGGCCACACAAAAAGGATTAAAAAAAATAATAGGGAATATCTTCTCATTCTGTCAGCACCGTCATTTCAGTGGTCTGATATGTGATCATGTAATTAAAGACTGTATCATAATGCATATGCACAAAGGGGCTGAATTAAGGTTGTGCAGGCAAATCTAATTCTGGCATTTCCTATGCTTTGAGTGCCTGACTTCACAATCTTAGCATTCATTTATCAAACAGTTTCTGTATGTAATACCGTACATTATATACACGTGTCAGTAACACCTTCCACGTTGCTGCATATTCTGACTCTGTGAGGTATGTTTACACACATATGAACATACACATACTGCAAAAGCAGAACAATACACAGCCATATTCTGGCCACTGCCCTTTTACCCTTTCTCCCCATTATATTTACTACCATCATGAATAAGCTTCCCAGGGGTGCCGGCAGTCGAAATGTTCTTTTAGCTTTTACTTTTTAGTACACGGAATGTGTGTCAACACTTCCAGTTTCTTACTTGCTCCTAAAAATATTTTAAGTAGCATCTACTGTGTATGAGCCATTTGTGGATCAGAGCACACGTGCACAAATATGTGGAGCTCTTTCCCTGGGCCCTGAACAGAAGCTCTCCTGTTAAGCTGAGCCTGTGGAGATGACCACTCCCTGGAGTTTTAAGAAGGCAGGATTAGAGCAGACATTGCTTTTGCCCTGTGCTATACAGGGCTCCTCAGCCTGCTGCGGGTGCCCAAGAGAACTTTGGCATCTAGGGCTGAAGAAAGGACTGCTCTCCATTAGTGTCAGAGAGGTGGATCCACAGCTTGACCATCTTCCCTTTAACTCACTGGATTGCTCACTCTCATCGATTTAACCATGAGTACAACAAAATTCTTTTTTAACACGTTCTTGTTCACTTCGGTTTATCCTTGGGAAAATGCACTTTTTCCCCCACTTCTTCCAATTTCAGTATTTTTTCTACTTAGTGAGCAAAGCTTTCATCCCAGCCCTTAAAGGAATGGTAGAAAGCACACTTGGCTGTGCTTTCTTGCTCCAACACTGACTGCTTTGTCTGCCAAGCTCTGGTCAGACACCAGTGCTTACTTACCCAGTTATTGGATTTTCCAGCCTGCCATTGGATGCCTTCCTGGTCCTTACAGTATCAATTCTAACTGGGATCCTTGTGACACACAAGTAGTTTTGCCAGCTAAGCCCAAAGGACGATGCTTCATTCCCGGTCACAATATGTGTGAACTTGGTTTATACCCGACATTTATTCCCCAATCACTGTCCACTGCTTTAAAACATCATCATGCACTAATGCCCAAAATACACCTTTCCAAAAAAAGCCAAAAACCCTCACACAACCAGCCTTAAATACTAACTACACACTGTTGCAATATGCACGCACTGGTCCACAGCTCTCAACCAGGAGTTCTCAGACAAGCTTTTCCTACAGCCCCATGTGACAAAATGCATAATTTGTTCAGGTTTTAGCATGTGTGCTCTGTCGTGCAATAAATAAATACTGCACTGTTAGACCTCACAAGGCAGGTGAGCGTGCCCTCACTGGGGGAAAAATCACCCTGGTTTGTACTAATGATAGCCACAGTGAACTCCAGGACTGAAATAATGGGAATTTCCTCTTGCACAGCTTCATAAAAACAATGCTGAGCACTCACAGACACTAAAACCACCTTGAATCTGAGCTTCCTGAGAGGCAGTTTGCAGTCTCACACAGTTAACAGTCTAGATCCTTTCCTCCTCCTCACACCACTTTTCTCTCTCAATTTCGTAGAATACAACCTACAGTTGTCCTAGAATTTCAGAAAGTGATAATTTTCTGTAGAGGTAGTTTATCTGACATTGGGCCTATAGCACAGGAGGGCACTTGTAGCTTCTAATCATCCTCTCCATCTGTTCACCATAAGCAATGTTGATCTTCAAATTACACAACCTACACAATCCTGAAAGAGTCTTTTACTTTCCGGTAGGACAATCTGCTCCTTCCCTTTCCCCGTTTATTGCAATCTGCAGGATCCTTGCACTGCCGCACATACGGAGAATGAGAACATATCAATCCACCCTAAATGACCTCGAAAGGCTGAATCAGTTAACCAAAATAGGCAGAAACTGCAGCTTCCCAGTAGACTCCCCATCCCTGAATTTATCTGTAAATCCCATTCTTCGCAATGCAGACCCTGCAGTAAGACTCTGATTATAAATGTGGTCCCAAACAATGCCGAAATTATTATGTCGGTGCCACTGTGGTGTCTGAATACTGTTCTCTGCAGCCTATCCTAAGGCATTCTGGCCAATACAGCCCAATCCTTCCTTCAGGCATGCAGCCTTGGAGCTGCCCCAGCCCGGCATCACGCCACCCACACCTCTCCCCACGCTTTGCAAGGTGTCTGCAACAGCACGGATGGGCAGGAGGGGCAACGAGCCAGCTGGCAGAGCTGCACTCCTTTGTCTGCCCAAGAGACAACCATTTCAAAGCAGAAATGCTATGGGTGAGGCTTCCAGGAGAGAAAACAGGCAAACCATGATGAGGAAGGAAAGAACTGAGGCACTTTGGTACCTGACCACAGGTGCTCCCGCAAGCTTAGAACACACAGAGAAGAGGAAGAGAAGGAACAGCTACCCAGCCCTCAAAAACCTGAAATGAACTTTTTATATCAAAGATTGGTAGTGATAGAGCATCTTTGATTGTTTGCCTAAAGCAGAAGTACTGTGTGTATTGTTCTACCACCATACACAGCTGCTGCCCACTGCATCCCTCCCACAAGCAGCATCTAAAAGTGTCATAAAGGACAGCTGAAATGCTGGTTCCTTGTCAGAAACACTATCACCACAGCACCTGGTTTTCATACTACCATCACACACCTTGTGGCTTCAGTGCAGTGATCCCCAACCAAGGAGCTGAAGGCGAGATGTCATCAGTGAAACCTGAGATCACCCAAACATGTTGCACCACCACTGACCCTCCTAGCCCACAGAGGAAGTCCAAGATGCTGCTCACAACATGTCATTTGCTTGGTATGAGCCAGAAAAGGCAAAAGACCGTGGTGGTATGTGGCATAAAAAATTGCCAGACTTATAAAACAAACAAAGTAAACCCACAAAAAGTCACACAAACACCAAAGCAGGTCCATCCACCCTGTAGCCAAAAGATGTTCCACAACATGGATCTGAGCAACACAGGGTAAATTAGCCCAAGTAGGGACAGCCAGGCTATTAGGGATACTTAAGAGCTGACAGTATATGGCAAAGTGGCTGCCATCACTTCAGCAGCTTTATCTCACCAATGGTGGGTAATGCTGTACACACCACAAAACTGTTGTTGATGTCGTTAGCACACAAGCCACTGCGTTTGTACTTCTCTTAAAGTTCCATCTCCTAGACATCTGTGAATGCATGAAAATGCAGCTCTCATTACATTTTTATTAGGTCTCTATCCTTCCTGCTTCTGGGGAAAGCTGGTATATAAACACTACTTCTGATTTAAGGTCTGAAGTAAAACAAAAACATCAGGACGTATTTTATTTTTGTTTTAACATATATAAATCAATCTAAGAATTTTTTTAAGCTATGTTCTATTAAATTTTTCTTTTAAAAAAAAGCGGCCTTATATTACAGAAAATATCTCCAGATAGTTAAAACTTTGGGCATAAACAACTGAGGGCACTAGGCATGAGTACAAAAGGATAACTAACAATGTCTTACCCCCACATATGCCCCCAATCTGGCAAACAGACCTGAAAATGTGGCAGTGCGGCTTTTCCGCAGCTCTCAGTATCATTTGTTAACCATACTACAACATACTATTTTTAGCTACTTCTGCCTCACAAATGAAGTCTTTACACACCAATCCCTGCAAGAAACAAAACTTTCAAGACATACTTTGGTCTTGGGCAAATTTACTCCAGGCATCAGAAGCCACGTGTCGTCCCGACACGGGGCAGAGGCAGAGAGCAAGATGTACACCACGCTGCAACCCCAGTGCTTGAAATCTTTAATTCAGTAAGTGCTGTGATGAGTAAGGACTTGATGTTTTACTTTCAAAATGTTTCTTTGTCTGTATTGCTACATATTAGCTCTGCCAGCCATTGTGGAACCTCACAGATTACAGCTGAATTTAGTTAGCATCAGGTTTGCAAACAAGAAGAAACATAGAGCACACATTTTTCATTATTCTTTGCTTCATATATATAGATGTTCATATACAGAGTTGTTCATAGATGCTTCATATACATATATGTTATCTACATGATAAAAGGTTACTAAACAACTCCAGTAACTTGTACACAACAACTCTGAATTAAGCAATTCAGTATCAAGATTTCCACATTGTCAAAATAACTTTTTTAAGATCAAAAAGGGCTAAAATGCAAAATGGGTCAGAGTGGGCTTAGTTCTCTGGAGTGTTAATTTTCAAAAGTAGCAAGCACTGACAGCTCCTATTGTCTTGACAGAGAGACATGTGGGTACACCAGGTTTGCAGTCATATCCTAAGCAGCAGTTTGTAATTCCTTGCCAGTCTGCACCGCAGCAACAGGAAAAGCTTTTCAGTCCTTTTCCTAGAAAGAACAGACTGCAATTTTAAGAATAAACAGGGCATTGATAAATGCACCCCGGCATAGGAATTATCTCCAAAGGACTAGTTAATACTTCTGATTTTAAGTTTGAACTCAAGGCAATGTGGCTTTCACAGTGCCTAGTGAAGGTGACTCAGGAGAAGACATCACTGTGATGTGGAACAAGTCTTAACATTCCTTTACCTCCATTCCCAATGATCCTGCAGTGATCATACAGATATTTGTTTGTGCTATGCTCAGTGGAGCCAAGTAGATATTGTGCACTGCCTTGCCAGGGACCAGGTCTTCAACCGGCTACTTCTGAACACATCCTGCTCTAAGAGCAATACCACAAAATGAAGAAAACTTACAACCCAAGATACAATACTGTCTGCTGACTGTGTTGCAGCACTCATAAGATTATCCTCTTTCAATATTCTTGAGTACACATAGAAAGTCTTCCAAGCCTCACAAAACCATAGCCTACAAATATTGCAACACTTTAAGGCAGAGCCTAAGTTCCACTGCAAATGGTCATACCTTCTTTCCTCCTTTTAACGGTGTGAAACAGAAGCACAAAGAAGCAATCAGGCAAAAACTTTGGGGAGACAAATATTAATTTTCCAGTAAGTAAAAGTGTGGGCATTGTAGGGGAAAATGCAAGATGTCAGCTGTAGCAAGATACAATACAAGCTCAGAAATAAGCATAAGCAGCTTGAATGTTGTTGTAACAAAAGCCAATGGAGACACTCAGAATATCATTAACTGTAAGTAGGATGCCTCCACGTGCCAGGGATGCTGGTGGCAATATGATTAATATTCCAGGTACAAAAGCAAAAGGAAGTGGGTTTCAGTGTGGTTTTTAACTCAGGACCCTGGGGGGAAGGAATTAGTTCAAGCCTGGAACAAATCTCTGGAAATTAATGATAAATCAGACAGAGGGGTCAATGTACTATAAGGGACACATCTGAAGCCATTATTTTATAACAGCTGATGGCAATAGCTTCTCAGGAGGGAAAAAATAAAATGCTGATTTTACAGATATTCAGAGGGGTGGGAATTAGCACTCTAGGGAAAAAGAGCAGAAAAGATGGCAGGATACAAAGGTCCACCAAGATTTATTGAAAACCAGAGGCAAAATGTAAGCTAAGGGGAATGAACATTCCGTGCACACAAAACAGACACTGCAAAACACAATAATTAGACAGAATACTAAAGTAGCCACTATTACAGGAAAATAAAAATAAAAATTAAAAAAAAAGGCAGCTCACCAACAAAAACAAAAGCATCACTGCAGTCAGAAGTGAAGGTGCACAGAGCAAGCAGCCTCGTGATCCCAATCACAGTTCAGCCATACTGACTAGATATTCCCCCCTGCCTTTTTCTGACTACCACTGACTAGGTAATAGCAAGCTTAATACATCTAGATTTATGATTAAAGAGTACTTAGAAAAGATTGATTTGCCCTGCCCGACAGCAAACATGAATAGCCTGGAAAAAAAGAAATAAAGGGTTAGAAATCACACAGACTTCACAAGACATGAAAAGGGACAAAAGTGCTGGCCTTAGTGGCTTTTATTTGAAAAAATAAGTCCACCCCCCAGCCTTCAGAATGCATACCCCTTTGTACCAGAGGCAGGATAATAAAATGCTGCATAGAGTGACACCAAGAAGAAATCACTGAATGCATAAACAAACTTTTCCATCCTTACATGCCTTGCATACTACACTCTTTAAATATATGCATCAAGGCTAAGAAAACTTAAGTGGAGCAGGTTAAAACATGTTCATAGGGCATCATACACTATTATTTACTTGTCAAACACATTCACTCAAGAGGGGTTGGCTTTCAGAGAAGTCAGATAATATTCAATGTCAGAATCTAGTTCATAATAAGTGGTATCTAAATGCAACAAACCACTACACCACTAAG
Source organism: Corapipo altera (assembly GCF_003945725.1). NCBI lineage: Eukaryota > Metazoa > Chordata > Aves > Passeriformes > Pipridae > Corapipo > Corapipo altera. Next base: position 3,631,127 of record NW_020884873.1, on the reverse strand, counting down.
GATAAAAATCTTCTATTCAGTGCTAATCAAAATACATAAAATGTGCTAAATCTTGACACCTGGAAGAGGAATTAATATGTTCCCTGAATACAGGCTTGAGAGTACTGTCACTGGTGGTGTCAGCATCCAAAATTTCTCCGCTCCCCCTTGCATGATGAGGGCTGTGACAACCATCCTTGTGGACTGACATGCACTGACACACACCGACCACAAATCAGAGGAAGATGTCAAGTGTTCTCTACTAGCCAGCTGTCCACAAAATAAAATATAGTTGCTCTGTTGATAGAAAGGGAAGGCTCAGCTGCTCATTTACTGAGTGATCTCCAACTTTGTTTTGAGAGACGAGTAATGCATAGCACACTCAGAGCTCTGCAATCCTTTACCTATCATGTGCTGCAACTAGCCAGGACTTCATCCTAAGCAGCTGTCAACTCAACATTTTCAAGAGCAACAAATTCATTAAAATTGTATAATTATGGCTGAAACTTTCCAAGATATCTAGGACATTTAATCATACTGCTTGGTTTCAAATTAACCAAGTCTCAAATACTTCAACCAGTCTTAAAGATTTCAGACTATGTATCTGTATATTTGTCAAATGCCACAAATTATTCAGATTATTAAAAAGGCCTTATCCTCAAATTACTCTTCTACTTTTAAAATGCAGCTTCCATAGTAACAAAACTTCAAGAGAAAAGAATTCATAAGAAAAAATTAAAATGGACGTACACATGCAATAACACAGATCCTTCAGAAGATATTAGATGTTATAAATTAAATAGCACTGAAAACAGTCATTTGTAAGTTAAAATCAAAATAACCAAGAACTCCATTAAAACCCAGTTACTTTCATAGGTACATAGAGGCAGAAATACAAACAGGCCACAACAGGACATGACTTAGGGCTCTAATTTCATTGGAGTTGGCCAAAAGCAGAGCACAAACACAAGCTGGATTCTGGGAAAACACAAAACAAAGTTTATGACTGTTTCTTCAAATTTGCATCCAAATTACAACTATCTAAACAAATCTGCAGTTCCTCATGTCCTCTCTAATTTGTAACATGGGAACTTCCTGCAGTACAATAGCCTGTTTTGTCCAACCACTGGGCACTAAAATTTACTATTAGAAAAGTCAATGGTGGTTCTCATTATTTATTTGCTCTTAAGTTCAAGTAGCAATGGTTATATAAAACTTCATACTTGAAAAGGATAAAATATATCCAAGGTAAGTTGGGATAAAACTGTATAACTGTAGTTACCTGCAGCCACTTGTGGGCACATGAAACATTAGGAAAAATACAGGAGATGGAACTTAGTGGACAAAGTGAAGGCAAGACTGACTGCCAAAGGTAAGTGAAACAAAATTATTACACAGGGTTTGCAGTTTCTCCCATCAACATCACTGCAGGGCACTAGATATATACAGGGGGAAATAAAGAGCTTGTTACCCCTCCTCTCTGTAATGCCACAACATAACTAAATTTTACCATTTCCTTCTCATTCCCGTTGTCACAATTAACAATGTGCAAGCTACACAGCTGATATCAGCCTGGTGTATCCCTGTGCTCCTCATGTGGGTTTTTCCCAGTGTAGAACTGGTTACATTACTTTGTTCCTTTCCCTCCCTTTCTTCCATAGGGAGCCTTCATCTCAAACTAAATCTTAAATAGCAGCCACCAGTTTCTCCTTGCAATCTGATTATCAATTTGCACCTCAGCAAAGGAAGGCTAGAACTCTATTGTTTTGTTAATTGTCAATTTGCATCTTTGAAAGGTGTTGTGCATTTTCTTCTTTTGGCAGGTTAGGACTAATTCTGTATGTTAGCATACATGTGGGTGGTGTGGTTAAAAAAAAACGTTTTCTTTTGGAATGCAGTTCATTTAAAATGTGCTGGTTTATTTAATTTCTCTTGCTAAGTTGCTTCATTTTCTTGGACAAATCTTGATCAAAAGCTAGTAGGGACCACCCCGCCTAAGAAAGGGCTAAAAGAATAATGCTCCTTTTCCAATGGGTTTTTACAAGTTTATTTATATATTACCATCAAAAAAAGGAAAAATAAAAAAAGAAAATTTAATTACGCTTTGCACTTATGATAATCAGCAAGGGAGCTGGCAAACATTTCCTTGCAAAGGTAGCTGGAGAGTTGTAGACATCATCCTTATGCTGACTTGACTGAAAGAGTGCTTTTTTTTTAAATAGGTAGTTTTTAAAAGAAGTACATATGTAAAAATTGCGCACAATAAGTCAACCAAGAGGCTCCAGAAAGCTCCATAGATCTGGCTGGCTACTCACCTGACCAATACAGAGCTGGTTTCACAATTTAACTGCATAAACAAGTGTGAGAGTTGAAGCAGCTTCGTATTCTCTATTACTTCATACAGATGCCACTGTCCACCTAAACATCTCCATCAGATTATTGCCTGACTGAAACCAGGCTCCAAGCCTACCCATATCCAGATGCTGTTTATTCCTGTGCCCATCCCTCCACAGTGTCTCTCTGGGATTCCTGTGAGTGCCAGTTTTCAGACTCAGCAACAATAAATAATTACCTGCATTTTATTTTTTTCACTCCTGAGAAGTCCCTTTCCTGTGTTAAGGATATATAAAATGGATTGATTCATGAACAATGTAATCATGAATTAATTTTCAAATGCAGAATAGTTGGACATGTGCACTTCTCAAATTCCAAGTTGCAAGTTGAAGAGGTAACCAAAGCCATTCCTAATGAATAACAGGGCAGACCTCATCTCAGTCACTAAGAATAGATGTGGAACTGATACCTTGTGGTCCTGCAAGTCACCATTCGAGGTAGAACTGTGTGGAAGAAAATTTTAAAATCTTCCAAGCTACAAAAGGTAGGGAAAGCCTAAAAAACACAGACACAAATTTATTCTGAATCATAGTAATGGTTTGGGTTGGAAGTGACCTCATGAGGATCATCTAATTCCAATCACCTTGCCATGGGTAGGGACACCTTCCACTAGACCAGGTTACTCAAGCCCCATCCAGCCTGATCTCAAACACCTTCAGGGGTGGGGAATAATACTTAAGTGCAAACAGCAAGTAGAAATTCCTGCTAAATTTCAGAGTGCCACCAACATGAACACACTAGCTGAGACTACAGTCTATCCAAACACAGGAAAATTAAATCCAGTAACTACAGGAATACCTAACAAGACAGAAAGCCTTAGTTTCACAGAAGGCCATGTCTTATTATCACTTTTTAAAGTTGGATTAAGAATGGGGAGTGAGGAGAATGAGAACACGACATATTGTCTTTGTACATCTGTCAATGCTTCACTGAAGGTCATGTGAGTGTCCTGTGCTAGGACTAGACAATGTTAACTTTATCTGCCAGCACATGCTAAATTTTCAGCTCGGTGTTAACAAAAAGAAATACACCAATCCATCATAAAACAAAAAAGAAAAGAAACGGCTTGACAATCCTGACAACTGGATCTCACAGACTAAGATCAGAAGGGAAGAAAGGAAATTTCTATTACTAGTCCTAGAGAGATGAATCCAAGCTTTGATGGCAAAAGTATCTCGAGTAATAGACTTCCATACACTTCAACTCTGCGAATGACTGCAGGTCGTGACCATCTTTGTGCATCTGCAACCTTACAGAATCAGGACCCAGGTCAGCTGTGCTCTCACAACTTTTATTTCCAAAGAAATCTGGAAAGCAGGTTAAGATGAACTGGAACACTGAATGCTTGTTAAAACCATATAAAGGAGCAGGAAAGTATTTTATTATCCACGTTGGAAAACCTTCTTAATTTTAAAGACTTCTCCCACCAGGCTGAGACTCGTTATAATGCCCACCAGATATATATTTGTGAAGATCAAGGACATTTACAGCTATCATACCAGAAGAAACATATGTGTCCAAAAAACAGGAAGAGAGAGTGCCTCTGGTATCAAATCATCCTATTTTACATATAAATTTACATATAAAAGTAGGCCCAAAAGTTTAAGGACTGCATAAGTTTGAGCACTGGAGAGTTGGAGGTGTGAGTACAACACTGAACTTGGTTCGGTTTAATCAGAACATCAGAATTCAATCAATTCAACAATCAGAATTCTGTTAAATCTAGGAAACATAAAATAAAAAGAAGCAAAGTCTTATTATAATCTTAGGCAAATCATTAAAAACAGTTCCTGTAACTGGGGTTGAAATATTACAAAAACCGACTGTTGCGAAACACCTAGAACTTCCTATTGTCACGTCTCAGGAATGACAAAAGCAGCTTCCCTGATGATCTTTGGAGTAGACCTGGGCTGAAGGAAAAGAGATTAGATTTAGACCTGGACTCCACCGCAGCATCAGGATTTGACTCACTTTCCTACTTTTCAATCGATAGTTTTAGAAAACTTAGAAGACAGTGGAAATATTGAAAACCTTCCTAATCACAAAGGCAGATGCAAGTAAACCATTTAGACAAAAAGACCTATTACAGATTTGACATCCCTTTTTGACACTAAAGATTAGGAAGGAGAGACTTTTTCATTCAGATTTACTCACCCATCCTTTTGTGATGGACACAGAACACAGTATACATACCAAACAGTGAATTTATGCATGAAGCAGCCTTCATTACATAAGGTAAACCTAGATTTGTTGAAATTTTGATACCACAGACACAGATTAAGAGACCCAACAGCAGTTTTGTCAGGTGTCCTCCTTGATAATAAAAATAAATCTTGTCCTGTTTGATGGTTGGATGATCAGGCATAGCCTAGTTTTGGATTTGATCTGAATTTCTCTTACTCTTATTAAAGAATCAAAATTGATAAGGTAGTGCAAGTTGACATGTCTCACATCCACATACTGAGTTATCTCACCTGTTCTCTCTGTGTTATGTCCTGGCGAAGAGGAAAAATTCCTCAACTGGCACTGAACAATTCAGCTGGTGGCATTCCCTACCAGGGACAGTGCAGTGAAAACTAAACATCTGCCACAACTGAGCATGTGGGAATCTTGAAATCAATATCTCTGTACCACTACAATGGCTAAAGATACACAATTCTCTAACACGTGTATACAAGAAACGGTACCTATCCACAAAGGTACAGTGGTCATCATTTCACAAGACATTTCAAAATCTTTTAAATACGCCACAGATCAATTTGGCACTTCCAGTAGGCCATTTCAGTATCTAGGAACACATTTCCTGCCTCAAAAGATGAAGTATGAACAAAAGATATTCAGTAATCCTGACCTGACAGGTACACTTTTCCCTTCAAACAAAATCGAGTAACTGTTTCAAAGACCCCTCTCTTTTGTTTTCCCCCCCTCCTCTTTACTGCTCCAGACTAATTGTTCACATGTATTTACTATTCTCTATGACTTACTCCAGGGCAAGGACCCTGCTGTGTTCTCTGCCCCCAGAGTAAATGCCAGACCTGTTCTCCCACAGTGTGTGACACTGCCCGGGAAACAACACATTGGTTGGACACAGCCTCTGGGAATCTGACTCGACCTGAGGCAAATGGGAACACCAGACACACCACTTATTGGAAGAGACCTGAAAGTCCTCTGAAAGATGAAATTCTGACTTCCTCTCCAGAATCCAAGTAATAAATTTCTAACAATTCCACTGTGTCAAGAATTTTACTAAACCAAAAAGAACCACCTGATTTCCATCATTGTCCTTCAGATACCCAGAAGGGCTTGACAGTAATTCTCCAAGCACCAGAACGAGACTAAATGCAGCAAACCCTGAGAATTTTTATGAGGACTGTTTTTAGAAGTGTATCAGTGTACTGACAGATCAGAGACAGGAGAAGCACTTGACTCTGACCTCTGTAGAGCTCAAACTCTCTGGAGCAGGAACTCCTTCTCTCATGAGCACAGTTCATACTGCAGCAATACACCAATTCCTGGCAGTGTAGTAACAAAAACAGCAGATAGGGAGGCAGGACTGAGCTTTTCTGCTGATGCACATTTAAGTCTAGTAAGGGGACAAAGTCATATTAGTGCAACAGCTCTATTTCAGCACTTCTCCTGGCCCACACTGTTGAATCTGCATCCTTCATGATGCTTAGTGGAACAAGACATTTTCAAGATCTGAAGGAAGGTATCTAGAACACCTGGACAATCAGAGTGCATTTCTTTCCTATTATTTTTTGTTCTGTGAAAACCTCAGTAAAACATTACTCTGATTATATCCTCAGCTAGAAATATTACTTACTTCTGCTGGCATTAAAATAGTTTGTCAAAGCCAGTGGAAATGCCTGCCAGAACATGACTTCCATCACTTCCTTTCAGGAGTGCATTGGTGTTCTGTTATTTAGTTTTCAAGCATTTTATGATATCCATGACCTGCAGTTGTAAGTTCATTTCCAGTCAAACTCATCATCAGAAAATTTTCATGTTATTCTTCAGATACTCTACTGAATTCATCCTACTGTGTCTCAGTTAGAGGTTAAGATTCCTCTGACTTATTACTCCATCTCTGCTTCACAGAAAGATGCAAGAAGTCCTGTGCTAAACAGCTGAGTGTTTGTCCATTCTCTTAACAAGGCCCAGTTTTAACCCAAAAATCCTGTGTTATCCTAGGGAGGAGTACATCAGTGAAATATACACTGTTTTAAATAAAGACTTTGACTGCTTTCTACACTGTCCTCCTTTCAGAGTTTTGGTGCATCTAGTCCCTCAGTTACTTCTTTGATGGTACCTGCCCATTGCACATACACCATAACTTAGGCCTCAATGATTTCAGCTGCCTTTCCCAAATCAGTGAAGCTCATTCAGAACCCTAAAAGTTATACAGGTACTTTGCCTAGTTGCTCTCTTCAGTCATACCCCTCTTTCTTGCCTCTCCTTCCTCGCAAATACTTGTCCAATTATTAATATCACACATATCACATAATAATTATTATTATTAACCAGACTATATATAATTCAGTAAAACAGGAGGAGGAGGAGGAGGAAGGTAAAACCCCTGGAGGTAAACCTCTCCCTGACCCCTTAAGCACCAATTTCACATCTCCACTTTCTCTGCCTGGAGACTTTCTGGGGACTTGCAGGGCAGAATGTGTTTCCACTGGAGTTCATCTAAGGAACAATCAGCTTAAGCAGTTGTATTCAAATAGTATTAATGTTTTCAAATCGGCTTCCTATTTTCCTACTGGAAACCCTGCCAAACACACTCTTCAACAGACACTAAAATAATTTGGATAGTTGATATGCAGTCCAAATTTTTAGTGGAAAACTGCCAGATTTGACATCTGTGAGAAAGTGGGTAATTTTTATTATCCACAGAGAGCATGCACTTGGTCCGATATTTTCTACCTCTACACATCTTTTTCTACTGGAACTGCTTTATGGTTTTACATGATCAATGGGCTGCCAGAAATTATTTAACCCTTTCACTGCTACCAGAACCCAAGACCCCACTGTCACCATTTTATCAGTGTCCTTCTAGCAGGAGATATTTTCTAATATTTATTTTCAACAGCAGGATGTTTTTATCTGTTACCTCTGACCTCTCTCATTACAGCAAATACAGATTTTTTTTTTAATTGCTTTTTGAACCAGTATCTTCTGTTATTTGCCAAATATGAGAAAGAGACTAGGTTTTTTGTAAGCAAAGGGTTAATTCCCCACTTCCTCTTGTCCCTTCTTTAACTGGAGAGAGTGGAGACAGGGTCTGTCTGAACAGCTGCTGGGGAAAGCAATGATGGGAAAATGCCTTTGGAAAAGTAGGCCTTCCTGCTGAGAACCCAGCCCAAACCGAGCCTGGAGAGGTATCTTTTCTTGCATTTCCTTTTCCTTAGGGCACCTTCTAATTTATTAATGGTTATAAATATTTGCTTCTGCTTCCACACCACCTGACAGGTCAGATCCTTCAGGCCACTGAGGTGCACAGAGCTTTGCATGAGCATACAACCTGTATGACTTCTAATGACTTCTGTTCTGACCTCTTGGTTTACACTAAGCAGCATCACTTCTGGTTTAGAATGAATTTTACTATCTCATTTGCAAGCATTAGGAAAAGCAGATTATGAAAAATAAAGAGATACCTTTCGCCATGGTAGGATTTTTGTTTGCTTGTTTACTTTGGGTTGGTTTTGTTTGGTTGGTTTGTTTTTAACAAGACAAAAAAATCCAAGACTTGCTGTCTGAAACTGCCTGCTGAGGTTCCTTTAAATAAATGAAAACAAATAGTCCCTGGCTGTCTGGGCTGCACTGAAGCAGCTCATCCTCTGAGTGATTTGTAATGCTGAAAAGGTTTATCTCGTTCACTAAAAAGATTATCAAAGTTCACTTTGTAAATGCACATGTATATTTTATTCCTCAAAGATTACCAGTTTTCTTCTTATCCCCACCTTGTCCTGCTGGGAGCAGGTGGCAGAACTCCTGGCACCAAAGCAATCTCAAAACATACACTAAACAGGGATAATTTGTTGTTGCTGTCTTAATGATCAAAAAGGAAGCTCCTCCTGGCAGCTCATTTTCCCCTTTTTTTTTCCTCCTCTCTCTCTCTCTCTCTTTTTTTTAATGCTGTATTTGAGGCCAAATCCAAAGCTAGTGACTGAGAACTCACTAGCTACTCAGATTTTTTTACTGGACAAATACCAGCAGCCGGGTCACAGCGCCCAACCTCTGGTGCAGAAATCCAAGCAGTGCTCAGTCATTCCAACAAACCAGAGCACTAGGCAGAGCTAATCAAGAGATCTTTTGATTTTTGGCATTTTTTTCACACTCAGAAATGGTCAGAAAGCTGTAAAATCAGGAACAAGGTGGAGATTGAGAAGCATCCTGTTGCTGCACTTTTAGAAGATGTAAGATACAATGCACATATTTTATGATTCCTCATCCACACTTAAACCTCTCCCCCCATATTCTTGCTGTGTTATGTCTAATTTGCCTAATGCCTGAAAAAGGGCAGGTTTAGGTTAGATGTTAGAAAAACATTTTTTACTGTGAGGGTGCTGAGGCACTGGCACAGGTTGCCCAGAGAGGTTGTGGATGCCCCATCCCTGGAAGTGTTCAAGGCCAGGTTGGATGGGGCTTTGAGCAACTTGGTCTAGTGAAAGATGTCCCTGCCCACATCAAGGGGGCTGGAACAAGATGATCTTTAAGGTCCCTTCCAACCCAAGCCATTCTATGATCCTAATTTAGACTGTTCAAAGCCAGGGTCAAGGACATTTCGTTTGCATTTATCTTATCATCCTAACACTGTGCAAACAGTAGTAATATTTCATATTTCGTACCTAATTTCATCTAAGGATCTCACATGACTCAAACACCAGTGAACAAAAGGTCTGTTTCAAAAATGTACATGCAGATGGAGAGCTCCAATGGACTTGAATAGAGTTTGGATCAGGCTGTAAGTCTCCAGCAAATTTCAAGGTAAGTATCACCATTACCAATTTTACAGGTAAATCAAGGGACAAACAAATAACATGGTGATAATACAGCAGAAGTGTCTGGGATCTGGACTCCTAGATTTCTGCTTAACTGAAAGAGTTCTGGCAGCTACCGCTGGGCTACTTATTTCGGAAATACCAGTGAGGGAAGAAGGAGAGTGCACAACAAGCTTAAAAACAGGGGGCATGGTTGAAACCCATCATCACGGTCTTTCCAGACAGGATGGAACTATAAGGATTACTGTTCTCTGAATTTGCTCTGATTTACTCCTGTTCTGCACCTTTCAGCATTAAAAACACTGAGCCAATCACTGTAATTCAAAATTAAGTTACAGTACAGTCCTGATCAAAACATACTTGTAATTACTAACATATACACACACACAAATGTCCCATATATACATATATATGTGTATATATACATACATACATATATCTATATCTCAATCATACACTTCCTTAAATTTTTGTTTGAGTCTGGTTGTGGGGTCCAGCGTGAATGAAACTGAAAAGCTCTGATGCATTTGCAAAAATTTGTCACCAATGGGTTTCTGAGACATCCCCAGGAAGTGTTGAGTCCTGTCAGCTCATGTTTCTTGCACTGGACATCTCCAGAGAACCTGGCACATTCACTTTTAGGCCAAATGGCAAAATATCTGGCAGTGGCAGGGCTGGGAGAGATAATGTATGCCTCAGTAAGTCCAGCAGTTGACAAAATGAACAAGGAAGATGGAGATGGTCTTTCTGGGTAGAGCATGAAAAAATAAATTCCAGGATGGAAAAAGAAAACCTCCTTTAATCTGCATGTTGTTCTTTCGCTTGGTATTTCAGGAGAAAGTGAGTACTTGAAAGGACCACTGACTTCCTACTATGCAAATGGAGGATGCTTTTATAACTGCAAAGTACTTAAGAGAATACCTAGGATTTAGTCTTGATGTAAAGACATCAATGTTTCCCATGAGACTGATAGCTTAGTAGTTTCCTATCACACAAAATTCTCCACAGATGCATCTGTATCAAAAATTCTAAAGGATTTCCACCAACTGTGCCTTTTCCTTAAAGCCATAAAAGAGCATCTCCAAACAACAAATTACAAATATTTTCTTGGTAAACTTGTAAATCTCCTGTATTAGGAACTTCAGAACAGGGGCACAGCATCACAGCATTTGCCAAGAGCTGCCGGTGTGGAGTGCAGTGTTAGACAGCTGACAGCAGACTTCTCCAGCAAAGCCCTCCGGAGTTCCCTTACTGCTCCTTCTCCAGGGAAGGCCCATGTGAGCTCTGAAACCTTTCTTTACTTCAGAATTAATAGTATTCAGCTGCTGCCAGAAGGGAGATGCCAAAATGCCATGCTCTACACAGACACTCTCTGATACTTAAATACAGCAATGCTCTCGTTTCATCCATTTTGATTCCACATAATTGAGTATTCCTGCACTTCTAGGAAAACTGCAGAGCCCTTCAGCAATTGTGATGATGTATCAGCTGTTATATACATCCAATGCAGGTTAACACACATCCTCAGTTCACAGATCTTCATTTAATTCCCTTTCACAAACTTGTCCTTCACAAAGTTGTCCTTTTATCCCCAAATATCCCTACACCCATACGAACTCCTCAGTCAGCTTAGTTGAATGAGATACAAAATATTCAGCCTGTGTTTCCCAGCATGATCATGGTGAAATGTATTTACAGTGTCTACTGAGAAAATTGAAATTTTAATCACAATTCATAGAATATTTGCTTTTGGAGTGACTGACATCAGCATAGAAATCTCTGATTTAAAACTGAAAAAAACACCCCAATAAAATTCTGCCTTAGGAACATAGAACTTCATGAAACTGAATCAGAAAATTTTCCATCTCAATTAAAATCAGAATTGGTGGGTTTTCTAAAATTGTAAGCCTTCAAGATAGTTTTGAATTTCAAGGGCAAAAGGGAGAATTAGTTGTTGAGACTTTTTTTTTTTAATCCTAGGAACAAGCAGAAATGCCAGAGGAAAACCTGTAAACAACAAGAATTAAAGAAAGTTGGGGTTTGTGATGGCAGTCACTTGAGTTCAATAATGAACCCCCTCTTTAAGTATAGGGTTATAATATTAAAGTACAATTAATTATGAGGGGGTTTTATTACAGAATTGTTTCTTTACTTCTATAAAAAGCAAACAGTTAAGAACACAAGAACTTCAGTCTCGCACAGTTGGTATTTCCTTAGTTCTGAACATCTAACACTGTGTAATTCTGAAGACTTTATATAATTATATATTTATATTTATATCTTTATACTGTAACAGTCTTTCATTACAGGATCACCTCCTTCCACATACTAAAATAGCACCCCACAAGGGGAGTCTTATAATCTTCAGTATTTATATTCACCTTGTTTTTGTAATAGTCAAGTATGCACAAGCATGAGAGCTTTAAAGTATGCACATATGTATACACACACAGTGTGTGTGGATGAACTTCAGTTATATGAGCAAAATGATACACAATAATCAGTTTTGTGTCCACACTGAGCTCCATTACCTTCAGGGGTACTTCACATGATCTATATTTTTGTACTTTTAACAATACATTTTAAATTACTTTACCAGATGCCATAGTACTCATACTATGGCAATAATGGAAAAGAACAGTAAGCATGATAAATACATCAGCTAATGGGTAGTAGCCTGTACAGCTCTGGAGAAAGATTATTACAGGCACAATGCCACAGATTTATTTATGGCTTAAAGCAGTGCATGTCATAAGCATACATAGTTTCAGTAGGTGGAGTCATCTGACCCAATCTGGCAGAGCTTTCACATGGGAATGGCAAGGACTCCTCATTACCCATGAATTAATGCTTTTATTGGCAAAAAAGCATCTCCTATGTATATTCCTGAATGAGAACAATGTGAAGTAGTTTCCAGGGATTCACATAAACTCTCTTTCCTTTTGAAAAACTGGCTGACTAACAAAGTCACTTCTTTTTAGAGTTCTGCTTCAGTTCTTCAGTCCTTCCAGCCGTGCAAGCGTGCACATTGGACTCATTTGTCTGCTTTAGCCAAGAGCCTCAAAATTAAGGGATGAAACACAGTTGTTTAACACTGAGCTCCTATCACAGCTTAGCATAGCAAGGTAACTTAAATCTGCATCACGATCATACATGAAATTTAAACATGGAGATACAGTTTCTCGTCTCTGTATTCAGACAGACATTACTAATGCTGCCACAGGTCTGAAATGAAGCATGTTCTTTTTTCAGTGAACCATGAAAAAAAGAAAGCAAGCAAAGCTCACTGGCAGCTCAGTCCTGCTCAGCACAGCAATGGCTGACCCATTCAGTTCACATATCCCTCAATCACCAGCTACGCCTGCCCTGAGTCATTGGAAATCCCTAAGTCAGGTTTTGAGCAGATACTGTTCTCTTGACCTGCTGCACCTCCTGAGACCACAGAGCCTGGGGACATGACTGCACATGTGGCAACTAGGGTCCACGGGTTTGACTGAAGTTGCATTAAAAAAGCATTACTGTATTCTACTGATATAATGTTTCAGGCTTTATCCGTGCCCACATGACGGCAGGGACAAATAAGTGACACCTCTTTCTAAGGGTGCTAAACCAAAGCACTTCCAATACCATGAAGATTGCAGCTCAAGTCCCTATATAGTCATTAAAAATACGATCTAAGCACACAGCTACTTCAGTGTTCATAAAAGCAGTCTTTCCCCCCTGTTACCACTTGCCACAGCAAAAGTGGTCATCCTTCTTATCCCTTGCTTTCCTTATTTCCTCCCAGCCTAATCTCATCTTGCTTTATTCTTTCCAATTCTGCACAGCCAGGCTGAATCGTCACTCCAGGCAGCTGGCTGCACCACCCTCCAACACCTAATAACAATATTTCCAAAAATGTACTCCACAGCTCTCCTCATAACCAAAAACAGCCTGTAAGACTTGAAAAAAACCCTACTGTATTATCTTTCAATTCTCCTCTTAAAACCCTCATCCATTGAAGCGACTACAGAAAAATTGACAACTTGGACTAGTAATATAATAAAAACTATGCTGAATAGCATTGTACCACTCTTTCCTTATTTTATTAATTCAACTTAAAGAAAATTTTAAAGAAGCAATAGATAGGCAAAATCAAGTGAAAGCTACTTGAATCCTGTAGAATAATTCATAAAAAAAATGCATATTTGGATAGAACATACAGAACTATTGCAACAATGCTCTGTCAAAGGAAAACTTTTTTACCATGTCCAGTTCAAATTCATACCTTATGATGCTGCATGACACAATAGTGGCTTCACATTGAAAAGTTGTGGCCCCATACTTCTACTGGCATGAACAGGCAATGCCAAAAGCTTTCCTTGGAATCAGAACTACATACCCTAAGGTTTAATACCAACAGCCTCTCCCTGTCTCCATACGGGCTCTGCTCTCTGCCCTGATGCACAAGGGGAGGGCTTTTCATCGCTCTAATCAAGCCACAAGTGACCCATACACTCCCCACAGAGCCCACAAAGCTTCAGCTTCATCATTTATCCAGTCTGGGACAAAACCTGCCTGGGCTCTGCACCTCCAAAAGACAGTTTGGAAGGCACAAGCCAACTCCACCTCCCATGGCAGAACCATAAGTCCTTCTGCTGCCAACTCACATGATTAACAAGGCAGTGAAAGCAAAGTGTCATTTTTGCCTAAAGTACAGGAATATTTTGTATTATCCTCCTCTCTGCGGTTACTGAACCAAACAGTCTTTGATGTATTAAACAAAAAAAATTTTTTTACTCTCATTCTGTTTCCATGCAATGAAAATAATACATAATATTGGCTTTGCCTTAAAAATATTTCTCTTATGAAATGCATTCCATTTGTACTGACTTTTGTGGAAGGTGCGTGGGTGTGTCAGAAAGAAGAATTTAGTCCCAAACACTTATATTTCCCTGTATACTTAATAAAGAAAAAATTCAAACCTTGTTTGTGTAAAAGAAAAAGTCCAGCTACAGACAGTTTGCAGAGCAACACAAAGAAATTGCCTGGATCCCAAGATCCCAAAGTCCAGGCAAGCCAATTCCATCTCACTGAGACTGGATTCCACTTCAGCAAAACACACAAATTAAATATGACGTGAAGTCCTGCTGCTGATGGTGGACCTCGGTACTACTGTAGCAAAATTAATATAGTAAAATAAAGTTATCCTGTGCAGCATTCCAGGACATTCATTATCTCTGTGCATTTCCTTGGAAGCCTAGAGGGGAGAGGAGGTTCAAGCCAATGAAGGGAGTTTGGACATTTGTGTCCAGGAGACCATTATGCCTCAGCGCCTTGCTAATCTTTCCCAGTTTTCCTTTCTTCCAGACTCCACAGCACCTTTGTTTCCTTCCATTTATCCTCCTCCACCCCTCCCTCCCTTCCCCTCATTCTCTCTTGGTGGCCATTAACTACGCTGACAGTTTGACAGGCTGAAATAAGGAAATAAAACACTTAAACATTGTTTCCTGATGTATGCATTCATCTCCTCTGCCAAACACAGATATTGAGGAGATGCTTCACTCCTCCTGTCAGCTCGCTAAATTATAGCCCAGCTCTCACAGCAACACAACTCTCGGGTCCTGTACGTTCAACTTGATCTGTCTTCCTATCAGAAGGCCACACAAAGGCCATTTTCATGTCTTCAGCAGGAGCTTCTTATGTTTATACTCTTAATACCACATTTTCATATGCCTAGGGTTGAATTTCTGTTACAAACAGGATCTCATGCTTCTTCTACTGAACACACTCACATTATCATGACAGCTCCACTTCTTGCTTGGATTAAGACGAACCTACTTCTGGAATAAAATAAACTATATTGCATTAAACTTTGTGTCGTTCTCATAGCCCATTACAGCAGCTGAGTAATCCGAACCCCAGCTTCACTTTGACCAGGTTTATTAGACTTTTTTATTTAAGCATTTTCTCCTGGTTGACAGAAAACATGCTGCTGGAGACTAGAGGCATCCCACCCTTTATATAAAAGAAAACCACTGCTCCCAGCATGAGTTTCCAGGAGCCAATGTTGTTCAGCTCCCCGGGGGAAAGTTTCAGTGATACTGTCACTGCTCATTACCTCCAGTGGGTGTTGCTGTGAACAAGCCTATGGGAAAAATGGAAAAAAAAAAAGTATTACAGACACTCGTAAACATGTTCCATGTCTGGAAAGTTTGGTTCATCCATAAAACCAAGAAGAAATCAAAGCTTGGTGAGAAACTAAATAATTGTACTTCTTTGTCATTTCCAATCATTTCCACGCCAATTAAACTCAAGTATATTGTACTTTATCTGCTCTGCTGGTGTGAGGCTGCTGTGGAGCAAAGTCATCTTTTTGCAATTTTACTGGCTCCTGAGGTTTATGTAGAAGAGCACAGTGCTGTGGCTGTGGCCTCTAGGGATGCCTGAGGACCCATATCCATTGCAGAGCTGACCAACTTCACATCTTCACCATCCCAAAACAGCTGAAGAATTGTGACAAACAGGTACTGAAATCCCAGACACACTCATAACTTCACAAGAGGGAATGTCACCTAACGAACAGAAGTATATCAGTAGCCCAGAATATCCTGTTGCCTTTTTCCCTGGCTGATGAGGAAGGTTAGCTCAGGTTTCAGTTAGCAGGTAGAAAAGTAGCAGAAGTAGCTTGGCACATTTTGGACCTTTGAAACAAAAGAAGAAAAGCCCTTCTTTACATTTGAATGTTTTAAATCCCTGCAGAACTTTACTTTCTTCTTTGCTTCCTTCTTTCTCGTGATTTCAGAGATCTCTAGTCGTTATTCAAAGACTTTGAAGTAACTGTGTAATTCCACTGACACACAGAGGTAGGATGGGAAAAAACCCAAACAAAAAACAACAAACAAAACCACAACAATGTCCACAAGTTAAAGTCTGTGTAAGTGTTGCTGTTGAGATTTCATTCTCTCTAATCACTTTTTTCTAAGAGTTGCTATTAAACAACAGAAAAGATTCAAATTCAATCACCCTAAAGAGCTACCAGAGCCTGAGTAGAAAAGTAATCCATTTGCTCATCTAGAGACAGTAAGGGCTTTGCTACTGCTTTCCAGTATTGACTGTCTAAGACAGCAGTATTTCAACTGGTCACACCCATTTCTTTTGTTTTCCTCCAAAGACATTAATAAAAGCAGGAGCCTTTTACGTGCTGTTATTTAATTGCGAGGGTTTAAATTTCATGAATGAAAATGAAAGAAAACACCAATAAAGCAAGAGGAAACCCAAGTTCCTTACTACTTCCTCCACACAAGCATATAGAAGAGTTGGTCAACCAAAAACTACCATTAACTCTTTACTGACAATATGCACAGAACTGCCTACACCTAAGATTACTTGGATTTTATCTCTGGGAATCATTAAGAGCTCCCACTGCACTGTCAAAGGGTACCAATCTTTTTCCTCTATCACTATTTTATACTGCCAGAGAGAAGAATCATAGAATGGCTTGGACTGGAAGGGACCTTAAAGATCATCTAGTTCCAAACCCCTGCCATGGGCAAGGATGCCACCCAGCAGACCAGGTTCCTCCTCTGAGGTCCCACCCACTTGAGACCAGTGCAAATTCCATGATATTTTTCAAGTGTATCAGCTATTGATTATTGCCTGTTGGTGGATTTTCAGTTCAGCTTCCTCCTAAACCCTGAGATTTTCTCTGATGTTTCACAGACACATACATTGCTATCCCACAGCTCTGAGTGCAGAGTCACTTATTCTATAAAAAGTCTTGCATTTCTATTTACTGCTAGGTTAAAAGAAAAAAGAAATCAAGAAGAGTAAGGGGTGGAAAAAATGGTAAAAAAAGAGTTGCTTTAGTAAGTTTTTTCAGTTTTTCACTGAGTATTCAAATTTCTATTTTTTTGTGGATAGTCATTTTACATGTCCTTTACTCTTTCCTAGTAAAGAAAAACTGAAAAAACCAAAAAAGTGAAGATAACCCAAAAATTAAAAGAAACCTAAGATACTAAAACCAAATTACCCTAAGAATATATAGGAAGTGGGGAAATAAACCTACAGTGAAACATCCATAAGAGTTTCCATCTACAGTGCTTATAGGAACAACTACTATTGTTAATTTTTCTCAGCATAATTTTTCTCATTGTAGAACAGTAGAATATTATTTTATTTTCCTGAACTAACTTGTCATGTCCCCCAAGGTTCACCCTTTGCATTCTATAGAACAAAAGCCTGCTACTCTCACTGAAATTGGAATTACTTCTGGTTTAGAACCTGGAATTACTTGTTTTACAACCTGCTTACCATAAAACAATATTGTTTTGAAACAGTGGACTCGTGCCTAAGCTGGAAGCTACAAATGTTTCGTTATCAGTCATCTGAAGGAGCATCAGAACAGAAAAGTCTGAACTTCCAAGAACTATTCTCTACCTTATCCAAGCAGCACATTCACACTGTGGCACTCAGGGGTGTCCCACAGCTCACCATTCCTCTGCACACACCTCATGCTCCTTTCCTCATAATAAATGGATTTCTCTGCTGCCAAGACAGGGTCCATCAGGCAGTCTTGGAAATGGTACCCTAAGGCTTGACACTCACCCAAAAAATAAATGGCCACCATCAGTAAGTTTTTGGTGTGTGAAGCAATAGCGACAGCGCATCTGCTGGGGATGCAGGGTGAGCCTAAAACTGGTGATACCACCCTGCAGGAGGTTACAGGCCTTGCTGTCACCTCCAACAAACTTCACCGTGCAGATCTCCAGGAGGGTACACCCTTCACCATAGCAAAAAGCAAGTCCTGTACATATATCCCCTGCAGGATTTATGAACAACTTTTTTTGCTCCCTGTGGATATTAAAACATTCTTCTTACAAGGGCTGAATTTCCTCTGCAAAGTTTATGTGAAAACTCCTCTGCATGTGTGTGTTTGTACATGTGAACATGTCACTTTGCTAGAAATATAGTTGGCTGCCAGCATGTTAAAGGAATTGTGAGTTGCTACCTTAGTAGTAGGCACTGCATCTGATTATGGTTACCAGGGTTCTCCCACCCCCTCTGGAGTGAAAAGTATTCAAAAAATAAAATTAAATTCTTAAATGCTTCTGCAGGACACCATGAAACTCGCTGACTAGATTTTTAGCCTGGTATTAATTTTTGCCCAAGATTTCTCAAGTGTCACACCCACTGGTATGAACAATTCAAAAGTCAGAGTGTGAGGTGCACACATGGATTCTAAAAATGACACTGAGTCCTCCATTATTCAAATTCAATTTACATACTAGATATCAACATATGATTATCTTAGGTGGAAATGCAAGGAAACATTGAGCAGTAAATAGAGAACAATACAAGACTGGAGAAAGACACCAGACATTGGGTAAACTACTGAGAATGAGATACTTGCTTTACTCATTCCTATTTTAGGAATTTATCTTCAGAGGCAAACAAATCTGATAGAGCACCTCTTCAGTCATCTGTAAATTAATGAACCTGAGCTCCAGGATGAACAACTGCTATCTCTGTGTTTCAAAGGCAGTGCAGAAATGTAAAATAAAGGTGAGTGCAAGAAAGTGGAAAGTAGCAGGGAGCTCTTTCCAGCAGGAGGGCAGACTGTAGCTCAGGGCTGTGTCATGTGTGGGTGAAGGATTACAGCTGACCATAACAACTGGTCTTCCACAAGGTCACCTATCACAGTCATTCGGTGCCACCAGACGGGCACCACACATCAAAAACTATTGTGCACTTGTCCCCCTTAAGCACAACACATTTACAGCACATGTTCAGAAAAAAAAAAAAAAAGAACAAAACACAAAAGCCCAAAATTGACTTCTTCCCATTAACTCCTGAGGTCAAGGAAGTTCTTCCAGACTACATCTGTATCAATATGCAGAGGATGAAATAGGCTCATTGTAGAATGGATAAGACTGTTTACCAGCTGTCTTAGCTTATTTCAACCCCTCCATAAGGAAAATAACTGTTTAAAATACAACTACTGTCTGAATAAAGGAAGCTTTATCAAAAAAGGGGTTTATTAAAAGGTGTTTTTTTTTTAATTCCATTCGAAGGTCAGCCTTATACCAATACCTTCCTTTTAACCTGAAACATGACATTAACAGCTATCTTACAGCAGTCAAGATAAGCATGAAGTGGTGATCCTTCTTTCTGAGTGTACCAGTGTAAGTTCCTACTTAAAACTACTATTTATGGAAGGATGTTTATGAAAGGTATTTCCCTGCACGCTAGAAATAAGGGGTTCTTTACAAAGAAAAAGCCTCAGAAACATAAATTATTGCCCATCCCATCCTCCAAATAGCAGAAAGACAAACAAAATTAGACTTGAATATACTTCCTCATCGTCTCAGTAAAACTGTCACTTGTGTGCCTCATGCCTTCCATTTCCTTTAAGGGTCAAGATCCCTAGATAGCCCACACCTTCACTAAGCAAAATGTTACATTTGCATTGTTTACAGTTTTTAGAAGGCATCCATTTCATTTTCTAGTTTTACTTTGACATCAATACAAGCAAAAGACAGGTCAGCAAAAGTAACTAAAGTGATAATTACCCATTTAAGATTTGATTAGAAAGAGCTACCAGTAAACTTTTCAGTGACAATTAATTTTGACATTAAATTCAGAAAGAACCATTCCTCACAGCCAGTAATGCCAAAAAGGTCAGTATTCTCACTATTCTTGCCCTATCCAAACAGATTTTCAAAGTCGAAGTGGTAAGTGAAATGGAACAGGGCTTTACAACCCCTGTTGAAATCAACATTACTTTCCACAGCAAACAAAAAATGCACAGTGACAGTATTAGTCACAATTACCATCATCCTCAGAAGACCTGGGAGGACAAAATCCATACACAGTTGGAGGGGGGTGGGAAGGAAAAAACAAAAACAAACAAAAAACCCCAACAAAACTGAAAACCAGAAAAACAAACAAAAAACTCCCCACAAAACAAAATCAGTGCTCAAAGTTAAGCTGAGTCTCAGACAAAGTCTCTGAAACTGCAGGAACTTAACAAGCATATATATTTTTCACTTATTCCTTATTACTACCCTCAATTGCTCTAACTCCATCTTTCCACAGCTTACCCCTGTTGCTTCTCTACTCCTCTCTTCCTTTGTCTTCTTTTTATCCCAAGGCTGTTCAAACTGCTGCTCAGGATTAGAAAAAGTAAGGCAGGACCAGTTAGCTCCTTCCTACTTTCTTCACATGATGAAACTTTCGGATGGAGGGAAGAAGCAAACCTCTTCCCAGGTGAAGCCACTGACCTCTCTACAAGACCATGGAGATCCCAGCATCCATTGATTGGGATCTGCTTGCAGCTTGGTGCCTCCAGGGACCTGCTACCTGGGGCAGTGCTGGACATCCTGAACAGACCCCAGCTCTTCACACTGTGTAGATGGAGAGAGCTGGACATTTTAGAATTGGTTATAAGATGGATAAAAACCCAGAGACTCAAAAATGTGTATAAATGAAATAAAGCCGCCTCTTCCACAGAAGCCTGTTTTATATGTTCACAAGTATTCAAATTAACATGACTGATAGAGTAATGAGAACTAGGCAGAAGATGGCACTTCCCTCTGATGCTGGGATAATTAAAAGGGCAAGGTATTAACTAGCTTTGGAAAAAAAAAAAAGTTATATTGGTTGTTCTGGGGATTATGGTCCTGTCTTGCTCCTACCTGCACTAATCATTGCATTTAGTCATTAGACACTTTGCCCATCATTCCCTGGAATCCACATCTGCTGATTACTGTTTGCTGATCTGCTCTTCAGACAGGATTTGAAACACAGAGTGCCAAAATGCCCTTTAGAAAGGCCAGATAATGCCATTTCTGGTTTGTACTATAGGAAAGAGATTCTTTCACAGATCCTGGTGTCAGCTACATCCTCATCATTTTTTACCAATGTGCTCCTCATGCACAGTGGAATGCTGCAGATCAGATTTTTCTTCAGTCAAATGAGTATTTACTACAGCTGAGAAAAAAAAAGCCCAACAACACCACCTCCCCCTCCTCCCCAAAATAATTCTGAATTAAAAATTACATGATGGTTACACATGCTGGCACAATGGATAGAAAGCACAAGTCATGGGATGGTTATTGATGAACCAAATAATATTAGTATACATTCATCTAGTTAATACATACCTTATTAGCATATATTTATCTGAGATGAAAAAACATGCAAACATGCTGTATTTTATGTAAATCACATGCAGTTCTCAAGGCTTCTAGAAAATTGCCATTACAGCCTTTGGTACTGCAAAATGTAGGTACTCCTTTTCATAGCCCCTATATGCAATAATATTTGCAAAAGTAAGCTGTTGGAGTAAATGAACTTACATAAGTGATGTACCTCGCTCACAGCACATAAAAGAAATAGTATGGCAGGCCCCTGTGCTACAAATTCAGCAGCTGGTTATATATTTTATATAATGTAACCAGTAGGAACAATATCATTTATGTCTTGTATTACTTTACGAACAATCCAATTTATAAAATGCCTATTGTGTTTACACAAAAGAAACTATCATAAATTCTGGACATTAAACAGTGTCAGCAGATGAAAGCCAACTTCCCCACAATAGTTTGCATGCTGCACTTGGCATGTTTTTAAAGAAAAGCCAATTGGAAGGGAAGGTCCCTCTGAATTCAGCTGTTTACTCATGTTGGGGACTGGTGACAGCAGCAAATCTCTAAGAAATCTTTCCTTACAATGAAAAGATATTCTCACGCTAATCCAAAAGCATGGCACCTATCCAGAAACATTGCCATTTCTAACATTACACTTCTTTATTAATTACAGGAGAACCAATAGTGGGGGAAATATCCCATGCTAGGGAGAATCCCACTGCATACAACTTCTAACCTGTCTTTTGCTCTGCTGACAGGAAAGGCAGGTCAGCAGTAAATATGTACTCGGCGTTGTCTGTCACCCTGGATTAACGATTTTGGGGAAAAAAAGTCTTGGGAAGTGAGTACAGCCAGATGACTGCCTACCCAAACAAGCAGATTCATCCCTACACTGCCTGGAATGCCTGGATGCTGTGATGCACGACCAGTTTCAGCATTCACCAAATTTATACAGATTAGCTGCCTCCACTTCTATTCCCCAGGGAATAGCACCAACTCATCCCAGTCTTAGTCTAAAGCAAGTTAAAAAAAAACAACCAACCAAACAAATCTAATTAAAAAAAAAAAAAAGCCAGCATTTGGTCCAACTGTAAGTTATTTGAACTCAGCCCACAGTGACACTGATCAGGACCAGGTTGTGACTTGGAAAAACTGGTTGTCCTGGGGGATTTTTCCAGAGAAGCAATGGTCTGGCAGCAACACTGGCCAGAAGGAAATGCTTTGGGCACTTAACGGCAGCACATCTCCTGAATTCCAGTGGCTGTAGACAAAGAGACTTGTCTCCACGATGGCAGATTCCTGATATTTTCTCACACACAATCTCAGTCTTTTTTTTAAGGGTCTGGTTCTGTTCTTCTGAGTAACTCAGGTCTAATGTGAACACCACTTTGCTCAGAAACTCCAATTCAGTGCTGGGCATGGACTCTTTCTGTTCCAAGGCTTCCTGCAGAAAGCCACCCGTCCATTCCCACAGTTCACTCAACCATCACATCTTCTCAACAGAGAAGAGCCTATCAGGACATGCTCTCTCTCGTGAGATTTTAAATATTCTCTCTATTTCCAGGCCAGAAAAATTGCAAGAGAGGCTGTTCTTGCCTCATGTTAGTATGACAGCTGCTCTCTTGGCCAACACACTGGGGACTGGACTAGGGATCTCAAACTGAGAGCATGAGCAACTACAGCTTAGAGCAAAGAGCTGCTTGGAGACTGATCAGCACAGAGGGTGGGACTCAAAACATGCACTTGCCCCTGGGTTGTATTAGTTCACAGTTTTAATGTGAGCACCTTTTCTCATGTTCCCAAATATTTTCAAATGAAGCAGCTTTTTTTTTTTTAAGTGAAAAGTTCCGATTTTTTTCTTAACCTCACCTATATTTGAGCTATATCATATATACAAAAGATGTTGGTTTAATCCAACAAGTTTACCCACTTCTACTTTCATACTGTACTCTCAGTAGCAGAGAATGACATATCACATCAGTGAAGCCAAAATGCTGCGATGGCTGTACGTGCATCATCTAAGACAAAACATGTATTGGATAACATTTGTTTTTCTGTTCAGGAATGGGGCAAATGGCAATCCACAAGAGCCAAGGTTTGAGAAACGTCTCAAGTACAAGAACCAGGAGCTGAGAAGCTGGATGACCGGTGCTATTACACACCTACCACCTAGAGGCTTTATATTTTTTAGAGAGTTAGTGGTACTCTTTTCCAGAAGAGCCAGAGAGAATTAGGAGTTCAGATTAGATGCTTACAGTCAGCTCCAACATGCCTAGATGCCACTGCCTATTTCAAGACAGTTTTTACTTTCTCAGTCTGTAATCTTCACCCTACTTTTAAAAGCAAATTATTAACATCTAGATACTAAAGAAAAGTTCATGTCAGCCCAGATGCTACCTAAGGAGCCCATATAGGAAAAGCACATGCACAAGAACTATTTCCCAGTCCATGTTTGGCACATCCGCACAGGTATGTGCCAATGGACTTGACACTATTATTGTTTGTAAAAAAAAAATAGGAGATTGATAGCAAACAGAGGTAGAAAAAAAAAGAAAACCTGGATTAAAAAGTAATCTGCTAGTGACAATAATACTGTTGTATCTTTGGTAACTAATGCTAATAAAGATTTCTGTCGGAGTTCATGAAACAATATTGCTGTTGAAGAAACTAAAAGAAAAATTAAAGATGTGCTATGCTCACTAGACCAAGCAGTGCCTGGTTGAGTACCCTAAAAGTAGCCAGAACCCAACAGCTCAGAAATGTAAGATATCATGTATACTGCAGTGATGTCACAGCCAGTCACACAGGAAAACTTCTTACTGACTGCAACCAGTGGCTGACATACACCATGAAACACCTTATCTATAACATGATATATGTGAATGTGTATCCTTTCTTTATCTGATCTACACCTAGAAGTAAAGTATTCATCTACATGAACTTCATTTTATTAACGGTTTATATCTATACATATATCAAAGAGGGTAGGGAAAAGAGTATTGCTTATTATTATAAAATAAGCAATGTGCCAAATGTTCAACTGTACTTTGGTTGATGTGACAACATCGAATATAATACAGTCTGAGGTGCTTATTGTGCCAATGATAAAACTGGTACAGGACACACTGATTTCTTCATCTACATATAGTACAGAAAAGGTGACAAATGTATTTTACCTCTTAGTAATTGTTTAAAATATTATTTGTTAAGCAGTTATTACAGCATTAGTTTCAATATATTTCCCTTAACCAGTATAAAATTACTTCACTCAGTCATTTCACTCTTTTTCCAGTTGACTGATAAGTAGGGAGTACCTCCCTGTGAGCAATGCCTTTACAATGAATTTTTAGTCTTTATAGGTGGCACAAAACTGTCTCACCCCAGCAAACCCAAGAAGGAGAAATTCTGACTCATGTATTTTGACTTCTTTCGTGCTCTTCTCTCCCTGATGAGGAAAATGTTTCCTGCAGTTCTGAGCAAAATCAGTTCACTGTCCACTAATGTTGACGGTTCCAGCAGGAAGAGGAAGACCTGGTACCACCTCTTTCTTCAGAAAAGCAGCAGCAATCACTATCAAGGCCACAATTCTGCCCACTCTCACAAAGAAGAAATGGGAACAGAACAGGCACAGTACAACATGCAAATCCTGAACTACTTTCTCAAGTGACTGAAAAATATTGTCAAAATGTTCACTTCAGGCAAAGTATCAGCATCTTTAACAAATTTATGTGGACCCCTTCGAACACTTGTCCAGAGCTCAAAGACAGGGCCCTTGAGGAGGGACACCAGGTTCCCTCCCACTGGGAGCCACAGAACTGCAACTCTGAGCAAGCCACTGGCACACAGGAACCAAAGCCACACTAAGGAGCTGATGGATTGCACGTGGCTTCTGCAAGAAGTGGTGACCCCCAGAACCTGTGTACTTGCAGAATATGCTTAATTGTTGCCCTTTGGGTGCTTAACCAGTTATTTGAGGAGGAAACCCACTTGAAATATCACTATTTTCATTAAAATCTAGTGCTCCTTCTATGTTTTTTTCTGTCCCAGTGAATCATGGCTTTTGCCCCAAAAAGAAAATGGCACCCACATGAGGGGCAGTAACAAGGTTCTGGGTACTACTACACTTGCCACATTTCAGACTTTTTGGAAATTTAGCTCCTAACTTATGTGCTGACTGCAAGGATCCTCACTCTGTGCTGTTATTCTTGCACTGATATCAGCAGTTGTCTTGACTGAGAAATCCAATTATCATCAGACTTCTGAAAATAAAGTTTAATTATAGGCAAGTGTGATGAATCTATAAATTTCAATGATTATCAGAGTGAACAGTAGCATAACCAATAGCATTAAGAACATAGCTGAATATTCTCATAGGGCAGGGTCCAAAACTTTGAAGTTGGTGAAAAGATGTTAACATCCCACTGATGTTAAAAGTCTTTGGACTTTAATTAGACACAATGACTTAGAGTAATTACTGCAATTCAAATAAATATTTTATCACTGTTGTTACTAGTCCTATTAGTAATAATAAAAATAAAGTGAATTAATGATTCTTTGGATAAAGGTCCTAAAGCCAAGTAGCAAACAATTTTAGAAACAGAATAACATGGTAGTCTGGCATCATGATATTCCACCAGTAATCTTTTGCAACACTAGAAAGTTGTCCCAGTTATTTACATAATATTTTCCTATTCATCTTTTTATACCAGAAAAACTGCAGTAGCAAAGAACTCAATAAAATATTTAAAGTTCAAACAGTCATCTCTTTTTTTTAAATATGACTGCTGAGCTAGAATAGCAGCTTTATTTTTATTTATTTGCTTATTTTTACAGTCTGACATTGTGTTCCCACGTTGCTAGTGAAAACTTCTCCAGCTAAATAAATTCAGTCGAGATTTACTCTCACCCTACTTATTCCTTGAAACATAACTGCAATGTTTCCTGGACAGTGGAAAAAAAAAAAACCAAACACCACCATATCCAAAGGAAGAATTCATCTTATCTATCCCATTTTAGTTAATAACAAAATGTAACTGTGACTCTATTGAGAGCAAGAAAAAAAGAGGCAGGGAGCCCCTCTCTCTCTCTCTCAATAAGCTGTTGCACATGGTAGGACTAATAGTGTACTGTCTCATAGCCATCATTAGGCTACCTAGTAAGCAGTGCATTATCTTTGTTTTTCTTTCTTTCTCCAGGGCACAGTCATGTAGTTACAGGTCCTCATTATTCTTGGAAGCTGTAAATTTAAGTGTAAACTCATTGTCTCTGCAGGGGTTGCAGGTGAGTAACGTGTAATGTCATTTACTCAATTTTTTTTCCTACTGAATTTTGTAGAACTGTATTATTAAAGGATTCTCCTCCACCCCAAATCATCCTCATCAACTGCTACGTGTTTGAATCTGCTCCACAGCCCCTCTAGTTTGGTCAGAAAGATCACTTGCTGCATTCAGGGGACCCACATCTGGGTGGTCCCCGAAACAATGTGTGGCCACTACAGGATTTCATAATTTACACAAGGGTGCTCCTGGGCAGTGGTGGGACAGCAGCCAGGCAGCTCCAGGCACCAGTGGAATTTATTCCATCCACTTTTATTACCAGTTGCTTCACCACTGCCTGCAGTTCCTCAATTATGGTTAGCAAGCCTACTTCAACAGCTAACGAGGGAAGCATGTTCTTTTCTGCTTATGGGAGCTGCAAATACATAAAAAACCAGAAAACTGACCCTTCTATTGATTCAGATGCCAACTCCACCTTAAGCCTGAAGCTTCCAGTTCAGCTTCTTTCCTTGGTCTTATTATTCAATTAATTTTTGTGGGTAGCCAGTAGAGACCCACAATAAAATATAACATGGAAGTAATTATGGCAGTGGAACACAAGATGCAAAAAACATACACGCTTTTATCACGTCTAGTGGTTTGGGAAAGACTTACAGTCCCTCATCTGATCTGCCCCCATCCAAGCTTCACAAAAGAAGGCTGGGAGGAACCAAGTTGTGCAATAAGTGTTGCTCATTTCTACACAGGTTGGCAGAAGAGGGAGGAGACCCCTGTGCAACCAGGCAAACACCAAGACAGATGCAAGCTACTGATTAACACAACCAGAGGTGAACCAAAGAGAAGAGGCTGCAAGAAACTGATATTCTGTGGAAGAATGAGCTAATTACTTGAAGTACCATAGGCCACTTCTGATACCACAGAAGACTTCATGAAGGAACCAAGACCTGCTGACCAACAACCTGCCATTTAAGAGATGCACATTAACAGAAGACAGAACATGGTCACAACCTCAAATATACAACCTACCAAAACCAACAGACCTTGGTATTCCTAGAGGTAGAGAGTGAGATAGCAAAAGACAGCCCTCCTTCCTCCCCTCCAAGGAGTCACAAGTGCTTATGAATCAAAGGAAAAGCGTTGATTTCATTCAGCTTTATATTTAATTCACCAACAAGAATGAAAAGCTAACCAGTGAACATGGGTATTCTGGTTCTCCCAAACAAGATGTCCTGTCAGAGCAGCCTTGTGCTTCATACAACTGGTTCAGAGAAAGAGACACACGTGGTAACAGGACAGCAATAGGAAATCTCACAGCCTTCAAAACAATGGAGGGATTAGATATCCTGATGCTGTCTAAACATGGCAGAATTACAGGCATCACTGACTGGCACTTATTTGGGGAAAGTCAAGAACAACTTTTGATGCTGTTAATTGCTAATGTATTTCAAAATTATCATAAACCCCATTTCAATTAATTTCTTCTACACCTTTTGATATAACTGTATTTACAGGGTTGGAGGCAATCAGGTTCAGCAATTTTGTCTCAAAATTACAAGACTTTCACTCTATAGACTTTCTTATTTTTGTGGTTTTAACTTGTATACACATTTTAACAGTGCAGCCATTTTGAAAATCACTAACCCCATGACAATCTAGATTGTTTAAAAGGCTTATTCCTTTAGAGAGAGAAACCACTGAAATGAGTAAAAACATTGTAATGTGTCCATTTAAAGACTGTCACAGGATCAAGAGTATTGTATGAATATGTTGCTTTGGAAAACTATTTATAATTTACTGTAAAAATATTTAAAACAGTAGCACTCTTGTTTGCTTTTAAAAAAAATTAATCAGGGCAGCATTAATAGCAATTTTGATATTCATTCAAGCAAGTATTGAGACTCCTACTAAATATACTGAATAAATGTTATAAAGGCTGTGAAACATCAGTGTCAACCAACTGGTATTAGGAAACACTCTTGTTAAAACGTAACTGATAGCAAATGACTTACACCCTGTTATATTGTCAAGCTTTAATAGTCTTCTATATTTACCCAAGCTGATACAGTACGCCTGGGAGAGCCTTATGTTTTGTAAATATTAATCCTTTAGTGGATTCACTGGATTACCTGCATTTTATTATTTAGCACAGCCCAACTCTACTACATTTGGCTGAAAATTGACATTGCTAGCAAGGAAGAAACATATAGCAATGCTGACTTCTTACCCAATGTTTCCTTGCTTGGATTCAAAGAAGAAAACAACTGCAGGTCATATCAGCTGGACAGATTACTGTGGGCAACCAAGAACTCTGTTATATCACAAAAACTGTCAATATAGCTTAGTCTCAAATTGAGTTCTCATAATCAACTGAATTCACAGTGCTAAGATTTTCTTAAAAGACTCCCAAATAATTAAATCATATTCTTGCCTGAGCTAAGATGTTCAAATTTAGGAACTAATTCCAAAGTTAATTTCCAATTTTAACTAAACGTATCATAGCTGCACTTCTTAAACTTTGCATAATACTTTGATGATTTCATATGTAAATCCAATCAATCAATAAGCCTTGTGAAGCTATATATGTATATAGAAGTATATGACTTAGATTTAAGTCAGAACTGATATTTATAATGTATATTTATAATCTCAACCTGTTAATCTTTAGACTTTTATTCTTAGAATTTTGCAATAAAATTTTTGTTGGCTATAACATCAGTATTTTCTTCTTTAAAGTTCATAATGTATAAAAAGAGAAATTGGTTACCAAAAAAAATACGGTTTTTAAACTTCATGGCACCAGATATAAAACAACTACATTGCTTCATGTTATATACATAGTCAGATGTACTTCAGAAATGCAAGGTATAAGATTTTTGAAAGGATCCAGTAATTTGACTGACTTGAGGAAGTACAAGTTTAGTCTGGTTTTTAGAGAGTGCTGAGAATCCCTCTGAAACACAATTTCAGTTCAAGACTCTTCTTCCCACCATCATCTTAATGAAATAAGAGATGTTTTTGCAAACCTGTTTGGACTTTGAAATACAACAGGACATACTAGTCCCCACCAGAAGACCCATTGCCGAATAGATATCACAATATTTAAATTACTACCTTTTTGTCATGATATATGTTCCTTTCACTCAAGGAACATAGATCAAGTAAAACATTAGCTAAATGAAATAACATATACATCCTGAACATTGGTAGCTTAGGCAGTAAATTTTACAAGAAAAATAGATTACAAAGCACTTTTTTTGTCCAAATCCATTGTTTTCCAACAAGCCTTACATTCCTAAATTATCCCAAGTCATTTTTGAAATGGGATTTAGGCTTATAAATCACACTGCATCTTGACAAATGTCATTCTTGGTTCCTCCGCCAAATAATTCATCATTTGATTGAAGCAAAAGCAAACAGAGGCAAAGGGAAAAAAAAAAAAAAAGGGACAAGTGACCTGGGAGAAAGAGGATCACTATTTGTGAGTATTCTACAACCCACTTCAGAGTTGTGAACATGTAAAGCTCAACAACATTTTTATGGTTTTCTTTAGCTTACAGGACTATAGTTGCATTAAGAAAATACACCTATACATGTTAATACTATCAGGTCAATAAGCTTATATTGACATGCCAAAACAGCACACAAAAAACCCCATACCTGCACAAGTCCACATTACTCTCATCCCAGAGAGGTAAGGTGCTCTAGGATAAACACTGCACTGATGAACCCAGCAGGGTACCAAGGCACTCTGAACAAGGAAGGTTGCATGTTTCCATTAAGGCAAAGCATTTCCTGGATACTCACACCATAAGTTGTGATTGACTCAGCACCTTCTTAAAGGGACAAACAATCATTATTCTACTTGAAGGGCATTAACATCCTATATCCACATCTCTTCTCAGGTTAAGTAACTCAGAGATACTATGGGTGCTGCCCTCAGCCAGAAGCAGCAATGCTCAAACATGCACAGCACAAGAGTAGCTTATCCAGGAAATCTGTCTTGTCTGCTGACAATAAGAGCTTAATGAATAAATTAATATATCCCAGGACTGCTCCAGAATCACATACTGGAGTAGTAAAAAAATCGCTGACTTCTTGTGTATTTGATAGCAACAAGGGGAAAAAAAAGGAAAAACAAAACCAAAAAGCAGCCACCCAAATCCAAGAACAATCCTCCTTACTCCAGCCAACACACTGAAGTTGAAGATGGGGTGAGTCACCATCAGGAAAGTCACTACTCCAGGAAACAAACCAAGTGCCACAAGAAGTAGGTTGGTTTAGCTCCATTCGTAGTGGACAACATTCCACTCACACTTTGGTTCACACAAACTATGAGGCATGCTGGCATTCCCAGGAATAAAGATAATTGGAAACTTAGTTCACTGACTCCTTAGGTTGTCAATGTTGCACTTGACACAGTTACACAACAGACGAGTGAGTGCCCTGGACTTGTTCAGTTGAATTTCTAAGGATGTCAGTTGGTTAACTTTTGGTTAACTTCTTGTGTTTATATGCCACCATTTAAGAAAAGAGAAAAGTTAGTATTTCTCAACCACCTTTGATATGTAATGATAAATTTTAATCCCTCCTTTGGATTAATTTTCTCCATACAGTTCAGTTGCTGATTAGAAGCTTAACAGGGACCCTACTCGGATGGACAGATAAAATTCTTCTTCAAGAGCAGCCCAGTTGAATGGCTGCAAAGCTCATGCAGACACAATCACTTCTTTGCCTTGGTCACTTGGTATCAAGAAGTTTCCAGCTTTTCTTACAGCTCCTCAGCTCCCACTGCAACTGCAGGAAAGCATGGCAGCCCTCTCCCTTGGCTCTCCTCTTCTTGCACTCTACCCAGACTGACCTATAAAACACAGCTCCATTTAGTGGCACCACATTTCACCTCCTTTATTCAGAACTAGGCTTCAGAACTGAACATGGGTGAAATATCTCGGTGGCTTTCTCGTATCTTCAGGGTATTAATTAAAATCCCTCATTTCTCAAATATCTTGTAACATCTGTGCTTTGTTCTTCCAGGGGAAAATTCGTACCCAAATTTGACCACATCAAAGACCACAGACTCGCTGCAAAGTTCAAAAGAGCATTGCTCCTGCTAGCAGAGGCAGATCTCTTTGCACAGAAAGCTTTCAGAAATTGGGATCTTGGAGTTCTTACCCCAGCTCCATTTTCAAAATAGCTGTAGGGGAGAAAAGGAACAAACCTCCATTAAAAATACTGTGGAGTTTGAGTGCTACGGGACGTTTCTGAGAATTGCAGCTGCAGGTATTCAGGGTACTTGGGTGTACAGAGGGCAAGGTAGGCCCCCATCTCCAAGGGCACAAGAGACCTGACAATGCCTGCAGAGTGCTCCAAGGATCCCAGATGAAAAGCACTCTAGAAGGGCAAACCTTGTCTAGTGCAAGTTCAACATCAGAGCGTGCTTCCAACCCCTTCTAATCGGGAATAATTCTTTCCTTTATTAGTTTAGGCAATGGTTAAGAAGAAAACCTTTTTAAAATATACATATATAGCATAGAGAAAATTTGCAATTCAAATTGATATTTTTAATCTTAAAAGTATTTTGGTGGAATGGAGTGAAAAAATAGAAAGAAGAACAAGTCCCATAAATCTGTCACTCGCACAGCGCATCACTCACAGCTTTCCCCAGCCCACTGAGAAGGAGAGCCATACAGCTTTAAAATGACTTCATTCCCATATTTACATATTTTTTAATAGGGCTATGATGAATCTCCTTCCGCTTGACTCCTATTTTGAGCTGTGATATTTTAATCTCCATTCTTGCTGCAACTTAGCAGATGAATGTGCAGTGTGACAGAGCTCAGAGGAAACAGTATAAATAAAGCAAAGTGGAGCTATGACATCTCACATTTTATAGCTTTTTTATTGTAGCCTAAGCATAAACAGAGCACAGCTGTGTTATACATACTGCTGTGAGCACTCCCCCAGCTCCAACCCCCCACTGCTTTTAAAGAGACACAGTCCCCACGGAGGATCCTCTGGGTACAAGCACTGCTGTTTGAGG
Organism: Corapipo altera; assembly: GCF_003945725.1. Classification (NCBI taxonomy): domain Eukaryota; kingdom Metazoa; phylum Chordata; class Aves; order Passeriformes; family Pipridae; genus Corapipo; species Corapipo altera. The sequence goes on along the minus strand of NW_020884873.1, from coordinate 3,598,309 downwards.
CATAGCTAACAGAAGCAAAAACACCTCCTCCACCACCCCTCCCCATTGCTTCCCTTCCTTTGTTTTTCCTTTTTCCTCCTTCTTCTACTGGTTTGCCCTGCTGCCTTCCTTTCCCCTCACCTCCCTGAGTGGCCCGGGATGTGACCCCGCAGTCCCCAGTGTGCACACACAGCCAGCGCCGCGCTGCTACCTACTGAAGGATGCCTTTCTTCCCTCGCTGCTGTAATTTGCTCTGTTTAAGTACACAGACACACATGCAGAGCACAGAAACAATCTGCAAAAACAACACTTGGATAAAAGACTTGTAACTAGCTGGAAGTACTCAAATTATTGCCATCTCCTAACGGTGGTATTTTACTGAAAGGGCTCTCACGTTTCTCATCATTTCTTGATCTTCCCCCGCCTCCCCCCAGAAGACAGTGAGAAAGGAAGGACAACACACTAACTTTACTCCTGTCTGTTTAAAAAATAAACTATCATGATGACTTCCTAGGCAACAAAGCCTCTTTTCACCTCAGGAATTTATGAGATTCCAAAGAAGATCTCAGCATAATCATCACCACACATTCAGCTGCTATTTGAATCTTTAGACAAGAAAATCACAATGAACCAGGACACTTTCATGACTATTAAAAGATAAGGGCAAATCCAATAGCCAACAGTTTACCACAGAGTCCAAGAATGCTGTTTATCCCTGAAGTTTGTTGAAAAGTTTTACGGTTGGACTAAATCTTAAAGGTCTTTTCCAACCTGAATGTTTCTATGAAAGTGCTTCTCCATTTCTAATTCCAGTATCATAAACATAAGGACATTTAATATACAATGCTCTTCTTCCATTCTTCCTTCTGCTATCCATTAAAAAAAAAAAAAAGGCAAAAACCAAAACCAACATATTGTGGCATTGCAGTGATCACACTGAGCTTGAAAACTGCACCCAACTTGCCCAAATATAAGGCCAAAGGACATACAGGAAGCTTTTCACTCAAAAAGAACCATGTTGAAGGTCTCATCTCACTAACTTGCTACTAAACATCTTCAACAGTGAAAGAAATTTCAGGGACCACCAATGCTCACCTAATGAGCTGTAGCCAAGTTCTGGCCATACTCTGCTCTCCCCCACTGATTTTTGAGAGGATTTGCTACTTCACTTGCTGCATTTTTTGGAGGTATTTTCCCCCTGTCTAAGGTTCCATATAAACTGGGATAAATCATCAAGCAATGTTCATGGCAAGCAAGAGAAAGTACTTTAAAATAACAAAATAAAACTGTGCTAGATATGCATGAACAATTGTATTTAAAAATGAAAAAAAAAAAATTAAAAGCCACCCAGAAAGCATATTGAAGTTGTTTATATGTGGGAAGCTGATTAAACTAACAAGTTTTCAAAGTTGGGGTCTTGAGATTCTCAAGTCTGCCTGAAGTCACCCCTTTACTCAACTCATGGATTACCAAGCCACCAGCCTGATACAAAAATCTGGTTATAAAACTGCACTTTTTGTGAGAAAATTAGCAGAATTCCTTTGTTTTGAAAGCAGATTATCACATCTTTTAAAAAAAAAAAAGTGTTATCAAGATTCACTTATCTATTCTCCAAAATCCCCCTGAGCTTGTCCAATCCTACTCTGCCTATACAATATGTAACTTCTTTATGAAGCTGCTATCATAAGATCATACTGAGCACTTGCTCTCTGCAATGTCTGTACTGCAAATAACCTCAGATGTTTTTGGAGTAGGACAAGGGTTGTAAGAAAATGACGTGTCTGCACAAGTACTTCAGAAACTCCTCATCAGCCAGAGTCAGTGTACCCAGGGAGGCACTACTGAAAGCCATCCCCTCAGAACCTCTCATTGCCAAATTCTTCCAAGACTTGGTCTGAGGAAGTCCTCACTTCTCCTGGGATGCAGCAACAGGTGGGAAGCCAGGAAGGGGATCTGGGAAGCTGTTGCTCAAGGCCCTGCAGGGGCCTGGCCAGTCCCCTCAGCCCTGGAGGAAGCGAAGCTGGGAAGGGAGCAGAAGAGACCAACCTCAGACCCAGAAGCTCAATAGGGCCCGGCAAAGCCACCAACAGGAGGTTCCTCCAGGCTTTCCACCACTGCCATCCACTTGAGTAGGAAGTAATTGTGCACTCCATTCTGACACTATAGTCATCAGCAAAACATGCCCTCTCTGAGTGAAAACAGAAGGAGGAAGGTCATAAACTGTTTTTACCAAGACAGGAAATACACTGGAGAGAAGATAAAGAGGAAAAAAAATAACATAGCTACATAACAATACATTTTCCCCACTACCTACCAACATCTACCTCTCATTCAGTTTTTAAGTATATTTTTGTCACATTCATACATGTCATCTTCCATAATAGTACCACCCACTTCACTTCCTCAAAGATGGCTCCTCAGCACTTTTCAAAGCTGCTGCAAAGCTCAGCAAATACCTAAAGATCTGTTCAGTGCCACTAAAAATCAGTACTAGAAGTATTAGAATAAAAATAAATGAGACATTGCAACAAAGACTGGAAATTCAGGCTTCCTTACAGCGCTTTGTGCCTCTCTCATCTCCACCTAGAAAAGATCCTGAAGATACTCATAACCACAACACTGAGCATGTTTTGTATGAGTGTGACAACGTTATGGTATAGATTTAATGACAACTGTGGGAACTGACCTCTTAGGTACCGTACTAAACACCATCTCTGACAGGGATTCTCAATTTTGAAAGCTCAATCCAAGTCAAATAATCTGCAGCTACAAATCAGACCTCCCCCTTTAGAATTGGTCTAATGGGAAATTATAATCCATATGAGACAAAACCTTCTGTGAGCTTACAATTAATAATTCTGACCCCAACATTACTTTCCACAAACTTCCTGCCCCTTGCAGAACTTTAAGTTTGATTAGCACAATCCAAAATGTCTACAAAATTAGAACACCCAAAACAAAATACTGCAAAGAGACAAAAACCCACAAGCAACCATACAAAAAAAAAAAAGCCTCAACAGTTATGGTACATGCAAGTCTATCAACACAGGTGTGGCCATGTCATGGCCACTCATTCACAGGCTGATGCAATATTATGTCATGACAGGGTAACTCTCACCTACTGATTTTGAAGGGTAAATACAGCAAAGACCACAGTTTCTAGAGAAAACTTTTTACACCATGAAAGGGATTTTCCTTGTAGGCCACAGCATCTCTCACCAAGAGCTTTCAGCCAAATCAGATGGAAGAGGCCGCAGGCAGGAGCTGTAGGGTACCTGCTCTGACAAACAAAGAGAGGTAGCAATGGACTTTTTTTTCCCCCCTTCTTCCTTGTTTAGTTTTCAGTCACAACAAATGAATGAAATGAACCAAAGAAAAGAACTAAGCTGAGAAAAAACAAAGTAAAATTAGTAACAGGCTAACAGCATATACCCACTGCCTGGGGCAACATACGGCTGATGGATGATGACAGCCAACAGACGAATCCTCATTCCCTGTCTACTAAACAAATTAGTAATCTCATCAATATCGTCACTACATTCACCTTCTGCAGCAGCTGCTGCTGCAACACAACTGCTGTTAAGCTTTAGGGGGAAAGCCTGGCTTTGCCTTGTAGTTTGCCAGATCCTGTGGGCATTCAGGGTTGCCACCCTATGAAAAATGCAATTAACCCGATAACAAGATTTTTTTGTTGTTGTTGTTTTCACCATTTATTTTTTAAAAAGCCTGCAGCTGTGTATGAAGACAATGGTCACCTGCATGGCACACTGAAGTCCTAGGAATCTGCAGAATTTGAACCTTCAGGGCCTTCCCAGCTGTCAAGGTCTCTCCAATTAAAGTCTGAGTTCAGAGACCTTAAGTTTGAAGAAGACACCAGGACTTCTTAGACAAAGATCTGTCTCTACCCTCCCCTTTGCTCCTTATTCCTAAAGTTTCTCTCTTTAAATTACTACAAACCAATACAGGCAGAAACAAAGAGTGGTTTGTGGATATCTAACACACCTTGCTTCCTCAGCCTCACTACCCTCACTTCCAAAACTTGTCAGAAAAAATTACATGATTCAACATTCCAATCCAGAAAGATCAAATTTCAACAAAATTCAACACAAACCACAACATCATTTGTTGTAATAAATCTAGATTACAAAGCATTCCAGTACACACTCTCTAATAGCTACAGCAAATTTTAATAACTAAAATTTCACTTTAGCTGGAACTCAGGAAAAAAAATGAGAGTTTATGACCTTTGGAGGAAGGAGAGGCAACTCAGGAGGACTACAAGGATCTTGTGAGGTTACATAGAGAGAAAACTAAAAGAGCCAAAGCCCAGCTAGAACTTAATCTGGCTACTGCCATAAAAGACAACAGAAATGTTTCTATAAACTCATCAGCGATGAAAAGAGGACTAAGGAGAATCTCCATCCTTTATTGGATGCAGGGTGAATCACTGACAAAGGATGAGGAAAAGATAGAGGTGCTTAATTTTTTCTTTGTCTCAGTCTGTAATAGCAAGCCCATTTGTTCTTGGGATACTCAGCCCTCTGACCTGAAACACAGGGAGCAGAATGAAACCCCCAGAACTCGAGGGGAAATGGTGAGAGACCTACTATGTCACAGTGGAATGTGTCCAGAGAAGGACAACAAAGGTGGAGAAGGGTCTGGAGCACAAGTCTTAGTAGGAGCACCTAAGGAAGCTGGGACTGTTCAGCCTGGAGAAAAGGAGGCTCAGGAGCAGCCTCATCACTCTCTACAACTACCTGGAAGGAGGGTGTATCCAGGTGGGAGTTGGCCTCTTATCCCAGGTAACAAGTGATAGGACAAGAGCAAACAGCCTGAAGTTGCTCCAGGTGAGGTTTAAGTTGGATGGATACAAGGAAAAATTTCTTCACCAAAAGGGTTGTCAAGCGCTGGAACAGGTTGCCCAGGGAAGTGGCTGAGTCACCATCCCTGGAGCTATTCAAAAGATGTATGGATGTGGCACTTAGGGACATAATTTAGCAGAGGACTTGGCAGTGCTGGGTTAATGTTTCGAATCAAAGGTCTCTTCAAATCTAAATAATTCTGAGTCTCAGAAGAATCAAAATTTAATTTATGCTGTGCAAATGCAAAGATATATATGTTCACATGCACAAACTTGCTCTCCCTTTTCTCCCATTCAATGCACCTAAAAAGGTGTTTCATTTTTTCCACGAAGTCCAATATTTTTTCTTAGAGGTCTTCAAACAATAAAGCTGTCTACGTTTGTTAATTTTAACAGATTTACTTATCAGTAACCTTCATTATTAAATAAAATATTTGCCATTTATTCTAATTTATCAGCTTTCACTTGAAAATGTGCAACATAAGGAACAACTTCTTTCTGAAGCAAACTGTGTAGGGATCATAGAATCATCATAGAATGTCTTTGGTTCTTTAAAGATCATTTACATTCACAGCCTGCTGCCTGACATGGGCAGGGATGCCACTCACCAGACCAGGTTGCTCAGAGCTCCATCCAACCTTGCCTTGAACACTTCTAGGAATGGGGCATCCACAGCTTCTCTGAGCAACCTGTTCCAGTGCCTCATCACCCTCACAGTAAAGAATTTATTTCTAACATCTAAACTAAATCTCTCCTCTTTCAGTTTGAAACACCGCCCCCTTGTCCTATCACTATCTGCCCATATAAAAAGTCACTCATGCTCTGTTTTATAAGCCCCCTTTAGGTACTGGAAGGCTGCTATCTCGTTCTCTCCTCCACTCTGAACAGCCCCAATTCTCTCAGCCTTTCTTCATAGGAGAGGTGCTTCATCCCTCTGATCATCTTCGTGGCCCTCCTCTGGACCCATTCTAACAGGTCCACACCTTTCTTGTGCTGGGGATCCCAGAGCTGGACACAGGACTCCAGGTGTGGTCTCACAAGGGCAGAGTAGAGGGGCAGAATCCTCTCCCTTGACTTGATGCCCACGCTGCCTTTGATGCAGCCCAGGATGCCATGGGCCTCTAGGCTGTCAGCTGGCTCATGTCCAGCTTTTCATCCAACAGAGCCTCCAAATCCTTCTTGGCAGGACTGGTCTCCATGAGTTCTTCTCCCAGTTTGTCCTTATGTCTGGGATTGCCCCAGGCCAAGTGCAAGACCTGGTACTTGGACTAGTTGGACTTTATTAGGTTCTCATAGGCTCCCTTCTCAAGCTTGTTCAGGTCCCTCTGGATGGCATCCCTTCCTTCTGTTCTGCCAAGTGTACCACTCAGCTTTGTGTCATCTGCAAACTTGCCGAAGGTGCACTCAGTCTCACTGTCCATGTCACTGGTATAGAGATATTAAAGTGCCCTGGTCCCAAGACAGAGACCTGAGGCTGATGATAAATCCCACTCTCTCAGCCTTCCTAGTTGTTACCAGTTGAAATCTTAACTGCATGTCAGGACTGGTGTCTTCTTTTGGGGTCAGCTAAACCAACAGAATTATGTGTTTTTTCCTCTCTGCTTCCATAATTGACTCTATGAAAAATTCACAGCACCTCTTTGTGCTCAAGTTTAACATGCAACTCTTTCTGTATCCTCTAACAGCTGGCACAGAGACATTTCCAGCTACTGGATTTATGTTCTAGTTCACTAATTCAAGTGTGTAATAGAGATTTCAAAAATGAAACTTAAATATTCAAGGATCTTCATCAGCCACACTGAAATATTTCACCACCTTTAACAACCAAGCTATTTTTCAACACTAAATATCTTGATGTCCAAGGAGGTAGTTACTACTTCTCCTACATAATATATGAGAAGCCAAACAAAACTTTCAGAAACTTATCAGGTAACATGAGAACTAGAAATTTTGCTACTACATGTGATTTTCTTGTGTTTTGGTTTTCTTTTTTTTGGTGTTCTGTCACATGTGTCATTGCTATGTCCCACTCCCAATTATTTAGCCATATCATAGGCATATTCCCTTTGGCACTTAATCATACACAAAAATGTTCTATTGCTTCATAAACTCCATCACAATGAACATAATCCTTTAGTTAAGTGCCAATTAATTATTAAAAACATTCACTGAGGATTAACAATCGTGAAATAGATACAGTTCTATTATGTAGTTGTTAATCCTCAATAAATCTACATGTAATAGACAGCATTTTAGTAAGAGAGCTAGACTACTTAAACTAATGCTTTATATTTAATTAGATAATTATTGCATGTTAAAAAATACATTCATTAGGTTTAATAACTGTGTAATAAGCATACTTCTAATAGACAGATTAGTAATCCTCAGAAAACAGATTTTTTTTTTTAGTAATCACATGTATTAGCATCCAAGAGCTACACTCCAACATGCAGGCCAGTATTCTACATCTTCCCTGCTTAGAGAAACACAAGCCAAAAAGGGGTTAATACTCCCTGATCCACACTCTTTTTGGGCCCCAGGATGAGGACAGGAGGAGTCTGAATTTCATCTACCAACAAGTCTTATATTCCCTCGAAGTACCTCTCCAGAAAGGAGTCCAGCCTTTCCTAACATGAATGTGTGACATGGCCAGAAGGCAGTCTTGAAACCAAGACAGAGGGCTTGGTCTGAAAGGGATAAGCAGATCCAACAAGACAAATCTCTATCTAACAACAGAGAGCTCACTAGGGCTTTGAGTTACCTGGAATAAGGCTAAACACATATCCAGCTGTACAGAGATGAATTTCTTGCTATTTTATGTCTTATAGCTTTTTTTATTTTCTGCTATCCTCTTAAAACTACAAACAAACAAAAAACCAAACCAATAAACAAACAAAAAACCAACAACAACAACAGAAAAAGGCTTGTGAGGAGACAGGCACATTATTATTCATCTGGTACCAAACTCCAGTTAGGTACCAGCCAAAGGCCGATAGGCATGATGCATGATGCCTGTTTCTAGGACTGGAACTATGGGAACTACCTATAGCATAAGTAGCAGGGAGTAGCCTTTTCAGGAAATAAGTTTATGGCCCCTTCCCACCCAAAACATTCTATGATTCAGTGATACAACGATCACCAACCCCTCGGTTGAAGCTGTGAGGACTATCTCGTGAAACAGTACAAATATAAACTTATATCCTCCAGCTCTGGAAATCTATCACTCCCAGCTGATGGTCAGTACCTAATAATGGTGACTTTAAGATGGTGTTTAAGATGACCCTTAAAAACCTCTAGAGTAAAATTAGTCTTGCCTTTTTCCCTTGCACTTCAGCGATGAGCTGATTTTAATGACTGCTCTCTTTGAAGAGGTGTTAGTTCTTGAATCAACGACAGTGTATTGCATCTCAGTAATAGTATTCCTTGTTTTCTTATGGTGTAAGGAATACATCTGTAATCATCTAAATTTGTGACTGCTTACATTCCCTCCTGGAACCAAAAGTGAGGAAAAAGGAAAGGCAGAAGTCAGACAGAATCAAAAAGCACAGATTTTGGCTACTATTTTAAGACTTGTATTGACATCATAAGTGATCTGTGTTCCTTACATAAAGTGAAGTTATAGCAGCTCAAAGTTAACTTCAGTATGTTTTTAAAAGGTATCACAAAAGTCTACCTAACTTGGCAACAGCAGTTACTCTTTAATATGAAAAAGGAACTGCTCCAAATTTTGGCTACAGGATTACAGTCACTGGACCTTTCATATTTTGATGCAAATTTTTCTGCACTTCAAAAACATCCTAAATTTTAAATAATAAAAGACAGTAAATATTACATGATGCTATAAGTACCAGTATGTTCTGAATTTTCAGAATAGCGAATGTTCCAACAAGATTAAAAAGAATTCTTTTTAGAATCTGTAATTTTTCGTAAATTCTGCTGTAAATTCCCAATGACAGAAGAGAAACCTTTTCTTCTTTAGTAACATAGAATCACTGCCCTTCCTTCATGCAAAAGGAAGGCACGTATTTGTCTCTGTGATGGAAAACAAAATCACATAGAAACATACAATCCTTCCCTGTTTCTCGGGGTGAACTGCAGGGTCTGATTAAGACCTAGGTACCCTACCATCCCACTGCTCAGCTCAACACACCACACAGTTATCCCTCACTTTCTTTAATATTTTTTTAAGGTAACTTCCAATTTGAAGATGGCAAATCCAGCAAAAAAAGGTCCTATAAAATAACTAGGGAGTAATGTCTGCTTTAGCAACTGCACAGCTGTCAAAAAAAAGTGAATTTCCCAACAGTACCCAAAGGGGAATTGATACCTAGTCCTGCTGCTGCACAATGCCCTGCTTGAGCAGCTGAACAAGTAGCAAGCCTGGGGGAAGTAGGGAAGCAATAAGGGAAGGGGGGAATAACAGGGCTGCTAGAGTGGCTGAGGGAGAAGGTGCTCACGGCTGCTGCCTGGACAGTCCCTGCATCCACCAAAAGGGAGATGGGAAAAGAACAGTTACCCTTTGGGACAAGGTCAGGCCCTCATAGCACCCATACCATGGAGGAAAGAAGTTGCAATAATCTCGCCTGCGCTTACCTTTGACAACACACAGAGGAGTATGAATGCCTCAGTATTCCAGTGGCCTAAAACTCCATGGCACAGCAGAAACCAATCAACCAAAACCTTAATAAAAAAAAACCAAAACCACCCCAAAAAATCGAAAGAGATATTGCAAGTCTGGGACACTGCTGGAATAAACAAAGTGGCCTTATGGATACAGCAGGGCGAGAGAAGGAAGAGGCCAACACTGTTCTCCACAGACCCTTCCTCTAGGCAGACCTCCCGCATGGAGCCAGGGACCATAAGCATTTACTCCTGAAGAGAGCCAGTGCCAGAGCCTGGAGGAAGAAGTCAGGCTGTTCACTCTCTGTTGGTGCCTTGTCCAAGCAGGCCAGAGCACTGTCTGCTCTTCCAGGAGCAGCACAGCAACTCTGAGGTTCAGCAACAGCTTCCTCACACAGACACACGTGGCACAGGGGTCTCGCTCTAGTGGCACAGGGGCTTGGGCCACGGAGCAGCTGCTGGGCTGGGACACTGCCTCTGCCTAGCAGCACTCCCACTTCCATGCCAAAACTCAGGAGCTGCTTTGAGATGAGAGCGCAAGGAGGCTTACCAGTTACAGCTGTTTGAATGAGTGGTAATTGCAGCTGGGGGTCCTTCATCTCATGTCACACAGAGTAGGAAAATGGGTCAGACGTAACACATTTGGTTAAGTATCTAAGCTGAAAAGGTACTATTTTCTTTTAAATTATATAGTCTTTACTGGAAGTAAGGTTACCGGTGCAAGGCTTTCTAGCTTTAAAATGTAACAGGGACATGCCCTCCCAGGGTCAGGCTTTCATTTGCCGATGTTAATTCTCAGCTGCCTGTTATTCGTCCTTCATTGTAGCCTCTGTCTTAGCTGGGCACGCTCCTGGTTCCCTCCTATATCCAGACGGTCCATGTAAATAGTGTTTATGTTAAGGAAGTCATGTTCTGTGTGACTGGAGCACATAGAAACTGATGTTGTTGTCACTTTAGATTAAGCTCTCATTTTAGCAAAGGAGGCAATTGGAGCAGGCAGCTGAGTGGTCGAATGAAATATTCAGCTCATTTCGTTTAAAGCTGCCCCTGTCTCCATTGTTCAGGCTGGCAGGGCTGATTAACCCTTGCTGGTGCCGTCACAACAACTGCTCGCTCCGTCCCTCCGCTCCCACAAAACCAAGACCCCGAACACTCAGGCAGGTTTCAAAGGTCAGCAAGATGATATTTGCCAGCGATCTTTTTCCCCTCCAATTAGTGAACTTTAAGGAAATGGAAAATTAACCCTTCAGGCTCCCACCACTTTGTAGAGAAGACGAACAAAACAACCCTTAGCAAGGGTCAAGGATAGTGTCCAAGCTTAATGCAGGCAAGGACACTGCTCCCATTAACCACAGTTTGGCACCTGACACCTGTGAACGTCCTGCTAACCTTGAGCTATCTCCAAGCACTCCATGAACGCCTCCTCATGGAGGATTACACACTTTATTTTTTGCTGAAACTGCTGACAGCAAATAATACACCAAAATAAACATACAGTGTAGGCAACAGAAAGAAACGTCCAACACTGCTGTAAGTGCCAATGCGTGCAGACAGTCTATGGCTGTCTAGAGCACTGCAGCCCAAGGCTTCCAATGCTGCTGCCACAGAGCTGTTTGCCTACAGCTACCCTAAAACCTACTCTGTAAATGCCTTGGCCACAGCATTACCACTGCACTGAACCAAGCACAGCCTTTCCTCTCAGGGAACAATCTCAAGGAATTTTCCAAGACAGAATGGTTGTTACAGGAGGAACAGTGACTGCTCAAGAATGCAATGCCTGATGTCCAAAAACCAGAGAAGAGTATTATTAAATGGTCTTCCTTTGGCTTGACTTATTGCAAAGATCCTATTTATAGAAAGGCCTAATGCTATCTCATGACAGGCACTTTCAAACCAAGGCACACTTGTGCCACATCAAGCACTGTGTCACTCACAGTCACTTATGCTGAAGGGTCTGATGCTTCAGAGAACTCAGCAGTACCTGCTTACATCACAGGGCTTGGGTTCCTTAGCCCAGGATGGAATTCCAGATTTCACAGAATACTTTGAGTTGTAAGGGACACGAAAGGATCATCAAGTACAATTCTTATGTCAGTGGCCCCTACAGGGATCAAACTCACAACCTTGGTGTTATTAGCACCATGCTCTAACCAACTCTAGGAACAAGACACAGAATATTATTGACTAAAGTGATGGTAACATTCCCAAATACTGTAAAGTCATATTATCATAAACTGCAATACTGAGGGTAATAGCATTTTATTTTTTAATGAGAGATTCTTTGATATTTTAAGACAACAAGCTGAAGCACAGGTGACAAGTTTTCTGACAAGTACTGTACCAATTTCACCCTTCTCTCTGCATTTTGCACTAAACTGCCAAAAGAAAAAGTATATCTATTAAAAACATCAGTAGTTATACACACTACAGTCATACTGACAGAAGACAACCACAAAAGTAACTCTGTTCTGAAGCAGTTTAAATCATAAGTCCCTGCCCCTCCCCAAGCCACTGAACTGTATATAATACTTGTCTCTATCTACTGCTAAGGCAATTCTCTACGATAGAACAGAATTGGGTACTACTGATAAATGGATAAACCTCGTAAAATAATACTTATCCTACCTAAATTACTAATTTCCAATAGCCTTGCAGCTACATTTTACTGTGACATTTTACGGCATAGTTCATATGAGAATATCCTGTAAGAGCACTTACACCAATACTCTCTACTTGCATATATACTATAATGTTCCAGCTTCACTATAATGATTTCAACAGAGTCAAAATCTCATCAATTGCATGTTTGCTTTGCTGGTTATCTGGATAAATATGCAGCTATCTATGAATGACTTGTGAATGCAAATAATAGTAAGTTAAGAGCAGAATGTAAACATTAAACATGATATGTTGGATGTAATTATTGTACACACAGTTTAATTATGAGCATTTTTTTTCTCTGTTTGGTATCTTGGAGAGTGTATTACCTGATTCCAATACTCTGTATATCTGCTTAAAATATGAGGTCCAATTCAAGAAGATCCTTGAATGCTGTTTAAATACATAAGAGCCTTAATACCTCCAAATAAAATATACATGTCATAACAAAACAAAAAAGCCCTCCATGTTATAATGAGACCTATTTCTTCAAAGACTAACCTTTTAAATCTCAGAAGCAATGAATGAAATACGCCTTTTAGCAATCTCTTTTGATACTTTCCTGAAAAAAGAAGTCATGCAAGAAGTACACAGATGTAGCTAAGCTCCTATAATCAGTCTAAATATAAGTGTTGTAAAACCAAGTTTATGTTATGCATGAACATATTTTAGACCTATGCACTGGGAACAGTGAAGTGCTTGACATCTGGAGTTAGACAGTGGTGAATTGTAGCACGCACACATCATGTTCATCTGCATAAATATCCCTTTTCAGAATCACTAGGGCTCAGCTCAAACACTCCCAGCTTTCTGCTAATTTAAAATCATCCTGCATTTCAAACATCAGGATAAAGCCCAACTAGTAAGTTACCCCACCAAAACTCAGTTTTGAAAGTGTATTTTCCCCCCTCCCCTTTTTTTTTAAATAAAAATTTTAAAATCACACACATAAACATACATTATCACCCTGACACCTGACCCACCTGCACCCTCCAGAAGACCCCTAATCTCAGGATGGGCAAGTATGGAGATGGATGGCCTCTAAAGAGCGGAGGGCATAAAACAAACCCAAACCAGCAAAGGTCCTGCAGAAAGCCCGACTAATTCCAGAGGTAGTGCTCTCCCCTGGCAGGCTGCACGAGTCAGTCATTATGCCAGCAGGGTGCTGAGGGCCCCTGCAGACAGAGGTGTTGGTTGGGCAGGAGAGGCTCAGAGGTCCGAAGGGCCGCGGTCATTAAAACTGCGGCACCTTTTGAAGGAATTGAGTTATTAGCCTCCCTGACCCCAGACAAATTTAAACCCGACTAACTGCAGATTTCTCTGAGGAATTGAGGCACGTGTTTGTAAATTGCTTGGATATTCAGCATGATGAAAGGTGTTACATAAATGACAGTTATTAATATTATAGTGGCAAATGGGTCAGGAGGAAGATTTCTGTACTGATTTAGGCTGTTGTTTCTAGCCAACACCAAATATTGGTCATGGTTTGGATACTGATGTCTTCAAGAATAAATATGATAATCACTCCTTTAAAACTACAGATCTAATTGGAATTACAAATTGTTTCTCTAGTTCCAAGAAAATCTTAGAACAAACTCTTTTAAGAAAAAAACTTCAAACTAAAATGGTAATAATTCCATATATTTGGTACAGTCTGGGATTAAAGATTTGAGTTTGGACTGCAATATTGTCACCTACTGATTACTGCCAAAGAAATCCCCCAGAAACATTTGTAAAGCCAATCTTCCCAAAGCAAAGAGAAAACAGCACCTGGGAATGCACAGTATCCCCATGTAAAGATATAAATTAAACTAGCATTTTCTGAAAGAAATTACAACCAATTACAACCCATTACAACCCATCTAGAAATCCTGTATCCCTACAGAGCATTCCACTGTCATACAGAAAGTAAGTTCACCATCCAAATTTACTGATCCTAAACACACAAAGGTCATAACTCTGGTGTTATGAGCTTTATTATGACAGGACAAATTCAACAATTATATAAACATACATATATGAACATGTGCATCCACAGACACCAACTTCCCTGCAATTCAGAGCACCCAGCAATCATTTACGGATCATGAACAGGCATCACCTTCCCAACCTGTTCTAAAAGAAGGTCGTACCAGCCAAGCAACCACATCACTTCTCAACAAGAAATGAAGTGGAATTTCTCTCAGACTTAAAGAAGATATCAAAAGCAAGGAGTATGTAATTACCCAAATGGCAGTTTACTAAAACAGAAATTGTCTGAGCCAGTGGCTCCCAATTCACAGGTGGAGGCCTTAACAATTGGGGTCACAAGACTAATCAAAATTAAATCAAAGAAGTTGGGCTCACAGACAGAAGTGTGACTCCTGGGCCTGTCAACAGGTGAAAACTCTGGAAGCTGTTTAAAGGTAAAGGTCTGGCTATTAATGGATTCAAAGAGTTTCACAAAGCTTGAGAAATAAGGCAGTAACTGTTTATACACACACTGCATCTTCCTTCAACATTTCTCATGGAATGGTTATACAAAAAGACAAGCAGTGTGGTTACAATTGACTTTTTTGGGGGAAATGGGGTAAGGAAGGAGGTGTCAGGTACCACAAAAGTGATCCTTGCTCATCAAGTTATAAAAATCAATTCCCAGAGAAATACAGTATTGTTAATGTAAAAATGAACTCCCAGGAGATCATGCTCCTGTTAATAGGTTCCCCTCATGGTGAAAAAGAGGAAAAAAAACCCACAACAAACTCACATACCTGTGCTCAAATCTGGGGTGATTCAGAAGGACATTTCAGAAGGACCTGCACTTAGCACCCTTCCTGCCACAGGAACATGGCAAGGTGTGTTTTTCTGCTTCTTGTATTTCTAGCAAACCATGCAAGAAATAATGAGGCATTTCAGAGAGATGGTTCAGGCCAGTTCAAGTGATTTCCTAGGTCAAACCAAAACCCTACACTCCCCCAAAAGCTATCTGAGATACTAAATAGCAGTTTCAAAAGTTTGTGACTGCACTCAAGCCTCAGAGATGTATATCAGGATATAAGGAAGGATAAGGGATCCAGATTTACAGAACATTTCAGTAAGGCTTCAGTAACTTTTTGGTGTAACCAGGCCAAATATAGAGTGAACTTGGTCAATTTATGGGTTTTGGGGGAAACTATGCAAAATGTGGTGGTGGTTTCAGCTGAGTTTCCTTCTGGGGTTTGGATTTTACTTAAAGCCTGAACTCTAAGGGAAACTAAAGAGACATGAAACCATACAACATGAAACTTAAGTAAGTTTTGCATGAACACTGAAAAGAAGGAGCTGATTTCATCAAGTGGGGAGAAGGGCAAAAGCCCCAAACAACAAACAGTCATGGGGCTTGAAACTCACCATATGTTTAGTGCTAATTCTTCACTATTGCTATCTCTGAGAAGCCATTCCTCATACTTCACACCCAACTGGGAGATTCAAGGTCAAGAGAAATTACTTTTATTTGTGAAAGTTTCCAGATTTTTAGTTGGAAAGACATTGCCCCATATCATCCACTAATATTTTCAGACAGGTGCTAAGATTAAAGTCATAGAACTTTATTTGTTCATCTTTAAACCTATAAACACACTTCCACATATATCTTTCTTTTGAGATGTACTCAATATCAGCATCCTTCACTGCATGCAGAAACAATATATCATGAATCTGTAACAACATTTTCATTTGGTTTGTGGTATGGATTTTCATATGGCTAAATATCTAAATTGCTCCCACTTATAGGTTATCCAGATATGGACTGACAGCTGAACCCATTTGAGAATTAGCTTTTAACAGCTGACCTGGTGCCTCAGCAAGTGTTTTGCAGAGCCTCCTGGGAAAAAGTACATTCATGAGCAAGCCTGAAATCACAAACCTTACACTAGAAAAGGCAATGCACACTAATACTTATCACACAGCGAGTTCAACTGCCCTGCTCCTACAACACTGCTCAGTGGCCAAGTCACAGAACAGCATTGAATATTATTTGCAGAGAGAGCCATCTGCCTGCCATCACACTGGAGGGTGAAATCACCTACCAGCAAGTTAGAATGAAAAGAAATTACAGTTTCATACAAGAAATATGATGGGAGAGAAAAGACGAAAGCCAGCAAAAAGTAAACCAAAAATGAATTATTTAGATCTGCATCTGAGCTTGCTATTGGATCTATTAACATCATATCCCAAATAATTATAGGGTTTCCCACTCCCCTCACACTAACTGCTTCTGCATTTTTATAAATTGCTATGTTACATAAAACACTGTGTATTTTTAATGTCCCTGTAGTATCTGAGCAATTATATGCATTATAGCTCTGCATTTTCACATCATTGAGGAATGATGGCTTCAATTCACCACCTCTGTGCTGATGACTCCCACATCTCACTCCCAACCAATCTCGTTCTATCTAAACACGCATTTCAGCCAGTTTTGCTTCAACTTGCAACTGTTAAAACCTTTTTTTCCGTCTGCTACTGAAGACTCAACAGCAGTGACTTCTGACATGTTGATGGGATAGAACTTTTTCTTTTTTGATACTTGCCTTTAAAAAGAGACAGACTATAAAATATCTAATGGGATTTCTGGCTATCTACAATTAAAGTCAAAAGCACTAGGAAAGATCAGAATGCTTCTAGGCTCAGTATGCAAACTCCTCAAAAAGTGATTTAAAAAAAATCATCATTACGGGTTTTAACAGAAAAAAAACAATGAAGCACCACTTGTTCCATCTGGCTGGTAAAACTATGTACCAACAAGTTCAGCTCATTAGAGACCAACACCAAACTTACACCTCCTATCTAGTAATGGTTAACAAATAAGTCTACAACTGCTTGAAGAGACCAACAGTAAAATAAACCAAGAAAAACAACAATAAATTTAAGTACCTGCACAGGTCCTGCAGCCCCTTTCTCTGTTGCCATCCACGTTCCTCTCCTTACTCCCAGTGCACACACCCACAGAAAGAGCACACCTGCCACAGAGCCAGCTTTTATTGATCCCCTCAGCTCAGGTGTCAGCATTTAGCTAAATCAGTCACTAGTCAGCACCTGCAGCCCCTGCTGCTCTGATTTTCCCCAGACTGGCAGAGGTAGCCTGGGGCTACACAGAGAAGGGTGGTGTTTTGGCAAAGGACCCTTGGAAGAGATGGAGCTAAAAGAGGTGAAGGTACAGCCAGCTGTTGAGGCGTGTGAAGCTGGAGGAACCTGAAGCAGATATAAAATCAAACTGGGAGGGTTTCCTTCCTCCTATTGCTCCAATCTGTTCCTACCATAGGAAATCATGGCTCCAGTCAAAAGACTAATGGTCACTCAATAAAGAGGAAATGCAAGCTTGATGTAGCAGTTCTTATCAACTGTGCCACCGTGGGATCCCCATCATTCCATCAGGTGTGTGGGCCCTCCAAGGATGTGTCATACAGGCCATGGCAGAGTCAGGATATGTTCCTGTCTAGCTAGTTATCCCATAGGTCTTCCAGACTATGGAACATAGCAGCAGTACTAACCAAAACATCCTAAGTAGCTGCTCAAATTTCAGTTCCTGCCTAAGGAATGCTTATGTTGTTCCCTCATCAGTTCTGCCAAGCACAGCTTGCTGAGGAGTTCACCCTGTTCTCAACCTGGAACTGCGAGGGAAGAACAGACTCAATGAAGGCTCAGAGGTTTTGTTCAAATGGGTGTAGAGAGAGAATTTAAGCTTCACACTTCTTATCTAAATGGTCCAAAACTCCTTCTGCAGAAAAGAAAGAAATCTCAAACTCTCTGGACTTTCACACAATTTTCCCAGCTCTCCCGTCTGTTACACAGACTAGACATTTTGCAGATTTGTTGGAGAACTTCCTGGCAACCACTAGCAATCACCAGGGCAGGATGCATATGTGTTAAACTGAAATCTTAAACAAAATCATCTTTTTGAGCTTCAAACATTTATTTTTTTTTAAAAACTATGAGCTCTGAAAAATGGTTGTTTAGTGTTATTTTATTTCACTGCAGCTAGTTCAACCATGCCCCAAAGGCTTAGGGGTCACCAGGTGCTGTTTAACATGGACCTTCTAGGAGGGAATTGCACAGGTCTTTTATTCTGGACATCTTATTTCTATTATGGTGGCTTTTCTTTCACTGTATGCTGTTGTGATTCAGATCTAAACTCAGATTACAACTCCTTTTTTTTTTCAGGCACACCCATCCAAACAGACAGACTTCCTGATTATTAAGTCAAACAACCTGAGGTCCACAAGGTCAATAGCTCAGTTTGTTCCAGAGCTGTTAATCAAGCAAGAATTAATACACTGAGCATGGGAGAAACTGTCAGTTAAGAGTCAATAAAAGGATTTCATCTCTTTGTGAATCCCTAAGAGCTTAACAGCTTTCTCTTGGATGGATGGCAGGTACCATGAAACATGCAAGTGTGACCCCACATCACTGTTAATGTGTATTTAGTTGGTTTTATGTTGAAGGACATCGTGGAAGTTCACAGCTTTCACCAAGCTTTCTCCTTAGCAGACGATACCAGCAGCTTCAGGGGAGCGATGGTGGCGTGAGGTGTGGACTGGCAGTAACTTGTATCATATAAACTCCCTCCTCTTTCACAGGCAGCACCTCAAAACTGCTGCCACAAGTAATATAAAATACTTCACAGTGTTGCAAAATCCAGAGTGTAATCAAAGCACATTTTGTAAAATTACTCAACATCATTAATAAACTTGTTATTAATTCATGAAAAAATCACCTTAAAAGCTCTGCCTAATTTACTGGTTTTTAACCAATAAATGTGTTCTTACTATGCTGTTATTCACCCCATTATATAAGCTGGTAAATAATGAGATAATATCCTTTCCTTTAACTACCCATAGGATTGGTGAATTTTATAGATACTTAGATTTCACTTCTACCAAAGACAGAAAACGAGGAGAGATTAAGCTGCTTGCAGAAAGCCACAGAGGAAGCTGCGGTCTGTGATGGGATAAGAATTCAAGTGATAATTCTGTGCCCATTCTGGCTGCCTATAGTTCTCCACTTGTCTTGGGAATCACACATTAGAAAAAAAAAATACATAAAAAGAAACATCTGAAAGTGTTAAAACCAAGTGTAATAAGAAGCAGGCTTCAATATGGAGTGGGAGAGCAGTGAACCAAACAGGAAAAAAGTGAGAGTCACCATGCAATTACTCTCTAGAAAAAAAGACCAAAGGAGCCACTACAAGAGGGCTGGAGATGGAGTAACACACTAAAATTACTGGAAATCCAACCGCTAAATCTTGCTTTGCTTTCCAGAGCAAACTGCTGACAGAGGAAGTGAAATTCTGGATTAGTGCAGCGACACATCTGTGTGCTCGATACAGACGTAAAGCTGGGAATGCTGAAGCCAGTGGGAGTTCCAAGTGCTCGGCACCTCCCCGGGGACACGTGTTCTGCAACCAGAAGCACGAGCGCAGCACGGCTGGGTATGACCTCATGAGCTGGAACTGAACTCCCTCAGACAACAGCAGCCCTAACAGGGCAGAGATCGAGGCTTCAGAAAGCCCCTATGAGCACCTTTTCTCCCACGAACAAAGTTTCTACAAATATTATGCCTTACAAAGGAACTGGGACTCACACTGGAACAGGGGAAATCCCATCGGCAGCCCAATCTTAAATATTACCTCTAAAAATCAGGGACAGAGCAAATGCCACCAGGCCTCTGGTGGATCCAATAAAAGCTATCGAAGTCTCAAACAAAAAAAAAAAATGCAAATGTTGAGCACTCCTCAATTCCTCTTCAATGCCAATAACTGGCCAACAAGTAAACTTGAATAGCTAATGAAAATCAAGAAAACTGTAACAAGCTGCTCAATAATTCTTTGCTGAAGGAAAAAGTAGGATAAAAATAATTTATGTATATTCTCTGTGATCCTGCTGTAAAAAATCTCAGGCAAAATACACAAATCATTATTTTATTTAAAGGAAAGAGGGAACAAAAAGGTAATAATCATAGCTATTTGATCTAATTATTCCTAAAGGAATCCATAAGAGACTAAAAAATGTATAAAACCCACCACTCCTGATCTGCTACCTGGGGAGAATAAAAAACATTCTAGTAGGAAACACAGGTGAAAAAATAATGAAATTAGCATCTCCAAATTGTTTAAAAAGGGATCTTCAGCCTAAAGAGAATCGACAGCATAGCTTTAAGGATAGATAAATGGTTGCCTTAAGGATCTGTCTTACCTCTTCTTTTTTTTAAGTAATACCTTAATTTGCATAGTAATAACCCAATTATTGTAAGATTAGGTGACAGAAATCTCATTATTACTGTTCCTACAAAACAGTCGATATTCCATTCAGTACCTTTTAATGTTACACACCTTAAAACATAATTATTCCAATATATGCTCATTCATCTTTAATGCAATTTCTTTAATAATAATAAAACAGATTCTTCCTGTAATTGTTAGGGGTTTTTGGTTGAATATATTAGTGATAAAACATGATTTTCCTCCTTCAGGCTGCTATAGAAACAAGCAAAGCCAACCAACTGCTTAGGGGCATGCTCCCTCCCCTCTTCCCAAGAGGGAGTCCACCAAGAGGCCTAAAGCACATATGTTAAAATATGTTGCAACAACTCTCTCTCTCCATCTCCCCACTCCCTGCTTCTTCCCACGCTGAGAGCTGGTCATAAGACAAGATTGCAAACAAAATCAAATATATAGCAGCATCAGGCTTCTGAGAGTTATCTGTGCTTAGGGCTTGTTGTAACGGGGAGAGGGGGAAGGGTTGGGTTTTTAGGGCTGCAGGGGGAGAAATCAGAGTGAGAGCAGAGAGGCAGGGGCTTACCTGCCACAGGCATTCTCAGTTTCAATTACTAAGATAATAAATGAGATTAAGTGGTCAGTTACCAGATTAACAACAGAAAGGAAACGGGGGAAGGAGATAGGGCTGGCTCCATCCGAAGAACACAGCCCCACACATGTTCTGCTTCAAGAGCATGTCATGAGCAGTTATGGGAGTGGAAACAGCAGCCGCTACCTCGCCAGTCCCATCTAACTGAGTGCATGCAAGGTAAGGCTATGGAGCCTTTTACAGGCAAATCTTCCCTACTACTCCTTCAAATCCAAGAGGAGCTGGAAACAACTGCGAGTTGGTACCATCGCGTATCTGTCGGGATCCCATACAAAATCAATCACTGCTCCAAGCTCAGTGTTTACTATATATGTATATATTAAGTACTTATATATATATATATATATGTGTATATATATATACATATATATGCTTATGGACAGAGTCCCCCTCTCAAAATACCCAGGGCTAGAGTAGCACTGCAGAAAAAGTTGGTGGACGCCATTCTTTGCAAAAACACACAATTTCAGCTTGCTTGATCTCTTACCCCACCATCACTAAAAGCAGTAAATATGAGATGCAATTTCACAGGAGTTATTTACTGTTTAATTTTTGTGAAAGCCTTCTGTCAAAATGGCATGAAGGAGAAGTAATTTGGCTGAGCTCCGATTTTCGAAGTCCTTTGCAATCACCGAGACACTGCAGGTCCGATTAAAAAGGGAAAGCGTGCGTAGCTGGAAATTGTCCCTGGGTGGAAGAATTCCAGGGTTTCTGCAGGGTTGGGAACACAGCTTGCTGATCTTGGAGGTTAGGCAGCCCACCTCCCGCCCCCAGTCACTATGGGGCTAAACACGAGTGAGAACTGCAGGGCTGCCTCTTTACACCGCCCTGGATTTCTCAGAAGTGGAAAATACCATGTGCCAGAGCAAAGTCAGCAGGGAAACGACCATCCCTGGTGATGCCCACAGGCCTGCATCGAGGACAAGCTCCAGTGCAGAATGGCTGGACCTCCTCTCTGAAGATTTTGACCACTTGCCTAATAGTTCTGGTTTTGAAAAGCTTCCAATTATGCCATGTTCCACAGAAAGCAAATTAAAATGACTGTTTTTACTTGAAAATAAAATAATATAAAGCAGTGAATATGCTAATGATTTTCCCTTACATTCTTATCATCTTATTTCATGCCTTTAAACAGAAAACCTTGTGAATCTTACTATAAAAATTATCAACAAAGTAGAAACAGCCTTCCATCTTACACCAAAACTTAGAGGGCTGAGTTTATACCATCCTGACCCAATCTGACTGAAACTGAAAACTTTTCCTCTTCCATTAATAGCTTTTCCAATTCAGCAGTTCAAAGCTGCAATCCCTCACAGCCTATGCAAGGATTTGGGATCATTTTATAAATCTGTGTGGCAAATGAACATGAAAGAGAAACTCTCCTTATGGCTGGGAACTATCCTTTGGGGGGAAAAATGTTATTAGCTTTTTAGAGAGCATTTGCAAGGGTAATTTGCACTATAGCATCTCTTTTTATTGGCCTTGCAAGCAAGTGTTGAAACAATTTGCCTTATCATATATATTCACTTTGAATTGGGACCTCATGTGAAATGCTCCTCTTGAAACAAGAAACAATGAGTTTGAAAACCAACACTAAAAAAGGTTGTATGTGGCAATAATTTACTTCAACAAATATATTCAAAGGAAAGGGGGAAAGCAAGAAGGAAAGGATAAATGAAAGAGGAAAGGAAAAGCTTCTGATTTAGTCCGTCATAACTTAAGGCAGCTATCCCAAAGCTCCCAGTCGGGTCCAGCAATTTCACAGGTATTAAAACAGGAGGGTAAATCGCTACTCCTGGACATCACTTGTATTTCATTACTTCTTTAGTGTCCTCAACCAAAAC
This sequence comes from Corapipo altera, assembly GCF_003945725.1. Classification (NCBI taxonomy): domain Eukaryota; kingdom Metazoa; phylum Chordata; class Aves; order Passeriformes; family Pipridae; genus Corapipo; species Corapipo altera. The sequence continues at coordinate 3,575,465 of NW_020884873.1, read as the reverse complement.
CAGAGCCTCACCACAAGAGACTCTGCACAAACAAACAGCAAAGAAACACCTTTACCACCCCCAGACAATTCCCAACAGACAGCCCTAGGTCAAGATTTCCATCAGCTGTAACAGGCAGCAGCCCAGGATGGAGCATTTGATACGATGACTACAGAAGTCACTGGAAATCTTCTCCCTCTTTCAGCGTGCTTTGACTCATGGAAGAAGCAAAGCTGCAGATTGCTCCTGAAAAAATAAAACTGAAACCTCCGAGCCATCTGACCGTGCTCTGTGGGACAGCTCTTCAGTACAGAAGACTCTGAGCAAAGAGAATTGATCTCTTTTATGCTTTGGTACAACAAAATGCAGACTGTGGATCTCCAGTTCTGAAAGTGGCATTTCATCCTGCCAGAGCAAACAACTTCCATTTAAAGAAAGGAAAAAACCTACCAATAAATGACATGGCAAGGAAACAATACTACACTTGCAGGGAAGTTACATATCCTTTGAAGTGCAAGACCAGGGAAAGTACTTTCTTCTGCATAAAAAGAGTATCAAAAAGACCTATGGAAGTGTAACAAGAAATAATAAAATCAAAAGTCACCAGATACATGTGTTTCTAGTGCTGATTCTTCCCTACAGCAAGAATTCAATTTGCAGATGACAGCCCTGCAAGGCAGTTTCCTAGTGCAGATCCTCTTCTCTTCTTCTGGAGTTCAAGGGATTCCCAAGGGGTGGTAAGAGTCTGTTGCTCACGGGCTAAAACAATTTACTTGTTCATTTGCTGCAACTTTTCTGTCTCCCATCCTAGCACTGTATTGGGTACACTAACCAAAATTTACCCATCAATACTACTTACTCTGAATTTTTCAATTAAATGTATTTTAATTGAAAAAAAAAATAAATAATGGAAACTTGCTAGTTTCTATAGCAAAATTCTCAAGCCCAGCATAACTGAGTTGAAAAAAAAAATGGAAAAAAACACCCAAAACACCACACAGGCCAACAGGACGGATGCTCACCCAAGATTCAAGTTCAAACCCTACTTCAGATGAGAACCCTGGACCATGATTCCACATGTCTTTTGGGAGCACATTAACCTTTGGACTATGAACTACTCCAAAGTGGTGTCTTTCCCTCAAGGTTAGATTTTACTTCTGGGAGGGTGAGCTTTTTGGTTTGGTTTTTTTGGGGTTTTTTAAGTGAAAATTCCTGAAAGCTTCCTTTTTCATTCTGATTCAGAAGAAGACAAGAACAGAGAGGGTTTTAAGGTTATTGAAAAGTACAATGTACTTTCAACTTTCACAAATCAACATGGTGGCATTTAAATCAGCATAACCCCCTTGACTTGACTATTTTTCAGCTTGACTCAACAGAAACAGGAATGATGTAGGGTTATGTTTGATGAAAACTGGGAAGTGAAGCTGACCAGCAAAAGAGAGCAATTACTTTTCCAAAAATTCTTGCCTACGGTAAGAAAAACACGATCCCCAAAAAAACCCTCATATCAAGTTCTTCAAAACACTTGTCCATGCAAAGCTATAAACTCAATTCCCATGTCCTTAGCTAAATTCTCACTGGCTCCTAAGAGATGCCTGGGACAGTTTTCCCTCACCTTCAAGGACATTTCACTGCATAATCACTGCATACATAAAAAAAAGCCAATCTCTGCTTCACTTGCTCATGACAGAATTGCTACTTGTTTACTTACAGTAGTAAAGTAAGTCTACTTGGCATCGTGTCATCAGCTTGGAAGGCAATATATTAATTCACTACATTGAAATCCTCATCAATATTAACTTCAGAGGTAGAACTTATCTCTCAAACTGACCTATACAGGAAAATATAAAATGAACCAAAAATATCCACAGCTAAGACTATGGGAGAAGACACAGACTTAGGACAATAAATTAATAAACCCTCAAACCACTGCATGCATTTTTCATTGATGTTTTAGTCAGCACTGTGGGCCATCATAAATTGAACAAAGCAATTTCTGAGCTTTGAACACCCATTTAAGTCCAAAGCTTACTTACAATTCATGTAAAAAGTCAAACTGAAGCATCAAAGGGCACGACTACATTACTAACCAAGCCTGGGATGCAGTATTTTAACTGCATGAACTACTTCTTCCTGCTTATCATGTCCACCATCAAGAGTCAGGATCTGGCTGCTCTGCAGTACTTTGTAGTGTTCCCAAATGAAGATGCATCTGATGATACAGATACAGCCACCATACATCTGAGTCCATCTGCTTGCTGCCAACATAACATACTTGTTCAATACTGCATTAGTATTTAGCTGTGACATAAACAGCCCCATATTCACCAAGTGCCGAGTTTTACACGTTTGAGCAAATGCTTACTGAAGTCCTTTAAGTCAGCCAGGTGCTTAAATACCAAGCTGAATCAGGGCCAAAGTCAGAACAACTGTTGACATGGTACGATATAAAGGCTTAATAACAAATGAATAATGATGCCAACACAAAGCTCATTCAGCTGAATTTCACTGTCATTAAGCTACACACACACATATAATTCCTGGAGACATCTGACCTAATGGAACTCTAAGGTCAAGCAGAATGATCGGTCCCATCTATTTCAATTTGAAAACAAAATTACTGGTTTGTGACTACAAAAGTTCTCTCAAGAGTAAAGCTGGTTTAGACAGACTTGTCCACGCATACAATAATGATTTGAATGTTTATCTAAAGATTTGAACAAAAGGAAATTACCTATGACCGTGATAGATGTGTGACAAAAAACGTAGAATTAATAAAATCCTACATAACACTTCATTTAAATCTGCAAATGACTTGATAAAAATCTATATTCTAATGTATCTCCCTTCTCAGATGACTTGATTACAAAAAAGAAAAAATCCCTCTTCATTAAATGTCTCAAAGCAAACTGAAGAGCTGATAGCAAAACCTGAGCTGTGGCTATTCTGAATATCCCTGGTATTTGTATGATGTGTTGTCATATTAACACTCTTTAGGTGTAACTACTCATATGTGGCTGAAACATTAGAAGTCTAGGTTTGAACCACACACAGACCAAGTTTTGATGCCATATATATCCCTGCCAGTGTGTGCCTTGCATTATGGTCTGGGGAATTTGCCATCACACAGCGTGTCACTTTCTATAAAATAAAATCTGGGAATTATTGAAGCCATTGTCATTTCATATGACAAAAATACCAATGTTAAATGTGCCTTTAAAACATTTATCAGTCACGTGTGTCAAGAAGCAGGAGATGAGAAATATTTCATGTGAGTAAAATGCAGATAAGTTAACTTGACAAGAACATGTATTCACTTAAGAATGGGTTATGTCCCTCTTGGCATGGACATCATACTGTGCAGAGTCTCCAAGAATTTAATTAGAGCTGCAATATAGTAATTAACTACTATATATTGAAACCTTTTGTAATTTTATTTTTTTTTCAATAGTGGGTGAAGAAAGAGAAGTGATCATGCTGGAAAAAACCCCAATGGCATGGGAAAACAGAAACTACTGTAAATCCACAGGCAATAAAACATGTATGGTGGACTTTGTCATCTCTTTGTTCCACCACTGACCTCACCTTGGACCCAGTTACTTATGACACTTTCTCTGAATTACAAAAATAATGCAAAAAAGTCTGATTTATTTTTGATCGTTCACCATAAATAATTCTTTAAAGAAAATATTTCTGCTTCACAAAATCGATGGGATAAATTCTCTGAGATTCTAAATATATATTCCACAACTTCTCAACCATAAGTATTGCTGGTTTTATGCAGAAAATAAAAATAATTCCAAACCTGGGTCCAAACAAAAATATCAGGCACCTGAAAACACTTCCTTTTACAATGTACATGTTTCTTAGGCAATTGTTTGGCTTCCACAAACACCAATATAGAGTCTTGTGGAGATTCTCTACATAATCCAGACAAAGTGAGGAAGTGGGGTTGAGCCTAACCTGAGCCAAACCTGAGATCCCTTTTCTCCTAGTCTCATGCCAAAAGCAGGGTCAAGCACAAGAGAAAGGGAGAAACTGTCCCACCACACACTGCCTACTCTCTGTGAATATGGAAGTCAACACTGACTCTTGGAGATCTTTAGGTTCAGCTCTGATCCCTCAAAAGTCAGCAAATCCTGAACCTAGTCGCTTCCTTGGAACTCTTCAAAAATTCTCACTTAGGAAAACACTATCCAGATTCAAAAGATAACATACTGGATCCAGAGTAAAAACATTGACATGTATTATTCCAGCTTGATCCTTATTTGGGTGGGTGATCTTAAGAACTTCTGTTCTAATTTCTCCACCCACAAAATAGGAATAATAGTAACTTACCACGTTGATACAGTATTTTGAAATCTGTGAGTAAAAAGCACTATGCAACAGCTGAATTTCATAATTAAGTGTTATTATAATCTAAGTGGCATTTGGCAAAAATAAAGAGAATATAAAAGCATCCAGGCCCTGATTTATTGCTACTTAGTTCCTAGGGGTATTCTTTCAGACTATCTTTGCCTTCTCCGCTCAGCATTACGAAGCACAAACTCAACATTACAGAGGATGAATGTTAATATGTTCAGGATAAATGCACCTATGAAGACACTTCCCACAGTGTAATGGGTTACATAACAGCTGAGCCATAACTTTCTGTGTGGATGCTCTCAGGCTGTTGCAGTTGCCTCTGAAAATCTTTTAAACTGCGATCACTCAATCACTTTGAAAAAGTAGCTCCTGCACAAGTTTTCAAAGCCAGAATCCTCATTGACTGTGGAGTCTTAATTCACAATTTGTCTACTGGGATGGATGTGTCCTTACTTGTAGTTCAAAACAACACATTTTTTGTTGGTTGGTGAAGCAGGAGCAGAGTTAAAAACAAAAAAAAAAAAATCCCTATTCAGTTTCCCCATGCTGCTTCCCATGACTCTTTTTATGTTTCCTTCAGATTGCATTTCCCAGGGTAAGAAAAGTAAGTGGCCAACAGCAGGGGGAAGGACATTCACTGCCACCACACAGAGAATTTGAGGCTTGCTCAAGGGACCCTCCCCACCAGTGCTCCCCCAACCAACGGGAGCCCCACGGGAGACAGGGGAAAGCCCACAGGGACAAACTTCCTGAAGGACACTGAAGGAGACATTTTCAGCCAGTGATGACTCCTGAGCTGCCTCTGAGCCCTGCTGGGGTAAAAGCTGTTTGGCCTTGGCCCAAACTGTGCCACCATGCCTTGTGAAAGGTGCAAGGTGAAAGGACTCATCACAAGGTGTCACTACAGGAGCCAAACCCTGACCTTGGGACTTCCCTACCCCTCTCCCTGGTCCTCTGGAGGACTATGAGGACAACCCATCTTCAGAAATCCATGTCCCAGGTAGCTCAAGTCACAACTTGAGCTCTGTCCCAGGTCTCTGCTGTAAACCTTCCCCTAATTCACTGGCACAATCCCACCTCTCCACACCATGCCCTGCCTTCCTGCCTCCCCATAATCCAGTTGTTTTCCACCTTTAAAACAAAAATCCAAACAAAAATCCCTCCTCTAATATACAAAACATGACATACAGGACGGTAAAGTATTTCTGATTTCCTTCTCCAGGGATCAGGACCAGGGCCGTTCCCTTGACTTTACAACAAAAGCTAATCCTCCCACCTCCCCCTTGTAGACAGGCAAGTTCTCCAGACTCTTCCTCATTACATAAGGCACATGCATAATCCTTCCCCTCCCACAGAGCATCTCAAGAAACACAATTCTCTGCCTCCCCCTCAATCACAACAAGTCTAATCCCAACACTTCTGACATTGCCCACTAAATAGCCATCAGTACACTGAGAACAAATGGAATGAAGCATAAAGTCTGTATATGGTTTAAACCACAGCCTCACAATTGATTTTTCCAGTTTTCTACTCAGCCTTCATGTTCTGCTTCATACTTGCAATTTAAAACTATTTTTCTATATAAATTCTATCTTTTCCTTTTCCTTTTTCTCTTTCTCTTTACTTTTTTTGTGAGAGATGAGAAGGAGACGCGGTGGTTTTTTATTAGTGAATAGAAGATTTTGTTTTGTTTTGTTGGTGGCATTTTATGGCCGTATTTTAGAGACAAGTTCATGGTAAGTTCAGAGGAAAGGAATTTTCAAAGAAAATCTAGCACAAAGCATTGTGGGGAATGATATGGAAAGTTGACAAAATTATGGTAAACAATGAAAATAATAATTAAGTGTGGGGAAACACTGCATCAACATTTATCACATTGTTAATTTTTCTTATGGAAAATGCTTTATTGTCTGCAGTTTCAGAAACAGATCTTAACCTAGGCTATGGAAGCAGAATGTTGCATATATAATGGGTTTGAAACATTTTTTTATATAGAGAGGAAAAAAAAAGAAAATGGCAAACATGTCTGTATGAGATAAGGCTTTCAGAACAAAATATAATACATGGAAATCCTTTCTTGAAGTGCTTTGTGGTCTTGAGGAGGTAGGAAACTTGAAACAGTAGTTACAGTAAACACAAGTCTAAACAAGGTGTGAAAAATTGGGGCAGAGGCAGAAACAAAAACTGAAGAAAGTGGCTAAAAGGAGTGAGAGAAGTGATGTCTTACATGGTCATGGCTAATCTATTTACAGTTACTTTAAAATCCATTTAAGAACTCAGTTGCAAATAAATAGAGAATGTCTATGCCCAGCATTTAGCAAAGGTAGTTAGAAGATGAAGAATAAGTAGAGGGCTGGGCACTCAGAACTCCTTGTTCTAATTCCAGGCTGCCTGTGTCAAATTGGCTAAGCCATACCAGCTCTCAGACCAGTTCCTTTCCTGGATAATGGGGTGATAGCATTTTCCTCTCCAGCATGCTATCAAGATGAATTAACTAAATTATATTAACTAAAGCTACCTTACTGTCCTCCTGCAAATCTTCTGTCAGGGCTCCTTACTTGCCTTGATGTCTACAAAGGATATCTTGACTGCTGGGCAGCTGGTGTACTAAGATATCTGCCTATTGTAAGTATATCTACATTAGCAAACAATTTGCTGCAACAGAGGCAGAGCACTAGATGACAGCAGTTGATACCAAGGCACCTTCATCTATATTATCTGGGGCTCAGGTTTACTATTGACTGGATTCAGCCTTGTCCTCTGTACTGAATCTTGCATGTAGTTTCCTTTTGTCTCGAGGGACCAACCACTGGTTTAGACCCTTGTATTTCTATCAGTGCTCAGAGTGTCTGTGGTGTGTTTCTGCACAGGAACTTCTACTTTATTTTCCTCCAGAGGAATCTAGTTCGACACAAACCAAAACCACTCTTCAAACCAAGCTGACATATGCTAAGCAAAAAAAGACCAGGGAGATTTTCTTCAAAACCAAAATGCTAAGACCAAAATGCTAGCAATCAATGCTAACTACCATAATTTTTCTTTATGCATTCCCTCTATCTCCTTATCCATATCCTGGTTGTTTTCTTCTTTCGGTCTTCTAGTTATATGAAAGTTGTCCACCACCACCATAGGGTTTTGGTGGTGAAGCCACTCTATGAAGACTGCTCCTGACTGCAGTTTACATGGACTCACAAGTAGCTGCAAAGGAACAAGTTGAAGTGCAAATAACGGAGGTGCAAAGGAAGAAAGAAACACCTGGTGCTAGGTGTTATAAACCAGTTTCCCCACTGCTGTGTGAAGTGGTTTAAGACAATAAACTTTTGGGATATTCAACTCAGATCTTACTCCACGATACTGTTCCAATAACAAGATCTTTTTTCATACAGTGGCACTGCGTTGAAGAATTATTTGGCTCATCATCTGCACTAAAAAATCATTTTTCTCAACAGTAATGCATTTAATTATTAGTGTTCATAATTTTTTTCTGGGTATGTTCTATTTTACAACTTATTATCCACCTGAAAGGAGATTTTACCTACAAATACAAACCCTGTTGCAGGGTTTTTCCCATTTGTTGAAGGAACAGAAAACATGCATAACTGTTAAAAGTACTCTTAGTTATGTTCTTTTCTGTATATGAAACAATTACTTGGAGAGTGGCTGTATAAAAGACATTTGACAAGAAGAGTGTTGAGAGCATTTAGTAAGTACAGAAAAAGGACAACTTCTTGATACAGGCCAAACAATATTTTAAGTAGGAAGATTTCCATTTTGTTGTTACTGTGCTTTTAATTGCAAGAGGTGTCAACTTCTATTCTTGTGGAGAAATCAGTCAGGAATCAACAATAATGAGGAGTACATTCAAAAAGGTTACTTCAAGCACCAGGAAGCTAATCTTCTTTGGTTATTCATAACTACTAAAGAGATAAAAGCTTATTCACAGAATAATTCAGAGCACCTAAGCTAAACACTGCCTCTGAACCACCCTCTACCCACATCCTTCCCCACTGAGAGATGAACAGATGAAAGCCAGCCTTAAGTTAGTCTTTTGGAATAACCCCTGTTTGTGAACAGCATTTCCATATACTTTATCTCTTTAATCAGAGGGTTTAAAATACATTGTTTTATTTTGAACTGCAAGTGCTTCAATTTTGCCACTCAAATCGCACTGAAATATTCCCAAATTTTAACATTTCATTTGGACTTGCCATTAGAAATGCCTCAATAACTCAATAAAGTAGAAGTATTTCAGCTTTGAGAGGTATTAATTTGGATCCATTCTCAGAATAATGTGATTTATTTTACCTATATTCCTGTGGACTCCTGCAACTCATATTGAGTTAAGGTCTCCATATATACCCTTTCAACTTAAGGTAAATTAGAATTGACCTGAAGTGACTACAACTAGATTTCCATGATACTTTGTTGTTATCACCTTGTACTTAGTCCCTGTAGATTGGAAATCACATAATAAGTTTATGTTTAAATAATGTTCTAATACCCTAAAAATGTTCAAATGCCCTAAACAAATACTGTACTAATACCTTATACCTTAAATATATGGTCTTAAGCTCTGCCAGGGGAGGTTTAGGTTGGATATTAGGAAGAAATTCTTTACAGAGAGAGTAATCAGACATTGGAATGGGCTGCCCAGGGAAGTGGTGGATTCTCCATCCCTGGAGGTTTTTAAGATGAGACTGGATGTGGCACTTAGTGCCATGGTCTAGTAACCACAGCGGTAGTGGATCAAGGGTTGGACCTGATGATCTCGGAGGTCTTTTCCAACCCGGTTGATTCTATAATTCTATAATTCTATGAAATGTAGAAAAAAAGAACAGTAAAATCTTGGAGATGGTGGGAACACCGTGGGGGTTCCCATGGTGGGAACACCGTGGAAAAATTCAAGATATAGATGGATACCTATACAGTGGAAACAGGACATGGAGCATCACAGGGAGCATTCAGCCATGACTGCACAGCATCGAGTACAAGCTGATGAGGTCATGTACCAAAACACATCTACTGGCTACAGTGGCCAGCAGGAACACCAAGAATTCATGCAGTGCTTCCCTCTCTCTTGAATCAGACCGAATCTGTCTGCTCCATCCTAATTGATGAAGAGAAGCTTCTGGTCCAGACTGTCTCTGCGTGTCTATTTTGTGCTCTTTAACAGAGGTCACACCCCCCCCGCTGCAGAGTCTTTGCAGGCACCATGGTGCTAAGCCTGAGTCTGCCTTCAGTCATACCAGGTCAAAAGATGAGTTCTCTATGTTAAAAGGGATCACTCAGCACACATAGTGATAAGCAATCAACAATACTGTGCCTTTAAGTCTTGGAAATACTATTTTTTAGTTTGTTTCAGTTTCTAGATCAAGTTATTTTTGTAAATAAGAATAAATTACCATATTTAAAGTAGGTATTAAATTAGCCACTATTACTCTCCTAGGGACCTAAGAAGCCTTAAAGAGCAGAGGAATTTTTAGAAGTCTTTTACTTTCATGTTTTTAATCATTATTGTCTTTCTGCTTCTAAAATCAAAACAGTTTTGCTCTTCGTTTCTTGGGTTCTCAGAACAAAATACTTGCAGAGACCAAAATGCTTGTGTGACCCAGAAACATCAGTACTTTCCAAAAATACAATGACATGCTAACCTATTAATGCAAACATGATGCTTTACATACTTTTCACTAAGTCACACCAAAATGCTCCATTGTGGCAACCTCATTGAACATGCTGCCAAACTTCCTTTATTAGAGACATTTGCAAGAACAAAACTTTCGAGTAATAAAGTATTAACTAATCATCTCACTGTCTTTTTTTCTTTTTTTTTTTTTTAAATCAGTTGTTGTTTCTTCAGGGCATGTTTTTTTAACCCATATTTACCTTAAGTAATAGAGGGTCCAGTTGACTTCCAAATCTTCTGACTCTCAGTACGAAAGCATAAGGATTAAAAAATCTGGCCTTCGGTGTCCAGCTCTGTACTTCTCCCACAATGTATCAAACTTTCCCTCCTTTGACTTAATGTCAGAGCAGAGCTTTTAATGCATGGCCTTGGCTTGATTTATGGGTACATTTAAGGAATGTGAGGTCGCTCAAGCTAGCAAACCAGCTGGCCTCCATGCAACAGAGCAAAACAAAAACTTCAGGCAAAAAAAAAATCTCACTGGACTTGCCTAAAACAGAGTATAAAATAGTATTTAATTTTATTTTAAAAACATAAATAAAACAATATTGTTATGCTTTAAAATGCAGATCTATTTTAAGTAGTAGTCACAGATTCACCTGAGAAAATGGGGTTTTTTCCCAGTTTTTCCCTTACAGAGCAGTATCCACAGTCATGGCTACTTTATTACCAGTCTGAAAATGAATATCTAAGGGAAAGAGACTCCCTTTAAATTAAAAATTAATAAAACTTTGTCAATTATGTGACATAACATACCATTTGGAATGGAGGACAAAAAGTCTTTCCATAAATCTAATACAATACACCACGTTGTTAATGCTGCTGTCTGCAAGGCTTTAGTTAGGTGAATATTGTATGGAGACTGAAGAGACGTGTAGAGTACAAACTCCAATACATCATTTTACCAGCAGTTCATGAAAAATCAAGGTTAATCTATAAAGACCACAGGGCAGACTAGAGGAAGTCAGTATTTATGGGCTCCTTCTGCACTCAGTGAAGAAAAAGAGACACAGTATGAAGGCAACATGAGTTTTGTACCTTCTTCAATTTACGGATACTTGAAGTTTTCCAGTGAAGTGCAGTAATCTGACACTAAATTTGCCTTGGTTTTTATAAAACCCTCCTAAGACAATAGTCTTCCAGTTTCCTGATAAATCAGCCATATGTGGTCAGCCACTGTAGAACTATACATTGCCATTCAGAGAGACAGCAGAAGAGGTCTGGACAACCCTGTTTCTCCAGGGACAAAGCACTGCAAAGATACACACGTATTTACACAGACCTAGTGTTGTCAAATATTGTGATTTTATCATGAGATTCATAGCAGGCATTTCTCTTACAGATCTGCCCTGCTTATTGGAGAATATCAGCTCCAATTTAACAAAGAAATGGAGCTACAGGCTCTGATGCTTAAAAAAACCCACCCTTGAAAGTGTGAACCCTGACAACTCAAATGCAAGAAAAATATAGAAGGGGATTGGATTTTTTTTTTAAACTTACGATTTCTAAGTGATTTTGTGGCCTGCTTCAACTGGTAATATTCACACAGATGGGTTAAATGTCATTTTGCACTCTGAATTAACTTCCCTAAAATCTGTTCTCAAAGCCTTGTCACTCACCTGAGTAATCCTCCTGGTTTTAAATGGGCCTCCATAAGTGACCAGACTAGTTTACTTCTGCACGCTGCTGAGCGTTACGTAGGAGGTGCTGATACTCCCACATCCCTTTAAAAAGAAGATTAGGCACTAAGATAAGTGAAAACTTCTGTTCAAATTGGCTCAAATCCTTCTCCTATTTAACTTGGTGGCAGAACTCCCACTTACTTCAAAGGTCCAGGACAGGCACGCTGTATTAATTAGGACAGTGCAAAAACTCTCATTACAAAATCGAAGCATGTGACACTCACCTGATTTAAAACAAAACAACAAAAAAATCCACCCAGTCTCGGATTTACATCTCTGTGAACACTGGGCACTAAAAACTTCAGTGCAGAAGCCCTGGGGATTTCGGATTTTGGACCAAAAATATGTAAGAATGAGATATATTTATTCATTACTCACTTGTTATAAGATTGAAAGTAGGGCCCTTTCACAGGAGGCCTAAATTTGTTGGAATTCATGTGAACGAGAATAAAACTGTAGGTAATACTTACCACAGCTCTACTTACAATGAAGAGGGCTGGGTCTTTTTAATTTTAAAGAAACTTTAGCCTTTGTACTACTCTCTGCAATTCAGTGATGCAAGCTGTAATTCTAGTGTTGCCACATTTGGGCCCTCTCATAGAAAATCCCAAACATGGGGCAAGTACACTTCATTTAAATTAGCCTCCCAGCTCGTCCCTGCTCCCTCCTAGGAGATGGTTACACCAAGCTGGTCCATAGGAAAATATCCTCTCTGCTACATTAATTAAACCCAAGAACTGCACTTGGCAGGGCAGCAGCAGTACCCGCTCAGTCCTGATAGTGCAGGGGGCTGAGGCTGAACTTCTGCTCCCCAGACCAAGCAAAGACACGTTTGTTCCACATCAAATTCAGCCTTTTTCTGAAGCGATGGGGGAGCAAGCAGGCTAATGTCAGGCTGAATATTTTTAATATTTATAATGAATAAAATTATATGCTTGGAATGCAACCTTCAGCATAACAGCATTAAAAACTAAATTTTTATTTGGATTATATTCATGGTAATAATAAGTAATGTAGGGGTTTTTTTGTGACATAGGTTAAAGAGTCTGTAACCTCTAATTTGACAGGAACTCTATTATCACTCTCTGGAAAATTAGACAAGATAGAATATTAAGACATCCAAAAACTGACACAAATAGAAAACTAGGTCTCTCACTTGCTCCTCTTTCTTTAAACAAGGAAGATGATTATATGCTGTTTGACATTCCATTTTCAGGGCAACTAAAGAGATGCCGGGAGTCACACTTCATTTATTCTTCCAAATGCCACCACTGAAAAAAAAAAAATGTGTTGGTATTTGAAGGCACCACACTCCCACAAACAGCGGCCAGAATTAACCTTGTCTTCCTGATGGATTCATTTGTGAAGTCCCTCAGTTTAGTTTCTCAAGACAAAATTAAAAATACCCTCATGGCTGAGTGTAAGCACTTAAAGCACACACACGACATGGTGGGCCAAAACTCCCCAGGGTGTAGCCTCGCTGAACTCATTGTATTAGACAAGTCAAGGGGAAATATGTTCTTGTGGAGATTTCCAGCCTCAAGATATTTGGATTTGCTTAAGGTTAGCGTCTGAACTTTTACATAACTATTCTGACTGAACCTCACAAAATTTTGAGGTTCACAACCAACTCTAAAACTAAGAGTGAAAGAAATTACTTTAACAACTCTTTCATGTTTCCCAGTAAGATATTTTGCTTTTCAGTGTGAATAAAACAACGTTGTTTTAGATCTTGTCATACCAGTGAACAAAGGCATAATGTTGCGCACATTTCCTTAAACAAACAAACAAACAATCAAACAAACAAACAACCCCTCCATGTCTTCTGTTGGAATTTTATCAATCCAAAATAAGAAAAAAGAAAATTTAATTTTTCAAAATCTACTCTAAGCTGACACAAAAAATTAGAATCATTAGTGAGTTTTTAGTCTGTTCTTACTCAGGCAAAAGTCCCATTGAAATGAAGCCAACATTACTTCAAAATCTGAATACTGTTTCATTCAGCTTTTCAGCACCAAGATGAAGCTTTAGTTACAACCATCTGTCATGGGTATAATCTCATAGCACTGATACCCATTTCTCTTAAATATAACCTTTCTTCATAAACTCTCTATCTACCTCTGGTGTATACACAAAGCTCAAGAAATACAACCAGAAAATCAGTATTTTCATTATTATTGAACAATAATAGTACCTTGCACATTAATAAAAATTCATCCCAGATAGCTTAGCTAAGCTGAAACACACTCTGCAGTACAGAATCTTGAAGACCAAGATTAAGACTTGTTTTGGCACATCTCAAAAGAACGAATGAACCAGAGGGATGGTGGAAAAGAAGACAACAATGTATTTTAGGATCTTAGCACATTGTGAGGTTTCTCAAATGACAGTCTCCTCCACTACCATTAAAAATCCACTATACATGCACTATTGACTATTAATAGGATGAAGTTTACAATTTGCTTTCAATGGGAAAATTATAGAGGACATGGAAAAATATTGTTACAATTGTGTTCAACAATATAACATAATCATCCCCAAGAGCTTGCATTCCTCAATATCCAAACATATCACACCAGTCTTGCTAATGTGTGACAAAAGGCTGAAGACTCTAGACAAAATAGAGAAACAGGGGTTGATGACGACTGAAATGAGGAAACAGCACAGTCTACTGGTTAAGGCATTAAACTGGGTATCAGGCCACACGGGGCTGCATTTTTATCTGGGCTGCTGAGATGCTTCTTTTTCTCCGGCCAAGTGCACGGTCAGTCAGGCCAAGATCAAGACTATAGAAATGCCTGTGCAGTTCAAGGTGTGGGCAGAGACATTTTCTTACATTCTGATGTGTCTGACTGGAAACCACCCTGGCCCACACGGCCCCATTAGCATGATGCTCCATCCACCTGCAGTGCTGGAATACATTAACTTAGTTCGTTGACTTCCAAACTAGTCTGCTCATGCCCTTCCCTCTAGACATGCCCCTTACTGAAAAATAACAGGTCAAGGTCAAAAAAGAAATTCCAAGTAGTGTTATATTAAGTGCTGTATTGATTGGTTGTTTTTATTTTCACACATAAAACCTTAAATAATGTATTAGCTTTCAACGTACCAAAATCTAAAAGTGATCACCAACTGCCCGGAACAGAAAGCAGGAAAGAGTTGTTCAGAGGAAAGAAGAATCCTGACTTTCAACATGTTCTAAGATTTTTGACTCAAGATAGATTTTTCAGATCAGTCATGATTTTTTTCACATCAGTCATGATTTCTGAAGACCTGGAATGACTATACTGTTAATGAAACCTTTTTTGGTCTCAAGGGCCTGGTTTTCATCTTCAGTGACAAAACAACACTAAATATCAGATCTCTTCTGGTTGGTTTGGGTTTTTTGCAGAGAACATCATTTAAAAACAGTCCAGATATTTCCAACTCCTAAAGTCAAGCGGTAGCAAAAACCTAATCACACATACTGTGCTTCAATTTTAAAAGTCCATATATACACTTCCCGAGGATTCTGGGAACTGTAGTCTCCTGGCCTACTTTCCTCTTAAAATGTATTTAATTTAAAACAAACCATCCAGCCAAGTCTGTTGGTAAAAATGAGGCAAATATTGCCCCCTGAAATTATCTCCACCACTGAAGGGAAGAAAACCAAGTGAGCCTATTCCTCTAGTGTAAACAGATTATTCCCTTGCTTGAAGTGATGAAGCTGTCTCTCCCTATTGCACAAATATATAAAACAATATATCTTATCTATTTGCCAGGATACTGGGTAATGTCTCCAGGGCTGCCTATCAGCTGGTTTAATTGTAAGACAGTTTTATGTTAGGCATAGGGAGAGGGGAATTTGGTAAGCACTGTGAGGAGGGCGGGAGAAGAAAATAGGTCAGATAGCTTACAAACATGCCAGAAACAGAGACTAATAGTTCTACTTTTTATTCTATAATAAAATTAATGTTGCCCCAGCAGCATGCAATGTGGTACATCCATCTAATTTATTAAACAAACAAGAAGACAAAGGATTAGGTGAAGATAGTACTCCTGTGTATTTGTGAACTAGTTTCCCGTAATTAACAAAATTGATGATAAATATAATTTTGTTTTTACTTTCTCTTCGTTTTCACACATAAACATGCAATACGATACATCAACTAGAATAAAATCTGCTAAACTGATTATGAAACTACAAATCTATGATTTATTTAAATGTTTAGTCACAGCATTTTCCCTTTTGCTGGTTCCTTCACGTACTAAAGAGAAAGGACAAAACAGGAGGAGATATGCACAATTTCACCCACCAGAATTTTACATTAAACCCCACGATGTGCACACAGCCCAGGCTGCATGTTCACACACAGCAAAGCAAACAGTGCAGAAAACATGAAAGGGGAGAAAACACTGGACAATTCTGAACAAAAGCAATCTCAAGTACAAAGACTTGAGATCTTTTTAAGATCTTTGCAAGCAGAAAAGAAAATAAGTGCTTCAAAATGGGGGCAAAGTGAAGAGGGTTCTTTATAAACACTGACTCGAAGCCTTCAGACATTAAACGACTCATATTACAGACTAATGCTATAAACTCCCCCAAATCTCATCTCTCTAAAAATGCTAGAATTAATTTTTTCTCTTGTCACTGGGAATTACATTTACTTGGTCAATCAAATCTGTCCAATTCTCGTCAAGAATTTGCAGCCTTTAGTACAGTTTGTGAAAGCAGCTCCTCAGAACAGGGCCTTTGAGAAGACAGAGGTAAACAACCCTACTGCAGCAGGGAGAGTCCTGCAGAGAGGAAACCCAACAAAAGATGCATTATGCTATTAACAATAAGAAAACAGCTCTATGATTTCCTCTTATTTTTATTATTTATATTGGCTTGGTGCCCAAAAACCCCAGAAGTCCTCCTGCATCTCAAAGCCTGAATGAAGCTTACAGACAGAATTAAGAGACTACAGGTAAAACATTTTTTTTCTCCGAAAATACCGGGTTTGGCATTTGAAAAATTTTCTTTTCCCTGCTTTGCCTCACAAGCACAGTGGACAAGTGTGTTCAGTTTGAGATTCCCAAATTTATCATATCTGCTGCAATGACAGCATACTCACATGATGACAGTAGCCAAGATATCAGTGCTGATTCATATCTGCATGAAACTCATTCTTCAGTTCATAAAATTCTTCTTATCATTTTGCTAAGTTTGAGGTCTGCTGGAATCTAAAAGCTCAAAGTGAAAAACTAACAGCATGTGTCTATTCTGGGGCTGAGCTGGAAGAAAAAACTGAGTTCCACAGCTTTCCCCCAAAACAGTAACACATTCAGGTTTATTTATAACTCTCACCTATTTTGGAAGTTTTTGTGAACCTGGCCTGACATTCAGTTTGGTAATTCAGCTTAAAACTAGGGGAAAACTCCTCTCCTTTTATGCCTCCATACAAATGCTATGAGAAGGCTAATACACAACAAAGAAATTAATAGCATACCGTGACACAACACACGAATGTCACAAATAAATTACTAAATTCTAAAAAGGAAAGGTAAATAGACAAAAATCGACTCTGAGCAACTGTTTGCATTAAACAGCAAACAGAAAAAGGAAAAGAGAAAGACAGTGTCTATGAGTTGGAGATTATAAAAGGTTCTGAAAACTGCAGTATGACTTTGGCACAGGTGACACGGAGCTGTGAACACTTTCAAGGAGGTCCCATCAGACCTTGGAGCTAACGATCCTCTTTCAAATCTGTCTACTTCTTCCTTTTAATCTTCCTTTTCTGTTGTTTTTGCTTGAGAGAAAACAACAAGGCAGGATGCTGTGGGAGAGACACCAATACTCAGCTCCTGCTGAGAAGAGGGAAAAAAAAAAAAAAAGATGTGTTGGAGCTGGAGCTGCTGAATCCTGCTCACTTTGTGCAAAGGAATTAAACAGTGTCTCCCTTCACTGACTAAATAGGGCAAATTTGGTTTACCTGGGTGAGATAATGTCTTTTACTGATGGTGTAAAGTAAAATGACAGTGCATTTGAGGTAGAAGAGGATGTATCAATTCAACTCCACTGCTGCCATAAGCAGCATCCAAGGGAGATGGGAATTGCTCTGTTCTAGGTGGCAAGTCCCTCCACACCTGCCTTGGCAAGGAGATGCAGCAGCTCGTCCATGGCAGGACATCTTGACTGCTTAGACCATGGGTCACAAACTTTTGGTGACAGAAGGAGAAATTGAGTTTGCACAGCCCGCCCTCCAGGAAAAAAAAAAAAATTCATTTTGTCTCATTTTTGAGCACAAAGATTTAGGATACTGTATAAAACAGATTTTTCAGAATTCAGCTTTTAACATTCTACACCTGCTTCAGTTTTTTTATACAGTTTTTATAACTAAGAGGATGACACAGGACACAGGAGACAGCTATTTGCTGTTCTCCTGTCTCAGTCATAGAGTGTGGCTGAAAGTTCAGAAAGCTGGTATTTCTACCACATGGCACAACTGCCATGCAGAACAAGCTCCAAATTCAGTATATAGTCTTAAATGCTATTTTTCTGAAAAGAACTACCTCACAAATTACAACAAAAAGTAGCAATACCAGCGTCAATCACGTACAAACCTCTAAATGCCTCAAATCGCTTTTGCATAGGAAACTAAACACCATGATCCACATTAAAAAACCTAAAACCTAGAGTGCACAGAGAAGTCAAGTATTTTCTCTTAATCTGTTTTATCCACGGTCCCATACTTTCTTCATCTCCAAACACTGACTCAGAGTTTAAGTAATTTTGAGTTTGGCAGTTTTTGAAACATTACTGCAGAAGAACCCACCTTCTGTGGAAGTCCACAGCATCTGTATTTATACTCAGAGAATAATAACATTATTCTGTTCAAGAGGAGAACTTGCTCTAAAACGGCGTCCTTTCCACAGAATGGAAAGCAGAAAAAGTGATCATAATGCATTGTCAGAAACATACACACACACACACTCAACTGAGAGCCAACATTTTCTTTCACAAACTCAGAACGAGACAACAGAGTACTTCCAAAGCCGTGAGCAGGATCCTGATTTTTGGGGCACCTCTACAGGCCAGTGTCCAGGCTCAAGCAATGCCAAATTCCTCCTCCCCCACCATGGGTATGGTGACAATTTGCATGGAAAAGTAGAAGTATTCAGCAGCTGCTAGATTTCACATCCAACTTTTCCCCTTCACCCCCAGTCCCAAGGCAAGGCCACAGCAGAAAAGCAAGCAGGTCAGACAGCAGCATCCCACAGACCACCAGCTGGACTGCTCTGACTTATTCCAGCTTTAAGTGGTTTTTTCATCTTACTATTTGATGTAGGAAGCTGCTTCCTTCTTTCCTTCCTTTCCTTCTTTCTCCACTCAGTTATTCATTTAACTTTTTGGAGGCAAACAGAAAAGGGAGCCAGCATTGCCAGTGCTCACAGCATGGTACTGTGCAGGCTGTGTCCCCTCTCCCACAGTCATTCCCACCAGCAGCATAAAACTCGGATAACAGAGCTGCAGCTCAGAGCCAGGGGGCTTGCTCCTCCACCTGGATTGCCAACGAAGTTCTGAGCCTCAAGGCTGCCCAGTCAAGTCCTACCCCTCCTTTGTGACACACAGAGACACGTGAAAAAGTATTTTTTCTCTGAAGATCTTTCCCCAGTTCAAGCTCTCCCCACCTGTGAACCACACTGTGGGAGTAAAGATGTTCCTCCCCAGGCATTTCATCCTTCCATGCCCGGCCCTGACCACCCACAAGAGGAAGATGTCTCTGAGAGAGGGTGGCCCTGATATCAGGTGCTGTGTGTCACAGAGAAGGGAGCAGAAATCAGAAGAAGAAATCAAATACATTCCCTCTTTCTCACATGTGAGTTATTTCTCCACGCCAACCCGTATATAGGCTCCAGAACTCCAGTTTTCTTCACACTAGTTCAGTCCTCCTTTCCATAAAAAAAGAGGCTTAATTTGAAGTTCAGTTCAGACAGGAAAGAAAAACAGTCCTTCAGCTGCAAAGATTTTCAAGCCATATGCAGTACTTCAGGGTTTCAGTTTTTCCTTGCATCGTTTACTCTATGCCTGGACAAACATTTTCTCTCCCTTGACTTTTTCAAGCCTCTTCCTCACCAACCCACCAGCTCATACTCACATGCCTGCTTTAATGAGCCTTCCTTACACCCTTCCCTTCAGACCAAGCTGTTTTAATATTTATTAATTTTTTTTTCATTTCCATCCAACTAAACAAACTTCTAAATCCGATGATAATTATTTTCAGCACTACTAAGATCAAAACAAAGTTTCTCAGTGTTTTCAAAATGAGCATCTGATCTATCTAACACAAGAAAAAACCCCAAACCCAACATGAAACGGTAAGACTCTTACCTTAAGTTTTGACCAAACTATGCAGGAAAAATCTTAACTTCGGTTATCATGCAATATGCAAATTTCAAGGTGGTGTTTTAGCTGATGTTGAAGCATGTGGCAGAAAACCTGGCTTACAGGAAAAAGCCAGCTTGCCAGTAAGGCCTGCGTGCCTGCTAATACAGACAAAAGAGGTATTTGAGGTTCTGCAAAACCTAAATGAACAGACCTAATTTATCTAAGTCCTTGACAGCCCACACAGTACAAAGCAGAGGTCTTAGGGCAGCAAGAGGGGGAAGTCTTTACAAATACAGCACGATTTCTGTACCTTGGTATTCCACAGATGGGCAGTATCACTTTCAAAGGTTGAATGCTTTTGACTAGGAATGAAGAACACCACAGTTGTGATATTATTTTGTTTGCCATTAATAAAACTGCACAAGCTATTTTACACTTGTTGTATAATTGGCAAATACCAAACAAACTAGAAAGAGCCCGTGCAAAGGTGAACTCTCTGCATCCAGCTCCTAGTGATTACTCCCAGTAAAGCCAGCAGGCAGTTATTATACACCTTGGGGATAACATTCTCTTCGAAAAAGAGATGGCCATCCTCCTTCCAATGTGGTTACTGGTGTTGGAGGGAACATCCAATTTATTTGTCTGGGGGTGAGCATATGTCAGGAAGAAAAAAGAGAAACAAATTCCTTTTTTTTTTTTAAGTGCTACAAAACAGTCTGAGGAAGCTGCATGTTAGCACCACTTCAAACTGTTGCTGCATTAGTTTTGCTTTTACTGTGGAACACCATGGGGTAAAACCTTAGTCTTCCTCTGGAAAAAAAAAGAAAAAGAAAACAAACCTATACTGATATCAGAAAAGGGTGGGGGGAGAAAAATGACAGCCACTGGCCTGCCCTTTAACCTTTCTAACAGAGCTGGTGGCCACAATGAAGCTTAATCAATGCAATGGAAGTGACATTTTGCAGTCAAATCAAATTAAATGGAAATGAAAGGAAAATCTGAGGTCCAACCTAAAGGCTGTTCCCTCTTGCACCGAGGTCATTGCCATGGCAACTAAATGCTACAAATGTGTAGAGTAAATCCTTAACAAATCTGTAGAGAGCATGTCCAATTGAATATGATAGTTCCTGTCACTGTACCTTTCAAAAGAAAGAGAGAAAATAAAACAAAGCGCATCTTACAGCCCGTGTAGCAGAAAAGAAGTTCTGCCAGCAACTACAGAGCGCAGCAGCAGACTTAATCTTTCCCTTCTGCTTGGACATGGAGAAACCAAACAGCTTTACTGTAAGACAGCAAGTGGGTAGCTATGGACAGAGACCATATTAAGTGGATTAGGGCATGGTGTGTTACATTTTTCAGTCTTGCTTCAACTGGAGGGCTGGTAACTGCAAAAACTTCCTTGTATCATTGCAAACGCATTTAACCGTGGCTGAGAGCAATTCCTACTGCAGATTGCCCACGGCTCTGAACATCCCACCCAGCTCCAGCACATACCTCCCTCACCCTTCTGCCTTTGCCTGGCATGAGAAGGCTGCTTTATGAGAGCACTTGGAATGGCAAAGGGCTGTTCAGACCTGCTAAAAAAATCCAGGGGTGCTCCCACCTTTGTGCTTGCAGCCCTTCCTCTGTCCAAGCCCAAGACTCGCCTTGCAATGGGTCTGAAGCAGCTGCCCCGTGACCTACCCACAGCATTCTCTGGGTACAAAGGCTGCTGAGAAAGGGGACATCAACCCACTTTCCCCCTGTGCACTCCAGTGTCACGGGCAGCCCTCACCCCATTTCCCTCTGTGTCATCTCCGACAGACACATGGGCAAACTCCCCACCTCCATGTGCCCCTGTAGAGAATTAAAGGTAATTACCAATTCCTACTGCCACTCAAGGAGTATATTTCACTCCTCAGCCTAACAGCTTCTGACAATGAAGGGCAATTTAAGAACCACATCAAAATACAACAGCCACACGCTCGCGCTCACTCTGCTATTTAATTTCAACATTTCCACCTGTGTAAGCAAAGAGCTGGGGATGGGGGAAGGCACCATGCAGGATGTGGGATTTTTCTTTTTCCTGTTAGATGTGGAAGACTTTGCATACTGAGTTGTGACCTTCCCCAAGCTTGTCATTTATCTGAGCTGCATAAGGTGGCAACCATTATCCTCCTCTTGAACACGGTGAAGTTTTGATTCAGCTGTAGTGATGCAGTCACTGTGCATTACGGAAGATCTCAAGAGATTATGTGCCCTGGGCCAGCACGGGCTGGGAGTATTGCAAATCTGATACGAGGTGACATTTTCTACTCAAATACATACAGCCACAGGACATCACACACCTTCCTGCATGAATAGCAATACACACTAATGAACTAATTTCTGGGGGGAAATCGTTACTTCCCAAGTGGGTGGGGGAAGAGACTACTCTGACACTTCAACCAGAAGAGGATCCTGGTTTTCTTGCAATCTTTTTGCTGTATTTTTCACCTTTTCCAAATAGTGCTACTTCACATAGCTACACACAGCACCTTCAGACCAGGTCATCCAGTTGGGATACCTGTGCAATGCATCCTACAACACACACATGAAATCACAGAGTGGCACACTGGGCTACACCCTCCTCTGTGAAGGAACAACCCACAGTATCCACATGCCCCATCGTGCTCACAGGAGATTCTCCATTATACATAAGGAAATAAATTCACTCTGAATTTATTCTGGCATTATAGTCACTCCATATCGCTGGATATTCTAATTCAGTATAGCAAAGCTCTCCTTTTTATCACATATAACAGCGATATTTACAGATCATTTCACATTTCTTTTACCCTTTAAATGCCACTGGAAGCTTGTGGTCACTCACTCGTGCTCCCAGTAGCTGAAAATGTACTCAAAAAATTTGGCTGGCAGACCAGGCAAGATGCTTGTGCTGGAAGAGTTGAAGTGACAGTTCACTGTAAAATATACGTAAGCTCTGATTCAGAAACACAAAAGGCCAAGGGAAATTGCCTTTAAATTACCCCTATTGTGGACACTCTTGAGCTTCCATGGAAAAATAAACTGAAAAAGTATTTCAGAGGACCAGGTAGGTCAGGGAAGCAGTAAATTAGTTCATGGAGAGGGGACACACCAGGACAAAGCTGCAGGCACAAGCACTGGATGTTAAGACAAGTGTTTTACCCACACAAGTGTTTTACCCGCACAAGTTGTTTCTTAAACTTGTCAATAGAAACCTCATGTGCCTCTGTAAATAACCTTGAATTTTAGAGGATTTATAATCTAGAAATCTACTCAGTCTCCTAGCAAGGCTCTGGGAAATGCAGCTGGAATGGCAGTCAGGTGAACAACATCACTCACATCCCATCAGAATATTTTATCAGAGTATAATACAGTATTTAACCCTTAGGTCCTTAATCTTTGCTTTGAGTTAAAAGAAGAGGGTTTGACACAGAATGAAACATTACAGAACAGACCTAGGGAAGAAAAGAGTGAGGAAAAGTGAAAGGCACTAACTACATAAAGAGATGAAATGCTGGAAAGAGACCAGTATTTCTATCATATCAACACTTCTTTCACTCAGTTGCTCTTATAAAAGAGAGAAGTAAAGTCTTGTAGGAACTAACAGTTAGCGATTGTCCCACTAAGCAATTTAGAATTATATATGTAACAAAACCATTTAATAGAATCTCACCCTTGTTACAGAACTAAGTATTAGTAACAAATAAAACTTAATAAAATTTTCCTGAATTTTTACATAAATAGCCGTGGGATCTTACTTAATATGCCTTGGTCTTGCCCTCATAAATGAGAGGAGCATTTCAAACAGCAAAATCTGCAATGTGATGGATACTGACAAACAAATAAGGATTCTGAAATAATTTTAATGTATTTTTGCATTACTGTTTGATATAGATTTTCTCATGTTATTTCTTTTATATTATTTTTGAGATCTAACAACTGCTTCTAATAAGCAACTGTTATTGCAAACATATAATTATACTAGGCCACAATCCAACAAAGCACTTAAAAGCACAGATTAAAGACATTGAAAACAATGGGATTATTTATGTGCTTAAGGTTAAGCATCTGCTGAAGGACTCAGATGGATCAAAGCCCCATTTCTATTATATCTACAGACAAAATATTATATATGTTAATTAAACGTAAAATATATGTAAATTAACTAGCACATGAAAAATAGCACTTCCATAAATGTTTATACCCTATACAATTTGTAATCATAGAATGTTCCAGTTAGTCAATACAAAGAATAACTGCTAATATCAGCCATTTCCTCATAAAGTGACAAATTCCTGGAACTGAACAATTACAAAATAACTTGCCATAAGAGACTTCTCTTCGTAAGCCATCTCCTGACTAAGAAGTTCATGTTCTGAGGCAAAAAGGAGAAAATAAAGAGAGAGAAAGCACATCTCATTTATCTTCAGTCTTCAATAATTCAAGCAAAAGCTTGACTTGTTTTCTTTTTTTTAAATCAAATTAGTTTTCGTAGGAAGATCTACAAGTTATTTGCAGGTAGTGCCTAATAACCTTATTTTATCAACATTTCTTCCTTGTTTTTTTCATTGAACAACTGCTTGTTCTTGAATTAAGGGTTAAATACTTGTCTTCCATTCTCTCCAGAATTACTTCATTTAACTGCATACCTACCATTCCTTATTCTTTTGTTCACTATTTAAAAAAAATATTGACTAAATAAACCTTGCAAACAATTATTTCCTCTCTAAATTACTTTTTTACATATATTGAACATTTTCAATAAGTACATTGATTTTAATGAAATTCCATTTTGAAAAACCTAGAAAATATCTCTTGATAAAGTTGGAAATTTTCCATCATTAATTAATCATTAGCCTTAAAAAGCTCTATTTGATATATAAAGGCAAATTACCATATGAAAATGTCTCTTACCTGATGCTTTTCTATTTTATTTCAACATAATGTTGTGGCTGATCAAAAAAAAAATTTTCTAAAAATGGTTCTCCACTGGAGATTGCAAATGTATTTTGTTTCTCTTTAACTTGGAAATTACAAGTGCAAGAGACAAAAAAAATTGTGAATCTAACAGAGTATCACTAAAACTTGTAGTACTTTCAATTTGTTTTCATATTCACTTTCTCTGGTCTCTCTGGTTTTTTTTCCCCTTGCCTTGAGTCTACACAGCCTATTTATTCAGTAGAAGAAACAGAATATTATTACTACCTTAATCCTCCATAAAACAAGTACATTTTCTTCAATATTTTAATATAAAATTGTGTATGGTTTAATACTGAAATATAACCACAGGAAAAAAGTGCTAATTGCCTTACTTATTTAAATTAAACATGTACTTGGAGAATTATAACAAAGAATTACACTCAACGCAAAGTTTTAAATGAAAGAAAAACCCATAAAATGGTCTGATCACACCTTCTTTTAATCAAATTTATGCCAGCTCACTGACTTTGCTTATGACTTGACTTCAATTTTGATTTTCTCTATGCAAATAAGGATTTCGCTTGAATCCTTCAATAATGACCAACAGATAAAAAGGCAGAGAAATAATGACATACCTGAATAATCAGCTACTTCTGGAAATATTGGGTCAATTAGGCCTTGTATCAGCACACAGAAGAATTTAACATCAAAATGGCAAGCTAAGGACGCAGCGGAAACTTCAGTGATGGGGTACGTGCATTCAAAGGGAAGTAAATTCTGGAAACTACACTGCAGTTGCCAGCTCTCCAGTGGTGACAAGAATAGATGAGCTTCTGACTTATGTCCAACTCTAAGCTTTTGCTAGTTCTAGTCTCTGTTTCGACGGCAATCAGGAGTTACCATACCAAACAAAAAAACCAGACCTTTAAAATTTCTGAAATGAGCACCTTCTCTGCAAAAATAATAGTCACAGTAAAAAAAAAGGAAAGAATTTTCAGAATTTTCACTTGCTATTTGAAATATCTTCTGGTTTCTTAATGTGTTTTTTCATTTAGAAGGACACAGTGTCATTCACAATGAGATGACAGGTCAGATGGGAATCGCGCTCTCACAGCTTTACCACCAACGTTCTTAATCTTTTTCTTTCCAAAACGAAGCAAGACTGCACTGACGGATTGTTGTGGGTATCTTTTTTCCACACATTAGAAACGAATACCAGGCAATGATGGAGGCAAGGAAAAAATTGAGGAACTGCCTGTATTCTGATTTGAAGGGATGACAGAATATCCAGCCCTCTTGTAGCATTATAGAGTTAGTGCTGAAACATCTGAATGCGACTAGAGAAGTGCATCTCAACTGTTTTGTGTACCACAGATGTACTGTTTAATTAAGCCATCAAAAAAAAATGAAGGAAAATGGAAACAAGGGAATACAAAAGCGAGGGAAACTTCTTCAGCAAGTTAAAGCACTCTTAATAAGTAACAACATGACATTAGTCATTAAGAAACAAGAACTCTAAATAATGCATTCAGAACCTATAGATCTAAACTAGAAGATAACAAAGCCTCATAAATCTGTTTGTTCATTAAGTTAAAAAAAGCCAGACTTTGTGTTGCTATCATGTCAGCTGGCACCAAACTGTACGCAATTTAGTGCAACTACAAAGTGAAGCCCATAGTCTACAATGGCAGGGTTTTTGATCACGCTAATTAACAGCCATTTTGTTTAAAATAAACAGATACGACTCTAATTGCCTTTTTTACATAAGAAAGGGAAGATCTTAAAAGTGAAAGCATGCAAAAGGAAAGATCAGACAGTCGCCTTTCAGACTGATAAGCAAACTCTGTGTGAAATGAGCGCAAATGAAGTTTGAGACGCTCTGGATTGACAGCGGGGAGACAGCAAAGCAAGAGGAGGAATGGCTTCCAAAGGTGGAAAGGCACGGCCACAGTTCCTTCCAGAAGGAAATGGCCTATTTCAGATCCTTATTTTCTCTAGTCTCCCTGTCTCCTGACACCTGCCTGCAAGGAGTTTCATCCTCTGCAGGGCCAGGTCTGCACCAGCGTTACAACTTGAGAAATCTTCAGAGGGCACAAGAAGGCTGGTGAGCATCTCTACACAGAATCTGACTGGCAAGTAAAATATTGCAGGAAAGGAAGGAGAGAAACAAGAAAAAAGGGAGATCTCTGTGCCTGCACCTTACCCAGGCACCAGAGGAGAGGCTAGACAGTGCTGCACTGCTCAGTTTGCCAACTGCAGGGATACCCAGAAAGACCATTCAGACCATTCCTGAAAAGTGCTGGTAAGCAACTTGTAGGGCAAGTGCTGGGACATAATCCAGTTTTCTGGCTAACTTCAGTGAGCCTGAACTGCAGCCTGGAGTTGCAGTGAAGACAAATGGTTTTGGTTTTTCATTTTTTGCCTCAGTGTTGGTTACTTCTATTAGACAAATTCCATTTACTGCTTTTCAAACATTGCTTCAAAGCTGCTTTTTAAGTGCCTCATAACATGTAACATTGCAGAGCAAGGCAATGCAGTAAAAATATTATTTATTTAGGTAAAAAACTTTCCTCACCTTTCTTCCCACTAATAAAATCTACGCTACCCTTCCCAAAAAAATCCATCCCAGTAGGTTTTAGGATGCAAGCAAAGATTATCACCATTCAAAAATGCCTCCCTGCACTTCAAGT
Source organism: Corapipo altera (assembly GCF_003945725.1). Taxonomy (NCBI): domain Eukaryota; kingdom Metazoa; phylum Chordata; class Aves; order Passeriformes; family Pipridae; genus Corapipo; species Corapipo altera. The sequence continues at coordinate 3,547,790 of NW_020884873.1, read as the reverse complement.
GTGTGACATCCCCACACATTTTTCAGTAAGAAACCCTCTGGTACAGGAACTTGCAGCATCCTTCCTCAGCAGCACAAATTCCTACGTGTAACAGCATGTTCTGACTCATCTATAAGGGCTTTCTCAGTACAGTACTTCAGAGATAAGAGCAAGGTCTTTATTTTCAGGACACCACACAGACTGCATGTTTTCAGCATATTCAAAATACCATTGAAAGTTCCTAAATCACAGAGAATTGCTTCACTTAGGCACAGCAGGCTTTTATGCCATCATGGTAATGGTACAGCAGGAGGCAGAGTTTTTGCAGGACCCGGTCAAAGATGTGACAGCAGCTCTCATTGGAATAAGGATCTGTGAAAAAAACTCATCATTTCCCATTGCACCTCATGGATGAACTTTTACTTGCTTTTCCTAGTGCCACACACCACAGTTTGTATATTTAGAACAACAAGAGAAGCCCCATTTGAAAAGAATCTGAAGACTTGCACTTAACAAAGAATTTTCTCTCAGATGAAACAGAGAGAAGGAAGACTGTAACAGGTGTTAGCCACATTAATGAACATGCTGCTGCAAGAAATTTAGCTACAAGAGTAAGAAAAGTGGCATAGAGCTGACAGCATTCAACTCAAACGTTCATAGTCCCTTTTCTTGCTGGGACTACAGGAGTAAGTGACTGGGCACTCTGGGATGCACAGGAAAGCCAAGGTAGTGAACACACAGGTCTGCAGGGTGCAGCTAACCTAAAATTCCCATGAGGCACCACAGCATACAAAGATTTTTCTGATTTCAGCTGAAACTGCAAAGTCAAAATTATCCTACACAAATTTCTCAGAACTCGACTTCCCAAACCCAGTTTTAAAGGGAACATTTACAGGCAGCTTTAATGATAACAACATCAGAGAAGAACTTCATCACAAGAGCAATCTCCCTGGCCTTCAAATATTTTGTTAATATAACTCTGAACATCAGACATACTCCCTATCAAAAACAAGCATCAGTATATACTCTAGGGGAATTTCATTACTACTGAAAGTGTACAATGTATTGTACTGCTGGCTGGGAATCTCAAACTGAATGACTTCAGCTTTCAGATCAGCAGCCAGAACAGACTACAGCTGGCCTAATTTGATTTAGGTGAGGTCATGTTGCTGGTTTTCAAACATTAAAACGCCACGGAGTCACAAAAGACCAAGGGTGGTGTTGCCTGAGAAAGGACAGGCAGAAAGATGCAGCAGCTTTCCAAGAAGCACAAACCAAGGTTGCCAAAATATGCTTACAAGAATAAGACATAAAAAGGAAAAAAAATTAGAAAACGAGATGGATATTAGTATTATCTTACCACTAGCATCATGTCAGCAACTGTAAAGGAGAGCAGTGAGTGATAAATAAATGCAGGTGGTTTATCACCTCACTATGGCCACAGTGATACTTTCAAATTCAGACCATACTTACGTGCCAACAGGTTATACACCAAATACTAAAGGCAGTAATTACTTCAGTACTATTTTTGGTAAAATCTGTAACAATTTTTTGTACCAAAATATTATCCACAGAAGGAAAGAGTAATCTGGCTTCCTACTGGTCTGTAAAAATCCAGTCACAGCTCTTCAATAATCCTTGTGGGTCCCTTCCAACTAAAGATACTCTATGATTCTATGATTTTTCACTTTCAAAGTAGCTAATTGACTTTTGAATCCAGAACCTATTGACTTTTCAATTTTAATTTAATTCGTCCCGCCTAGGCCACATGATGCAAAAAAATAAATAACTTCCTTCAAGTTAGCTCTGCAAAACCAAACAGTTCTTTGTCTTACCTGAAAGGGCAATTTTAGCAAACATAACTGATATCCATAAAATAAACACAAAATAAGCACACAGCCTTTCACATTCTCTCTTCTACGTGTATGTCTGTGTCCCCTCTCTTCTCTTCTAGGACACATTTTAAGGAATAACTCAGCACTAAAATCAGATGTTAAACTCTAACTAACCACCAATAACAACAGCTGCATTTGTAAGAAGGCTTTCAGCAGCAATTTCACACAGCACAACAAATCACATACACAATTTGCCTCCAAAGATCCGACCTACTCTTTTAATTATCCTACTTCTTCCAAATGAAACATATAAATAACCCATCATAACAAGAAAATTCCTCAAAATTAAGTTCTGGGGAAAAAAAAATATGTATGCTAAATCTAGGCATTAAAAAAATTGAAAAAAAAATCTTATTTGAAGAATTTAGACTTGAAATTTCAAGTAAGTAGTATAATTTATTATAATTTTGTGTTAGGACACCTTGTTAAAATCAAATGCATAATTTACTTTACCAAGAAGTATGGCAGTAACTGGAAATATAATCACAGAGGATCACATAGGATGTGAGTAAAACAAACTACAGGCAAACAATAAACAATAAACTGCAATGTGGTAGGATTTTTTTTATATACAAAAGCTTTTCAAATAAATCTTCCCATAGTAGGAGAAACATTCCATGGTTAAAAGAAAAAAAAAAAAGAAGAAGAAGAAAAAACATATGTTTGGAACTTTGCAGAAATTCTGTATGCTGGAATTTGAAAGTTCTAGAGAGTATCACTGAATTTTTCATATTTAATGTTTTCCATTGGAAAAACCTTTCAGTTTAGTGTTCATCCAAATCCAAAAGTAGTAAATCATGTTTTCATTGCAATACCTAAATAAATAAGAGGATTTTATTGAATGCAGAACTGCAAATGTGATTTTATGAAGTTACATTCACTACAGTGTTATCTCTGTCAGGTTTGACATTGTGACTGGAGAGACTGTGCCTATTTCTGTAATGGCCATTTTCATACTGTGCTTGAATAAATCCTTCTAGTTGACACACCAATCAGAGTAAAGTTTCAAAAAGTGGAATAAAACTAAATTAGTGCACTGATTTCTGTCATGAGAAAAACCTATTTTCATACCAGCACTATGGCTGGATACCTATTGAGCCATGATATGTAAATGGTTAGTGCAGAGAGACAAGTGAAGGAAGGACATCTCCCCTCTATCCAGCTCACATATCCTGTGTTCTGAACTCATAATGACAAAATACCTGACTAATACTCTGGCATCAGGCCAAGCCATGCACTGTTACTAGTTAGGGCTTTACAGAAGGGTACAGCTCTGCCCAGATTAAAAAAAAACAAAAACAAAAACAACAAAAAAGCCAAGTCATCACTGCTGGACTGTGTCAGTAACTCACGGTGGTATCACACATGGATCCAGCCAAAGGGGACCTTTCCATGGCTCTGATTATCTTCTTAACACAAATACTGCAGGACTGCACCGCCACTTGTCTTAGTGGAAGTTTACATTATCCTACTGGTGGTATTTGCTTATCATAAACATGTTTTCTTCAGTTACACCACTCAGGCTCTATTTTCCACTCAACATGAGTTTTTGGCATAGGACAAAAGAAAAGCAGCAGTGAGCTTCAAGTGTACATACCAAACTCTCTCATGACAACAGTGGCAGGATCAGCAACAGAAGCAGCAGGTTTCATTTGCAAACCAAGGCAGTCAGATAAGCCAGTTATGGAAGAGGGAATTTCACTGTAAATCATTTACTGAAGTCATATTTCAGCTCACAACTATTGCTTAGTGAGCAGGGGGTTTTTTTGTTTGGTTTTTTTTTAGAAGGAATAATTCAAAAATCAGTCTTTGAAGATGAAGATGCTATCTCACACTGGGGAGCAGTGTCCTATCAAAAGCTCACCAAAGCTCACAATACATTGTAAAGAAAAGGGAAAACACATTCCATTCCTGACAGCTGGACTCAGAAAGTGTATGGCTGAAACTCCATAGTTTAAAATAAGTTTAATCACTAGCAAATTCTCTTTCCCTTTAGTGTTCATAATTCCTAGTAAGACACTAACCAGATTCCCCTCCAGTATTTCCTCTCCTTTGAGCCTGCTACAAAATGCAGCACTGCAGCCACTTGTGCTCAGTGTCCTTTCCACTTTACAGTTCTCTCCAGCAGCCTGAATTACTCAAATATATACCTTGATTAGCCTCCTGCTTTTCTGGTGATGCAGCTCCTAGTAAGTCCAGCATGGAATTTTTGCTCTCATTACTCAGACAAGTGAAAAAAAAAAATAAAATATATGGAAACAGAATTTCTCCTGTAAGCCATTCTTTTCTGAAGGAAAACAGGGACCAAAAAAAAAAAAAAAAGGAAAGAAGAAATCAAAGAGCATAGTCAAGGAAGTGCCTTTTGTCAGGAATATATCTTTGGGGCCTCTTCTAGGTGGTTGGGCGTCACAGGTGGCTTCAGCAGATACTTTGGAAGCAAAACTATTTATTGTGAAGAGTAACAGATTTAGCTTTGGGTTTTGGGTTGTTTTTTTCTTTTTTAATCTTTTCTTAAATGAAGAATACTTATCCCTCTTACTCATATCATTTGGATTAGAATGCCTAAACATTTTGGCACTTCAGATATTCTTCATATGGTTTCAAAAAAGTTAAACATGAACGTGTGAGAACATTCGTAGCCTTAGACCACACCTTCAAGCTACAGAATTAGCTTCAGTGGATTTGCAGGATCTCTGCCTCTCACAAAATAACGTCAGTAACACTACAAATACCAAAATAATACGTGTCTCAGTCACTGTGTTTATATATATACACAAACACACATTCATATATATGCACTCACATATATGTATATACTGCATACACACAGGTTTCTTGCACACTCTTCCATGTGATGTTCACAAACTTCAGAAGCTGATTTGCATTTTAAAGATTTATTAAAATAGGCTTAATCACTATCATCTAGAGCTCACCTGAGCAGCACTTAAATGGGCGAATTGAAAATTCATTCTCAAAGCACTTCAGCACAACCTCAAAGGTCTCAGAGGAAAGATTCTTCTACAGGTCTCAAACTCTCTCTTTCAAAAGAACCTGAGCATATAATACAGGCAGACTTTGCAGCATGTAAAGTCCCTTATTAGTGCAAATGTTAATTTTGTTTCCATAGTTCCAAGGTAATAAAAAAGGTGGATGCATTTTGATGACATGCCACATAAGCATGAGAATTGTCTTTTTAATGCAATTCTGGTCACAAAGAAACATTTCTCACACAAAACAGTGAAATTGTACATACTCCTTTTTCTCCGGCTCTCATCCCATCCTTACATTTAAAAGATTTAATATTTAGCCTAACTAAAATACAGATTAGAATTACATATTCATGTTGCAGGCTGCAGAATTTTCATAGTGTCTCATCACTAAAAATGCAGCCACTTCTAGAGAGGAATCCAGGAGCTGATCAACAGCACATAACACTGTTACAGCACAGTTCACAGCAAGAAATTAACACATTACATATAATTAAAAAAAATTACCAACTGACTGAAGGGACTTTATGCCCTCATCTTTAAAAAATACAAGAGGCTTTAAAGTAAGTATCCTGAGGAATGTAGAACATAGCCTACTTTATCATATGTGGCTGTATGCCACCAATTCTTCATGACCCCTGTTTAGCCTCCAACAGCATTTACTTGAACCTAAAAATTCTGGTCCACATTCTGCCCTTGAATGTGAACATGCAGCTCCCAGTGATTCAATGGCAGCTGTGTCTGTACAGCTGAGGGCAGAATTCAACCATGTTATCAACACCAGAGAGATGAAGTCAGCTCTTCTGAAACTCGGCGAGTCTTGAAACCACCCAAGAAAGTGTTCCTCCCCAGAAAAAGAGAAAGAGGCTCCTCTACAAAGAGTGCAGAACTCATGTTTTAGTCATTTTGGTGGTGCTTCTGTAAGAGAGAAAATCGAAGTGAAGGTGCTCCACTCACACAGTTCTCATTCAAAAAGTATAATATGCAGTGCTGGGCCTTACATAGGAACACATATATATGTATGCATGGCTGTATTTTTCTGAGTGGGCTGTAGTGCAGATGTAGCCAAAGTCTCAGCTCTGGAATTACTGACACCAGACCCCATACACTTGCAAGCACCAGTGACTGTAGACAATAATAAAATCTGCAGTTTTTAAAAAGAGCAGCTTTTTCTTCTTCTCATTTAATATATTAATTAAGAGCTAAAGAGCTTTCTTCTGACTTCTCTTTCTCACTGTATTCACTAATTCTTTTATTTCCTGTATTTTATTTTTTTTTTTTGGATGTAACCTCTCATCACTCACCCAAGGACGAACAAAAAAAAACTGCAAGGGCAAATCAGGTACAGAAAACAGATGCTGTGATATCCTCATGTGAGGGTATTTTAGCCCACAGGAGGCAGAAATGTTAAGCTTTATGTGGTGAAGACAAGATGCACATCTGGTTCCATCCTTATGCTCCCTGATCACCAGCCCAAAGCTCCCACCTTTGAAGCACAGGGTCACAGTCTCTCCCTCTCCAGGAAGCCACAAACAGCTCTGCCTGTGAACCTGGAAGAGAGGCAACAGGCAGGAGGCCATGGCACTGCACTGCAGCCAGGAATGGGGTCCCTTAGGAAAGCCCCACCTTCCCATCACAGTCCTCCATGGCCAGGGCTTTGCTCTGTTAGCACATCCCTGGCTCGATGCCCGGCCAGGGCGTGTATGGCATGTGTGGCACGTGTCTGCCCAGTGACCTCATGTGACAACTGCTACCCTGCAAAGCCACCTTTCTCCTGCCTAGAGTGGTGCTGCTGCAGGGGGACACTTTGGCATTCTTTCCAGTACTGTTAAGTTGGGATATTTGGAGAGTATGGCATCAGATGCGCACAAATACTACTAAATACTGCTGCAGTTTGTAAAAGCTGTGTAAGTCTAGGACCACCACGTTACTTCTCTTAAAACAAATCACAGGTCACCATATGATGGCATATGATGAAAAGTTACTGAATGGCACTGGGGCTTCACTCAAGTAATATGATATAAGCTGGCTATGGGTTTGGGCTTTTTTTATTTCAATTACTAGAAAATGATGTTGAAGTTGATGATAACTGATGCTAATATACTCTACTTAGAATTGATGAAATAGTAGCCTGTTGTCTGTATCAACACAAAAATAGAGAAATAACACCCCTTGGGAGCATACTGCAAGTTTTGAATGAATTTTAAAGGTTTTCCACTTACATCAAGTAATCAGTATATTTATTTCTGTCTATAGCTTCTTGGAAGGGCACCATTTTCAATGGAGAACTATTAGAAGGCATGTTCTTGGTCTCCAGCATCTCTGATGCATTTCTGGGATGTGTAATCCCCACTGCAAAGTTCTACTAGCTCAACAACAAAGTTTAGATGCAAAACCTGACATTGGGCTACGAGTTTTTGGTGCTTAACATGCATATTTAAAACTGGGTTCACTGAGGTGTCCTCACAGGTAATTAAACAAGGCACAGATTTTCAGGTCCTCCCTATTCCTAACAGCTCTCATTGAGCACATCTCCCTGCCTACTTGAGATGCCTCACCAGTGGGATGTCACATCTCCATCCAGAAGGGTGATAAAGTAACAATTGCACATATGCTCTCAGCATGTCAGACAATAAGGCTGTTACATAGGGAAAGGAGTCAGGGAATTTGTACCTGGGGCCATCCCAGTGCCTTCCCCTCTAGTTCTTCTTTTAAAAGAGGCAGTTTCTCTTCCATTCCTTAATGACATCTTTTTTTGGATTTAAGAGCAGCAGTGTTCTCCTGCCATGCCCCTCTAGTTATTTCTTGAAACAGGGACACAGGCTTCCAGTAAGGGCAAAGCAAGAGGCACGTGTGAGCCCAGAGAGGACCCGTCCACTTCCCATTTCAGTGCAGATTCTGCAAAGCTATTCTGGGACTGCCAGAGCTGTGCAGCAGAAAAGCATCAAACATTCAGGGGAATCCCCTGTCACTTTTATTATTCTGGCAAAAAGTAATGATGATGTGTCTTCTTAGACACGGTACTGGGCAGGAGGGTGTTTTTTATTTTAAGTACAGGCAGGAAATGAGTAATAGATTTCCTCTGCAGCCAAACTGGGGCTTGAGGCTGGTTGGTTGAGTGAGCTTTAGCCTCTCAATATTTCAGCTTTGTGCTAAATGGGGAACAGCAAAAATCCTTATTACTTTCATCGGTTTTGGGCATTTCGAGTTCAAAAATATTAACAACCTGTGAGCCTCACCCTGTAGCCCTGTAAGGAATATTCTGATCTCATCAGCTGGGAAATTGAAGCAAAGAGAGGTCTATAGAGACACATGGAGAGGATGGGAAGCCACTGCTCCCCCACGCAGCACTAACTCATTTTCCATGTCATTTCCCACTACTATTAAAATGAGCTCTGCTCCCCCTCTGTTCTGGTAGAAATTATAGGATTGTTCTTATATCTATATCTATAAAAGATAAATATATATACAAATAGCAATCTCATCATATATGTGTATATATATGTGTTAAATAATCAGGTATATCACATATATATATATATATATATATATATATATATATCTTTGTTCAGAACAGGTCCAAATGCCCTTTCAATAAAATCCCCACACAGCCACCTGTGCCTTGTTTACACTTGGCCTCCTCCCACCATTACTCCCACTGATGAAGCTACACAACTGTTAATAAAGTTCTAATGGGGGAAGATGTTTTTGCAGGCAAAGCAGTTGTTAGCTCACAGCACCAGCTCATCTTTAAGACTTCTTTTTACCTGGCTGAGAGCAGCCCAGTCTCTGTCTGTGTTCAATCCTCCTGCAATATTGACAGTGATGGCCCTTTGCCTAGAAGGGCTGAAGAGACACACCAGTCAACTTCTCCATGCAGAAAATCACGCAAAAGGAAAGAATTAAAACTAAAGAAGCCATCAATGCAAACAGACTGCATAACTTAATAATTAACACACTAGGGAGAATCAGATGGACAGGAGAATGAATTTGCAAACCAATCTGAAACAAAAAGGAAGTTGTTTCCATTTCAGAGGAATTTGAAATGTTTACTGAACTAGTATCTTGATTCCGTTTGGGCAGGGACTGCTTAAAATGTATTAAAATTCTACAGTAGGGAAACAGTTAATTTTGACAGTATGGATTCTCCCTGAGATGACAGTCTCCATACACTGAAGGGTCACTTTGAAGGCTGTGCAGCTCCTGCCCTACACTTTTGTCTTTTTGTTGTCCTCACTACTTATTTCCATGCTATTGTTGACTATACCACACTTACGCTTCAAGTAATGATACTAAGCACTAAGTAGTATTCCTGTCATGTTATTTATTTCCAATTTTGCCACTTTAAAAAAAACCAAAAAAACCAAAAACAAACTTTTCTCCAGAAGCTATGCAAAATACAGAACTTGGGAAACATATTAGGCTGATTAATATTTTGATTGACTTCCTCTCAGAAGAGCAGTCTCACTTTCGAACCTTTATAGTCAAGGTGGCAGTTCCACTTTCTACCCTCATTCTGTTTTATTCTTCTCTGTTTGCACAAGTAAATTTGGTCTGTGGGGACTGGATTTGTCCCATTTTCTTCAGAAGGTCAACTCATGCTGGAAAACAGAGCTACAGTGTTTGCACTGGATATTCTTTCCTGTCATTGACATCCCTTTCCACAAACTCAAAATTTTAACAAATTTCCCGTATTTCTACTAAACAAGTATCACCAGCTTTGAGATTCTTCCCATCACCAAGAAACCCCCTGAAGCCTCTAAATGAACCTAAATGTCCTGTTGCCCTGTGAGCTTCCAACTTGAACTCTTGCTGCTGCTATCTCCAATCCCTGGCTTACTCCCAGTACACCAAGCAACACAGTGAACCTCTGCAGGTCAGGGGAGATTATGGGCTCCACCCACCCTTGGTGTTTTCCATACAGTGCTTTTGGTTCCCAACTCTTGTAGCCATTTTAGAAGGCAAAAGTGAAGAGCAATTACTTAAAGTACTCAGTCTCTTTAAAGAAGGTACTAAATGCTTTAAATAAGTAAATGTGGGCATGGATGCTGTCTCCCATTCCCAACAACACAGACTGTGAGCATGGCCACGGTGCAGGGCACGGTGCCACCCACACCAAAGCAGTTACCTGGCTTCTGGTGGCAAAAGGCACAAGAGGGAGACAAGACAACCAAGAGCAAGGGTACATCTTCCTCCACGTGTTCCTTGCTATCCCTGCTGGGTTTTACACACTCAGCCACTCAGATATTCTTCCACCGGCCGTGCTCTGTCTTGTGGCAGCTTTCTTCAGTTTTGACTTCAGTGTTGCTCTAGGTTTGTTCAGAGGTGGAGCTGCCAACCTGCCATCTCCTACAGTACTTCAAAGAGATACCCTCTCCCCAAGATGAAGAACAAAAGCAGACATCTCTTATTTTCTGCAATTTTATCTATAAATCAAATTTATAAATGTTTTTATCATACTTGCACCCAAGGTTTCTTAATTTCTTACTCCTAAAGAGTAAGAATTATTTATAATATACAAAATTAAGCTCTGCTTCAAACTTCCACAAACTTTTCATAAAAGGAAATTAATACTGTCTTTGCTTCAGTTATCATCATTACCATCTAAATTGATGGCTTAAATTAACTCCGTAACGACCTATAGGAAAAGCAGGAATTTCAGATTTTGAAGTTAAATAATAGAGACAGAAAGCTAAACCTAATGAAGACATTCAAGTGCAAAAATAATATGTGCCATACCAAAAAAACAATCTCTAAGAACAAGAACTCATGACACAGAGACCATGTCAGGCTCACAACCATTTATGTGCTTTGTATTGTCCAAGCAAGAACAGAAGCATAGAATAACCTGTGAAATATCTGACACAACTCCCAATTTCACTAAGTGACAAAATACCCGTTGACATCACCAACATGGGATGAGGATTGTGACCCAATACGTCATTATAAAATGACAGACCAACATCATAGCACTGACCTAATGTAGCAGTGGGGTTCTGGTAAGAGCACTGAAGTGGTGTTCCCTGCACAGGTAGCTTCAGTGAGGCCTCCCTGTAGCTTAAATGTAGTTGGACCATGGACATACTAATCAATAACCACCTCCCTCTCTGTATACACCATGGTGGGGAAAGAGAGAGGGATTGTGGAGGGGAGTAAGAGCAAGAATCATTTTAATTTTCCCTCATATTTTTTCTTGTAAAAAAAAATTTGCATAACCTTGTCTCTACTTCAAAGAGCTCATTTGAAAATGCACATCTAAAACCCATCTAAAAAGAAAGTTAGAAATCACCAGTGAAGCAGAAATCCTCAGTCTCACCACTATGTTGGTGTCATTTCCCTGTTCGTACTGCTGACCCTGGTCTTTTCTTTTTTTCTCCTTCCTCCTTCTCACACCATGAGTGCTTGACTGAGACTTCTAGTCAAACATATCCTCCAGGCTCCCAGTGTTGTTCTATAAAAGGATGAACAATCAAAAGAGAGAGATCAGCAAAACCTGCCTCAGGGATTTCTGGGAGGGCCAGTAACAGGAGTACCTCGTTTTAACTGATTAACTTTGAGTAATAACAATAAAGATTGAGGAATTGACAGAAGGACTTTTCAGTTTTCAGTAGTCTTGTCTACTAAATAAACACAAGCCAGGCTCCTTCAGGTGGGAACCAGGCACACACAGTTGCAATGTCTGAAGAAAAATCACTCAAAAAAACCTTTTAAGGGTGAACTCCTTCCTGGGGCTTAAGAACAGCATAAAAAAAGCACATCCAACCTCTGTGATTTCTTACCACAAGCCTAGCAAGACTGAGTCTTTTTCTGGAGTCCTTGGATTCTGGAGCCACCTGATGGAATAGGAATATCAGTTTCCATGAAAAGAAAAAAAATTGCCAATGGCCTGTAAGTGTTCACAGGACTACACCTGTGACATTCACATGAAATTTAAGGAATACAAATCTCATGCTGTCCCTTTATAACTACAGTGAGCTGAAAGTTCAGGTATAACTAAGGTCCTGGTTTTCAGAAGTACTTTCTTAAGTCCTGTTAGCTTTTACATTGTTCTATTTTCCTTTTTTCTCTGGTTAACTACAAAATTGTAAGCAGCCAGAAACATCCGTAATTCCTAAAAATAGCCATCCCATCCTCCTTTCCAAATTTAGAAATACATGGCATTTCTCAGGAAAATGGAGAAATAAAGCATTCAATAAAGGTGGAGTGTCCTGTTTTTTCCTTTTTAGACAGCTTTTTTTTTTCCCTCTCACTCCCCTTTTCATTTTCATATCCCTAATCCTTATTTCCTCACTCCTATTTTTACTCTGGGGAGTAGCTATCACCATTACTCACACTGTCCAACCCTTTCCAGTTTTCCTTCATTTTCAGTTCATTCATCCCTTGCTTCCTTCCACTTCAAGCTCCTTCTCTCCAGCTCAGCTTTTCCCTAATAAAACTGCCTCAGAGCAGCACACTTCTCCAGCTCTATTTAAGTCCCACTTCAGTGATCATAAAAGGGCATAAACATATAGCTGGAAAAAAAAAAAGACTGTTACAGCTGATTTAAAAAAAAAAAATCGGATGACTAATTTATGTATAAAATAAGGTCAGACTCAGTTGGCAGTCTGATGTAAAAGAAGAAACAAACATTTCTGGAGATGCAGAAGAGCTATTTCTACTTAAAGTATTTAAATTTTTCATTTCCAGAGGCTTTGCTTAAATATTCTTTACTTAAGCACGCCCTCAGTGAGGTTCCAAAGTATTTACGATCCTAAACTCAAAAGAAAGCTTTCATTTTTGGTTCTGTAAAATGACTTCTGATTAGCTGAAACAAAAGGTCTTCCCCTCATCTAAAAAAACCCAACCCTTCTCCAAAATGTTTTTATTTGATGTGAAATAACTGTAATCTTCAAACCAATCAGCAAATTGAAAAATCTACTTTTGTGTAAAGTGTTCTGGATCCCTTTAGGATGAAGAGCACTGTATCAGCCCTAGAAATAATTAACCAACATTTAAGGAATGTCAAATGAGCTTCTGCATTATGCATTAGATCTTCCTACCTTCCAAACACTAATAATGTTAAGGGAACTGTATCTGTGACTCCAATGGATGACAAATCCTTTTTCTAAATATTTCCTTGTTGCTGTGCCATCTCCTGATCTACTATCTTCCCACCACCAACACCCTCTCCCTTCTTCCAGGCGTTTACTGCTTGTGTGACAGTGACATCTTTTCCATCATTCCCTTGACAAAAGTTTACCCAGCTCTCTGGAAGCATCTCATAATGCCTACTTTCTTTCTCCACTGTTTTAGGGAAGCCACAGCACTGCTTGGAGGAGAGTTGGTGCATCCCTACTCATCGTTTTCCTCCTCTCCTCCCTCAGAGGTCCTCCCCTCCCACACCAGCACACCACACACTTCCCTTTCTTCCACCACATTGCCTGAGTGTGGAGCTGAGATCAGCAGCTGGCCAAGCCATGGCTTGAACATCCCCAGCAGAAACCCTGGTGTTTCCACACACACAACCAGTGATGCACTTCCAGGTCCTCCAACGAGTTTGTGCTTTGGCAGCAAACTACATAACAACCCAGCCTGGAAACCTTCACTGGAATAAAAATGAGCACAGAGAGGAGTGATGGCTCTTCACTTCCCCAGGCAGAAGTCAACATGCTGAAGTCCACACCTCCTGCCTTCACTGATGTAAATTGAAATAATCTCACCTTTAATTTTCAGGCTCGTTTCTGACTTTACATGCTAACAAAGCTCAGTCAAACAACAAATATACTCACCAGCACCTGTCTCTTTGTCCCTTTGACTCCCTCTCCTCTGCTCTTGCAGCAGATGTGTCTGGTGATGCTTGTTAACTATCCCCTCCTTCCCTCACAGATACCCTCCATCCAGCCCACTTCGAGAAGATGAGCACAAAACACTGTCCCTGAACAGAAGGAAATTTACTGTATAGCCAGTAATTATCAGTGAATATTACCAATCCCACAGAGGGCAAGGAAATCTCTGTTACAAAATCAAAGTATGCAAGCGCAGTCCTTTGTGTAAAAGGGAGAGGGAAAGGTAACATTTCTAATTGAAAATTAAAGCAAGAAACACGATACTAGCAAAGTATATTTATTGTGTTAACATACCATTTGTCTTCTGGGCAAGTTACTAAAGGTCATTTGTTCTTCATGGCAAGTGTTGAAAATAGTTTATGTTGTGGGTCTAACTTAAAGGAACAATGTCAAAACCCTCGGGCCCAAAATGACCTTTTTATGCCAACACAGAGATCTAAATCTCTTACTGAGGATAGTGGTGATGTTTGCATTTCACTCTCTCCCCCTCCCTTCTCCTTCTAACCTCCCCTTCCTTTCACATGAAATACCTCACCACAGAAGACAGCACAGACTGCAAAGTTAACATGCCCACTCCACACCTCGAGCTGCTCATCCCTTGCTCTGCCCATCCTGCCAGACACCCAAGACAAGCTGCTTGCTGATGTGCCTGGTTCCCAAACCGCCCCCCAAAACAAGTGAGAGGCAGTGCATTTGTGAGAGGGAGAAAAGGGAGGGGAAGGTATCCGACCTACCCTCTCCTCCTGGAAGAAAAGGAGCTGCCAAGTGCTCTAGAAGGTAGGACATGGTGACATGGTCAGCTCCTCTTTCAAAACCCTGTGATGATGCTGTTTTTCTGCCTAAACAGAGCCTCTCAGGGTCACCTCTAGCTGCTTCTCTCAGAAGGGCCCGGCTGTACCAGAGGAAGGATCAGGACTGCTAAGGTGCTGCTGATGGAATAATAAAATACACCCATGTATGACAGACACAGAGAGACACAGACACCTGTACAGAGGGATTTGAATATGAAGGCTCTGAATGGTTGCAGACTGGCAAAACACCTGGAGCCTCACGTGAGTAATGTAAAAAATCAGCCCATCTTTAGTACTGCACAGATGCTCTCCCTGAAGTGTTAGTTGTAAGATCAATGTGGTGGCCTCGTCCTCCTCCTCCTCCGTGTTGTCACGTTATCCTCAGCTCTAATCTGAGCATATTGTGAGCACCTGCAGATGTGGGACACAAAGAGACACTAAGCAGCACTTCAGAAGAAGGAACCTGGATACCGGGGAACTGTAAACACCTTTTCACTTCCAAAGAGACAATCCTGCTGCACTGAGTGGGCTCCACCACTGCTGCCTGCATTGCTGCCACTCTTTTCTGTGGGTGAAGAGAGATTTCCTGTCTCCACAGCCATCATTCCCACGCTTCTGAGCCACACCTGGGACTTCTGACGTACGATACATCACATACATGAGACATATGAGAGTACAGGCAACATGTCGTGTTCGCCTACCCCACACATCCCCCACAGGGCTCCATCTAGAAGATACGTCTTTTCCAGGCTGAATCCCGCAAGGTGAACACCTCCCGTGAACTAACGCTCAGCAGGCTTAGCATAACCTTTCAGAAGGCACTCAGCACTTTGCAGGATTTAAATGCAAAAGCCTCAAAAAGGCAAAGCTCATTTTCCTGAATTCCCAGCTCTGGCTGCCATTTGTGACAGACTTCACACATTTATGTGCTGCCCTGTCACATTTGGGTGGCAAAAAAATGGCAAAGTATAGATGCCGTGACAAGTAGATGAGACATGTTTTTCCTCTTTAGTGTTCTTAGGCTCAGATTTCCCTTCAACACATAGAGAAAGAGAAAAAACCCTTGGGGCAGACAGGAACAGTTTAAGAGTTTAGTTACTCGGTAATTGTGAAAAGGATTTTAAAAAAATTAAAAATTAAACCATTATGAAATATAGAGCAGTGTTGGCCTTTCTGAAATTCCAAGCAGAGACTTTTGTATGTGTAGATTAATGCAATAAATAAAAATATGCACAGGCATATCTTCTAATACATATTTTTATACACAGATCTTATGAGTGAATTTCTGTACTAGACACATGAACTACATTTATGAGTTTCTTGGAGACCCTTTTTCAGTTGGTTGGTAAGACTCGTAGAGGAAAACATAGTAACAATTCAGACAAGACTGTGGTTCCTGTTTATGGTTCCAGCTGAATCCAATAATTTTTCATTATTGTAAGGATCCAAGAGAAACCAGTTACCTGGCTACCTAATAGGTTCTCTTTGAAGGTATGTTTAATGCTAGCCGTACACTTCAAAAAAAAAAAAAGGGGGTGCTATGGTTAAGAGTGTGAGATTTAAGCAGGATACTATCTCTGCATCTAGTTCCTAAATAGCTGTGATTCTTGATTTTGCACTTGACTGTGGACATTAATGTTACAAGAGAAATACTCAGCTCACAGATGGAAAAATCTCCCTGTGAAGCATCTACAAGAACAGTCACCATCAGACTTCTCAGGGTTCATTGACTGGCTCACAAGTGTATGAAATATTGCCCCGTAAAATACAAATAAATAAACAGACCTACAATTAGATATAACCACACTGTTTGTTTCCTTTTTTTGCACTGACTATATGCACTTTATTAGTCAAAAGCAAGTACTGACACACAACAAGATTTAAAGTCAGAGTCATCACTTGGGTGGTATCCCCTTGACTCAGACATGTCACAGTTTCCTTTAATAGGCAAATAACACACTTCAGTAAATTCTGTCCTCCACAGCTGTAGTTAACACAAAGTATCTAAGAGTAACTCTGGCCTTAATCAAGCTTCAATATGAAAATTTTATTTCACCTTAATCTCCTGTGTGTGTTTCAAAGCAGAATGTCCAAGTCAAATCCAAGGGCTGAAAATGGGTTATTTTGAATTGTGAGATATTAAATATTCTAGCTGAAATCCTGGCTCCTTTGAATTCCTCAGCAAATATCCCATTCGTTTCAATACTGCCAAGATTTTTACCATGGAGAATAGCCTGGAATTCAGTTTGTAAAGGTGAAGCAATAAAGAGTCTGAATCAACTCCCACTGAAGCCCATGGACAGAGTCCTATTCATAGCAATGGAGTGGATCAGACTCTAAGTCTGCCTTGGCAGAGCCAGGAGCCATACCCTCACAGATAGTGAAAGAATTGTTGTAAATGCCAGACAGAATTAGGAAGTACAAGAACACCCAGTACTTTATGCGGCGTTTTACAAGAAGTTCAAAGCTCTAAACTGGACAGAAAGTTAAACAAATTGCAATTAGATTAAGAATAAGTCATCTCAATGTATTAAAAACCCAAGGTAAGTTTTTCTGTAATGCTTGAAGTAGGCAGAGCAGAATAACAATTTACTTAAATGTAAAAGTAAACCTGTAAGAGAGAGAGAGACAAAGATACAAAACAGAATAATCTCAGGGGAGGGGGAGGGAATAAAACCATAAATTAAAGCAGTAACTCTAGCCTTCAGTGATGGTTCTACAATTTCAACTATGGCTTTGGCTTCTATGTCCATTGTAATGAATCATGTTATACTGCAAGATGAAAAATGCTCATTAATGGATTAGGAAGAACAATACATAATTGACATTGTCATAAAGAATGTTGACAACACAGAATTAGGTTTCCAACCTTGGCCTATTAATTCAACTAAAACATAGAAAAAGCTATCAGGAATATCTCACACTGACTGGCTCTACTTGCAATGGTTTCCCTGAGGCAAGGCAGACTCTGCTGCTGTGGTTTTTTGTGGGACCTGGTAGGAAACTGGTAGGATACTGGTAGGACTGCCCTGAAACCTAACCAAGCAAGTGACCATATGCTCAGAATTTGTTTCATCTTCTTTATCCTACTCTCTGTAATAAGCTAATTGCTTTGAAGCAATGCTTTATAGACAGCAACAGCTACAGTATGACTGTGCATGATAGCAATGAAAAGAAAGGAAAAAAGACATGGAAGGAGAATGGATTGAGGAAAGGCAGTGGGGCAAAACACCATGAGCACCAAGTCTATCATTTGTATCTGATTAGGAAACACGATCCCTATGAAGATCTAACATGTATGTGCAAAGAACACTTCTTCCGGAACATGCTGTAAACAGCAAGTAAACACTTCCAGATGGGATCAGTTTGCCAGTTAAAGACCCCAGAGGGACCATAAACTCAAAGCAGCCTGCAGGACAGGGAAAGCAGAGACCCCACTCACTTTGTCTGCACTGAACAGCAGCATGATCCACGCAGAGCCCTCTGCAGAAAGAGTGGTGAAAGGCGATCCCACCCGATGTACAGGCAGAGCAAAGATGTAGTACAAGAGAATTTTTTACGGCTAGAGGTGTAGTTAGGGGTTAGACTGTCAGTCCTCATATAAGCTTGGCAACTATTCATAGAATCACAGAATATCTCAAGTTGGAAGGGACAGTAAGGGTCACTGAGTCCAACTCCCTGCTCCTTGCAGGAGTACCTTACACTAAACCATCTGACTGAAAGTGTCGTGCAGACAATCCTTGGACTCTGACAGACTAACGACCGTGACCACTTCCCTGGAGAGCCTGTTCCATGGACTGACTCCCTCTAAGTAAAGAGCCTTTTTCTAATACCCAATCTGAACTTCTCCATGCATACTGTAACAAAAGAGGAGATTGTGAATATAATCACAAAATCATAGAATGGTCTGGGTTGGAAGGGACTTTAAAGATCATGTAGCCATGGCAGGGACAACTGCCACTAGGCCAAGTTGCTCAAGGCTCCATCCAACTTGGCCTTGAACACTTGCAGGGATGGGGCATCCACAGCTTCTCTGGGCAACCTGTGCCACTGCCTCGGAGTGATGAGGAAAGCATCTCTCACAAGAAAGAATTTTTTCCTAATATTTAGTCTAAACCTACTCTCATTCAGTTTGAAGCCATTCCTCGCTGTCCTGTCACTTCAGGCCCTTGTAAACAGTCTCTCTTGATCTTTTTTGTAGGCTTTTTTCAGGCACTAGAACGCTGCAAATAATCTAGAGGCTTATTTTATTGTTCCACTCTTTTTGCTGGAAGCCTGGTTTCCAGTTTCATAATCAAGAACATTACCCACTGCTCCTTTAGATTAAAAGGACACGTTCTTCCCGTTAAGCTCGCCCAACTTTTAAAAGCAAGTGTTGATCAACCTGATAATTTGGATACTTTCACTCTCCTTAAAGGAATGAAGTGCATACAGGGAACACCACTGCAGCCAAGACTTTTGAGAGCCTGAAGCACACAGGACAAGTGTAGAATCCCAGGAACGCAACCCCTCGGCTCAGAAATTCAAACAAATGTCCATCACTGCCACGTGCCAGGACATATATAAAAGTCTCTGACACACTTTCAGCAGCAGCCCTGGTTATGGCAAGGGACAACTTTGTACCTTGTTGACTCCCGAGGGGAAGAAGGACACAAGTCCAGTTTCCCATGAAAGAGATGATAGCACACACTGGTACCCAGAGTGAGACAGATGTCGGCAGCCAAGAATCCCATCTGAATAATCCACTGAAGGACAAAAAATGAAAAATGTAGAACTCCATAAAAGGAATGTACCAGGCTAACAAAGTCAACCAGAAAGGGCATAGGGGAAATTGAGACGGCTACGAAGGAATCTGAAAAGTACATGTTTGGAGAGGTTAAAAAAGGAAAGAAAAAGGATAAGCCAGTCTTCAATTAGATATAAATATTAAAAACATTTCCTTTTCCCAGTGGCAGAACAATTTTCAAGGAACATGTTAGTCTAACAATTCTGAATCAAAAAATGGAATGGGGAAAAAGGTAAACTTAATTCAAGACGTAAGCAAGACTTTCAATTACAATTATTTGAAATTCCAACCTCTGGACCCGAAAGAGGGTCCGAAGGCATTTTGTGTTTATTTTTCAGAACGCTCATACCCAGGGAAGGCAAGGAAGGGTACTCTCTCATCTGCTAAGTGCACTTGGCAAAAACAAATGAAGACACATAAAAGAAAACAGAAAACTCCTCCCTGTGCATAATGGAAGGGGAAATGGCGAAGAAATAAGTTCTTTATTTGGGGACCTGCATCTTTTGAGCAGCAATCTGGCAGCAGTTGTACTCACTGCTAATATTTGAGACTAACCTCTACTATGGCAGTGGTGGATTGCATATGGGGCTCATCACTAGGCTTCCTAGGCTGGGGATTTCCAGGCATTCAGCCTGCAGCAAAGTTCATTTGCCTCTGAAGTAAACGACAGCTTTAGTATTTAACTCCATAACAGCAGAAAGAAAGTGCGAGGGCTTTTAAACCACCACCCCCTACTACAAAACAAGCCCAGAAACAGCCTCTGATAACTGCTTGAAAAAACTTCAGAAAAAAAAAAAAAGTCTGGATAAAACCACCCAGAGGGACTGGTCCAGGGTTCTGACTCTTTCTTTGCTGAAATGGATGTCTAATCTGTCTTTAACAGTTCTGGGAGGACATTTCTATAGACCTTCCAGACTTCCAGCACTATCTACAGTGGGATCTTACTATTAGACATGGCTGGGAGAAATGAAAATGATGGGAAAAAATGAAATGCAACAGAGAGGAAATAAATGTGATCCATGCAGGCTCTCCCCACATGCAGTCATTGCACATTATTTAGGTTTGAAATAGGCCAAATTACTGGCTACCTGGACATCTGAGCATCTGCTGAACAACCAGTGATATACCTGGAAGAAGGATTCATCTGAAGGATGCTGATTTGAAATTGTATTGGCCAACTCCGCTCCTTTACATATAGGGAAGGAAAAAGGGAAGAGGAGGAGGACAGAATTGTTTTCTTCAAAAGGAAATGAGGACAGATTCCAGCATCAATACCCGTTATGTATCTCTTTCAGTCGTATATAATTTTTTTAATTGTTCCTATTTTCAAAACACACTTTTGCCATAATTAATGAGGGCAGAATGTCTTTTTCATTAATTAGGGGGAAGAAAGCAAATTCTAAGATTGTGTTATCAAAAGCAGTCACAGCCAACTTAGTTTTGCTGGCATGGAGGTCAATGGAGATTTCAACAGTGACTGCAGACACAGGGAAGTCAAGTACTGGCCAGGACTTTTGAATGGTAGATGAGATACTTTCAACAGCACCCATCTTCCTTTGTAAGCAGACCTGCAGCAGTTAACAGGGCTAAAAAGCAGAGTGTGGTGCTACTCAGTCTGTATTTCGGTAGCACAGCCTGGCTCTGAGTAAATAACACTAAACAATAATTCTTGGTTAAGAATTCATTATACAGAAGGTTCCAAATAAAAAGAGAAAGAGAACTAAGCCTCTAAAACCTAGCCATTTACAGTTGTGCACTGTTAAAATCACACCTAGTAAAACTGCATGTGTTAAAGCAAATAGTAGTAATAATAATAATAATAATCTGAATTAAACTAAATAAAATTTGTCAGAATGGAAAGAAAACAAATCCAAAGCCTTGACATCGACAGAAAACCAGAACTCTGCCCATTCCCTTCATAATGGCTTTTCTATTGAGCTTTGTTCTGACCTTTTATTACTTTCTCAACGTTGAAGAATATTGCCTTTCAAAATTCTTCATGTCTTTGCTAGCCCTGCCATTATTCCTGCTCCTGTTGTTTAGAATTGTTAGTCACCACTGTTCCAAGGTGCACAGAAGCACTGTACCTTAAAAAAGAGGCAAAGCTACATATACTTTTTGAGGGGGAAAAAAATCCAAGTGTTTTCCACTCTTCCTTCTATAGACCAAAGACACATTTGGTTACAAAATTAAATAATAAAGTAACTAAATGAATAAATAATAGTTCAATAAATACGCTGGGAGATTGAAAAGCATGAAATCAATTTCCTGCTGGAAGACAGGGAAAAAAGACACTTTTATATGACTTGACTGGATTTAAATAGACATTGTCCTGATCCTGTAATTGTTCCATACTCAGAACATCTATTGAATTCAATGTGAGCTCCAAAACCAGATCAATTAGAGGATCAGAGTTGTTTGGGAAAGGCCTGCCCATCACTTTGAGAAAACAAACCAGACAGACATTGAAAAAGAATGTAAGCCCATAACTAGTCTACAAGATTAAACAAACGAGACTATGCAAATCCTGCAGCCCATAAAGCAGCTCCCAGGCACTCACCATCCTAATGAAGCCTCTTAAAACCAGGTCTTGCTCACAGAGAAGAAGGGCTTTGTCACTAACTTCAGGGTGAGTATGAACTTCAGAAGACCAGACTTAGGAGGAAAAGTCGAAGTGCTGACACTAAGTTAGGGACACTAATTTAATTTGCACTATATGTTTAAAACCTCCTGGATGAGCATGCAGCCCAGCAGCTCTTTGCACCAGCAGAAGGCCTGTCAGAGTATGATTCTGCCCTTAAGCAGAGGCAAAACTCTGGCTCCAGTCCAGAGCAACTGAGACCAACACACAAACAAAGTCTGCTTCCAGGCTTGCAGCTGGATCCTGGGGGACAAACCCCTGTGCTGCTGTGGAGCCCCGCTGATTGTAGTGCTGCGAAAGCACAGAGACCTAATTGCAACACTTGGACCTGTAATTCCTAAGAAATACTGTAAAAGCTATTTTAAAACAGGGATCATAAAAGAGAATTTAAAAACAAAAATATTTAGTTTAGCTTCTTTTTGTCCTGTTGTTTACAAATGGCAAGTAAATGCATAATCATTAATCCCTTATCAGTATTCCCTTGCTGCACAGTCAGTTTTGTGCATCACTTTCACACAGTAGGAGAGGTTTATAAAGTCTCACCTAGGTTTTATTAAGCTCTCAGAGGAGCAGTACTCATACCTGAGCACACTTGAGTACAACAGGCAAGCAGCCTGATGTAGGATATTCAGTCTTTAGCCTGTTTTAATGGGCTCTGACTTAAGCAGTCAAGATCTCAGTTTGCTTTACAATGACAGCTGGTTCTGCAAACATAAGTCTAATAATAAAAGATAACAATGACATTTAGTATACTGGGTTGTTTTTTTTTTTTAAATGGCAGTACACGTCATCAAGTAGTTCAAAGCTATTTCAACTCCAAGTAGCAAATTCTCACCATGAAGAGTATCAGCAGTTCAGCTACACTCCCCATTTCTCACAACCATATAAAGCAGATTTCAGAAGGACTTCAAGGGTTTGTATTAAAGGTCATACATAGTCAAAAAAAAAAAAAAAGCCTATCCATTCCTTTCTCTGGTAATAACTAGGAACATATAGCCATGGAGAGAACTGTGGAAGAGAGTCAGAGAGTGATTCTTCCACAGTATATCTTCCCAGTTCCTTGCAACCTATAGCTCACAGACTTCCAAAGTACTCCACGACAGAGTCTTGGGCTGTATCTACTTCTTTGCACTCAGCATCCCTGACGGACTTTTCTTCCATTTGCTTTTTAACACAGCAAAAGTTCATGCCATCCATAACCTCCTGTGACAAAGAGCTTCACAGTTGTACAAAAAATACCAGTCCATGCGTGGCCCCAAAGTGGATTGAACTACACTGTCCCACTTGAGACAAAATAAAGCCCCACAATGAGGTTCCCCCAATGTCTCTGCCTCAAATATCAATGTAAAGCAGGAATTCACAGCTCCTGCTGGGTAGCTCCAACCACCACCTCCAGCTACAGTCTCAGTATATTCCTCATATTCCACCAAGCTGCAGCAAGGAGAGTGATACAGCACACAGGAAGCCAATTCACATAAGCAGGGTGGCTGTCTTCCCCAAGAAGGAAATCATACAAGCAGAATTCATGCTTTTATCCATCTGACTGCCAAATTCCCTACTCCAGCTACTTTAGACATAGCAGTTGGAAAAAAAAAAAAACAAAACCAACCGAAGTATTTAAAAGAAATGCTGCAGGTCCACCATCACTTCCACAGGATTATAGAAAAATTCAGGTTCAGAGGGATCTCAGCAGGTCTCTGATCTAACCTGTTCAAAGCAGGGTCAGCTGCGACCAAAGCAGGGTCAGCCAGGAGCCAAGGCAAAAGCTAAAACAGAGTTTTCTCTTCCTCCCCTTTCCCCTCAGCCTGGTGTTCCTGCTACACCATCAGGACAGTTGCTGACGCTTATGTGACAGGGTGTGTTGCTAAAAAACTAACTAAGCCTTAGTTTGCAGCCAGATCAGTCCCTTGTGGCTCCTGACACAAGTGCCAAGCACTAGAAAGGATGTATAACCACTCTGTGACATCCCATTCTTGTGCCACTTTTAGGTGGTTATACAGGGGCAGTTTGAGTCTTTCACTTTTAGTCCGTTGAGTCCAAGACTATTGGTAGTTAACAAAATATATTATGACCTTCATTACTTTGTATAAACCTTACAACTTCCCAGTAAAAACTCAGCCCCCTGGACAACTTCAAGCCTTCACTTGCTTTTCCCAGCTACCATTCACAGGCACTTTGAAGGAGTCCACAATCATTCAGCATTTGTTGAAAAGGCTTGAAAAAGGACTCCTGTACCATGATTGTACCTTGCTGAAATAAAAGAACTGGCACAACTTCCCATCAAATCCTCTGTGGCCTGAGCGCCCTGTTTTAAAAACAATGTTTGTCAGTGGTTCTAGTTCTGATTATTCTGTCTTAAAATGGACAAATTGGAAAGAAACTCTTTCCTCTCATTCCCATACTCGGAAGCGTGGGATAAGTTTACACGACATCCTGAAAAAAATGCAGTTCATAGAGGGCATTAATGTGAAATGGTGAACGGTGCAGAGATCATTTGCTCGTATTTACCCCTTTGCTTAACAGGAGACACACAGCTAAAGGGCATACAATGTATTTAAAATTAAAATACTTTTTCAAGAACTATAAAAAGATCCAGACACACTGTAACATGTAATTAACTTGAGACACTAGCTAAAAGAGCTTGGCAGGACTCTGAGAGATTAATGAATGTGTGGATGAAAACATCCATATTTACATTCAAAATCAAGTAAATTAGACCATCCCTTTCAGCTGTGGACTCCACACAGTCGTGGCAGAAGAGCCCAGTACCACTCACCATCAACCACAGAGCACTGTGAGACCAGGTGCATGAAGCCCTCGGTCCTTGAGCACTCACATCCCTCACAGGGAGCAGAGAGCAGTGTGCCAGTGTGTCTCTGGAAACTGAGGAGCCCTCCTTCAGGGTGCCCATCTGAGGTGTGGATGCTGGAGTTTACACGACCGGGCTGTGAGGAGGAAAACTCTGCAACCATACTTGTATCTGTTTGGTGCCTGATCCTCGGGAGTTCATGGCATGATTGCTGACCTGAGCAACCTGGTTTAACCCTAAAATAGGATCTAAATTCAAAGCTGGCCTTATTTTTAGTGTAGGATTGAGCCATGCACCCTCTGCAGATCCCTAAAACATCCTGTGATTCTATAAGCATCAAGAAGCCAACAGAAAAGGATGATTAAAACCAAGAAACAGAATGCACTGTAGATGTTAAAGCAGGGTAATAGAGGATTAATGACTGAAATGTTTGGGATTCACTAATCTATTTCCACCAAAACACTTATTTCCAGAAGGAATATAATCATAGGAAATGTTTGTAGGTATTCACAGATATCTTACAGATACATAACACTGGAGGGACAGTAGGAGATCACATGAGCCAGCTTTGTAGCTCTTACAAGCAAGTAACATTCACTGAGAAGTAAAAAAAGAATAGCTTTTATTATTTAAATACACACATTGGAAAACAATTCTTTCCAATACTACCAGACACGGAGTAGTGAAAGAATAAAAAATTAATCTAAAAATATACACACACTTTCAAAAGGGAGCAGCTTCTCCCCTCTCCCATCGCCATTGCTTAATGGTGTGAATTTGGTTTCCAATACAAAAAGAGAAGAGCAAATTCCCTTCAAAAAAACATAGCTGAGATTTCATTTCTCTGAATTTGTATCCACCTTGATGAGTGGATTACAAAACCAAGCAAACTGAGCCTAAGGCTAATCAAAATGCAGTGGAATGGCAATATAGTCAACCATCATTGCAGCTTCTCTCACTTCTTTTCATTCTGTACTGAAGACAGGATTAAGTGCATGTGAGAAAAGGGGAAAAAAAACAAGTCCTCCCAAGACTACAAGGATGAGGGGAAAAAAAGATGTGAGGAGAAGCCTACAACTCCTACAGGCCCTTTGTTTTTAGCAACCAAGAGATGTCCCCTTCATCTGCTGCTCTGACATGAGTCCTACACTTGCTCTTTATGTCCAGCCTCACTGCTCCTGTTACCACCACAGCCAACACTGGGCTTCCCCTGGTACCTCCCCATGAGACAAGTGTGAGGGCCAAGGCTACAAATATTTGTATCCTGATATTAAAGTCTGAGGCAGACATCACTTGGCACTCAAGCCAAGCAACAGTTGTTTTACTGTAGGTCAGATTATTGTTCCCCAGCTAAGAAACACAAGGACTTGGAGGCAGGTTTCCTTCCCCCAAACCTTTTTGCTATTTTGGAAAGGGTTGTCAGTCCTGACCAGTCCTGCCAACAGGGCCACACGCAAAACACAGCATTTTCCTGTATGAATGAAAGGTGTACAAAGCTCTGAAAGAAGTCATTAAATTATTAGACTTCAAATAAAAAGAAGTGCATTTCTTTTCTCCACAAACGATTTACTAAAAAATTAATTTGTACTCCACTTACCCACTGGTGGCACATTTTAGCCCAAACACATTCTTGTGTGAGAGATAGCAGAGATCAACAGCAGTGACAGACCTTCCCCACGACCTTTCTTCACATGTGGTTTGGGAACAACCAGCACAACCAGAAATCCTGCAGCCACTCAGGTGGCGATGCAAGCCAAGGAAATTGTTGTTGCCAGTGTTACTGTGAACCCAGCTGCCAATGCAGGGATCTGGGACAAAACGCAAACTGTGCCACCTTCACATCGACCAGTGGTGACCAGCACACCAAACACTCTCAGGATCCACACAGAACAGAAAATGCATCAAGTGCCTTCCCCTGGGTGTTTGCCACTACTCACCCTCTATGCCTCTGCACATCACAGCCTTCTACGTGGCACAAAGTAAAAGGCAGAACAGAAAATAACTGTGCCAAAGCAAAGTGTCACGAAATATTCTGCGTGATAGCAAAGGAAGCCCGAACAAGGCAAGCCCCCAATGAACTTCCAGTCCATGACCTGTCCCATGGATTCAAAGATGACATACTGACAGATTGTATCAGTGCCAACAGCCCAGTGAAACCTGGTATATAAAAATCTACCCTGTGCTGTACTGAAACCATATGTGGTCAAGACTTGTTAGGAACCACTAAGTTACAGTGACATATAATATGCACACTTAGTATTTCATCCTCTTTCAAAAATAAATTCGTTTGTGCTCTCCCTTGTTTAGTAACAATCACTGCTTATGCCAGGTTTAAGTCAGACCCGAAAAACAGACTATTAGCCAAATCTGACTTTGAATGGTAAACTCATTGACTTGAAGATTTCAGAAGAGCCTTGAGCTGCAGCAACGTGCCTCGTTTTTGCTTTGGTTTGTGTGGTACCTTTCAAGGGAAACAACTTTTTCTTGGTTTTAATAAGGCTCATTAAATCATTATGAAATATAATTACATTGTAGGAAAAAGCTCTTTACCCACCATAAGGTATCCACAGTTGTGTTAAATTTTTTATCTTATTGTCAGCTTACTAAAAAAAGATATTAACCTTTAGCTGATATATCCTCACATTTCATTGTTATCCACTGTGTGCATCCCAAAGGGTTTCCCTGAGCACTGCCTTCCTTTCCAAGCAAGGTGCCTCCAACTCCACTTTAGCTCCTCTGCTGTTTGCAGTGAAATGAATGTGTGGAACTATTCTAATATTCTCTGAAGTCAACAGCCAACAAAGAGGAATATGAGGCTCATCACTTTAAGGCTTTAGCTCCAACATTTTTTGTGTGGGTTTTTGCCTTTTTTTTTTTTTTTTGTTCTAATTGGGCGTTTTGGTTTAAATCCTACTTTCTGACTGATGAATTTTTCGATTAATGCAACTCATTTTCAGCTTGGTATTTTGCCTAGTTCCCTTCAAATTGAAGCAATTATAGAAAAAATTAAGTGCTCCAATAATTTTAAACCTCTCTACACTCTGCAGTATTATCAGTGTACTTCACTTTTTTTTTTTTTAAAGGTGCAAGCTCTTCAGGAGTGCTTACTATTCAAGCACACACAGTCTGTGAACTGATTAAATATTATCAGATAATTTACAATCTTTACAAGAGCTTTGGCTTTCTAACATTGAAAGCAAATGCTGTGCTAAACTTGGATGATGCTAGGACATGGTATGCTCCAAACAAGAAAAAAAATACCAAACCTCTTTTCAAACGAAGACAATCTTAGGCTTTATATATAAGACAGGAGGAAAAACAGCCTCCTCATGATTGAAGGCTGAACTCCCCCTTCTCAGATCATGAGCCAGGGAACTTAGGCCAAAATTCTGGCAGATGTAGTGTAGACATCTGCATGCAAAGCCTCATCAACTTCCATGCTGCTATACAGGAGTACCCATAAAGGTTTTCCTCTTGCAAAACGACTTGCACAACTGGGGATTTAACCAACACATATTTCACTCTGAAGAAAAACCCACCACAGGGAGACAGAAACACTCACCTGAGAGGCTGCTGAGGTTTGAAATGACTGCTGCCTTCGCAGTACAGCAGTCAGACTTCTGCCACTCTTGTTATGTCAGGAGTTCATATGTATGATTAAATGAGCTCTGGAGCAGGAAGTTATCTCATCTTACACACTTAAATGCTATCTTAAAGAGTCCACTTTTACAAATCTACCGCACTTAAACATAATTTTAGTGCTCTTTTCATGTAAGGTTTTCAGAGTAGATAAAAAGGTGATACACCTACACATAAAAACATTATTTCTTTCTACTAGAAGGAGACAATGAGGCAAAGAGAGAGGGGTTTTCTTTCTGGTATTGTTAAAAGAATAAACATAAAAGAATAAAACACAAAGAAATATACAGAACATAGATCAATGAAATCAATGTTTTCAGTGCAAGTCTTGGCTCCTTTCCATATGTTACACTGCATTTATAAGTTAAAAAATACTGTATTACATATGATGATATATGACTACTGAAAAATAGACTTATTAGATCCTCTAACTTAGATGAACTAATACTATACCTTGAATGATTTTTAAACCACAGAGATAAAAACAGTAACATAACTACAACGTGACAGACTCCTGCCAGTGTCAAACATCTATTATTCCTTGCTTAAAGAGAGGCGAAAGAGCAAAAGACACACAGGTTATCTCTTTTTTTTTCTTATTAAAAAATACTACAAGAACAGTTTGTAGGCTCAAGGGTAAGTTTCTCATTGCTCAATAAATGCTATTACATTCCACACAGATTTCTCTTGATTGACCTAAAAAGCAACCCCCTGGAGATGGGGCAAAGGCTGATCAGCCTTATCAGGTTTTTGTCCCACATACCACAATTTTTCCCCACATACCATGAGAACACCACTCTACTGCAGAAAGTGAGAATACATGCTGTCAGGCCAATGAAGTTTGCAGAGGTAACTTGTGACCTCACCCTCAGACATTTGGTGAAAATGAATTCTCCAAATTTAAACCCACCATCTAACTGCCTAATGCAAAATCAGCACTTCAACTCTTAGACAAATTCTTATTACCACATATTTCAATAAATACTTAATGATAACCTGCGACAGTGAAAGAAAAAAGGATGGCAAGAGAGGAACAGGGAGATTACAAATCAGCATTTACAGCAGCATATTTTGTCTATTCTCCCTGTATCCATTTTCAAACCTGTCTTCCCTTTCTTTGCTCTTTGGAGTCATCTTTCAACCTTGACCTTAGCGGAGTGAAGAGATTAGCTTCAGTGCTATGATAAGCAAGTCTTAGGTCTGAGTAGCCCTTCTACACACACCTGTATCGGCCATCCATGCTAGTGAATGTCAGACACGGATCAAGGGAGAGTAGACATCACAGTGTAAAGGTCTCACCATGGATCAGCCTGTTGAAATGCTGCAGGAAAATATGTATTCTTTCTACATCCCAGGCCAAATGCATGAACTTACGAGCAGTGTCAGGCTTTAGGTGGCCAACACAAGCTGAAATCCAAAGGGCTGCAGCAAATCATGGAATATCAGTAGAACTGCTCTGGATTTTGTGTCAGAGAGAGTGGACTTTACTGATGATGTTCTCTGGGAAGGAAAGGTGCTCCAAAGTAACAGCGTCATACTGAAATCTGCTCAAATCTGTAACATTAAAAGTAACAGCACTCAGGAGCCCCACAGCTGCCCCCCAGAGTCCCTCTGATAGTTTTGTGGTTTCACAATCACAACATGTACTATTTTCTCCTTCTTGATCTATGTAACACCCACAAAAATATCAGGGAAAACAATGAAACTGACTGTACACTAGGGACAGGGTTATAAAAAAAGCACTTAAAATCAGTCTCATTTTGCTCCCATTGACGTCAGTTGTAAAATTCCCATTGCCTTCCTGGAAGCCAAGAGATGCCACTGTGGATCACTTTCAAAAACAGCAATCCAAGAGCAGACAAATGCAAAAAAGATAGCAGATTCTTCTTTTCCCTCCTGTTGCTTCTAATTATACTTTTATTTACCCTTACCCCATTATCTGCATGTTGCTTCAGGGAGCGGGTCCCCGGGACCAAATGGAGAGGTCAAGGCCCTTTGCTAGTCTGCTTAAATTGATGCTGCCTCTCCAACCCAGCTTTCTCATTTAATCTCCAGCTGGAAGGGTGATGCGTACACCTGGTTTATTTAGTTCATTCCATATTTTACTGAGGTGCCCTGATTGTCAACACTCTAAAAAAAACCTCCTAGTTTTCTCCCTAGTTCCCTTCTGGAACAAACTGTGAGGGTGTTCCAAGGGGAGACAGTCTACATGTAATGCCAAATTCGGCTCCTTCAACCTTGCCAGCAGACCTCTCACCCTCTTAACACCCCCAAATCAATAAGCCACAACATGAAACACACAACCCAACGGCATTTTATAGAAAAATCAACCCCCACCACCACTCTGTCACACTATCTGCTCAGTATTTCTGGATTTTTGAATTGCCAGAATTCAAAACGTGCCACAAAGCCATCCCAGCGACACCACAAGGACCAAGAAAAATACAGACCCACAGCTTTGCAATATAGAGGTGGCTCATTCAGTGCATTAGCCCAAAGCATAATGGACCTACACCAACCCACAGAACTGGTGTCAGCTCTTGGCCAGGAAAAGCCCAGGCTGGAGTGCAGATGCAATCAGGTGAAAAACAAGCTCCCATCCTGATATGGCAAGGTCTAGTCAATAATTATAGGTGGTTGTAAGAAGAACATAGTGACAGCCAACTTTAAAACAGGAAAAAATAGTTCTTAACCACATCTATAAAATAGTGCCCCAAGTAGCACTTTAATTACTCAGTACTTAAATTATTTTAGATAGAGGGCTTCTTACTTATCCCTCCATCCCTCCAACAACCCCAAAAGCAGTGAGCTTTACAAATGAAGCTGTTTCATAGTATTTTTACTGGCCAATTTTTACCCTCTTCCTGAGTTCTCAGCTACCTCAAACAAATGGCAGCTCTAAGACACTAACAGTGTGAAAACATGACAAGATATACACACACACTCTTAAGTTATGAAACAGTCATTTTAAAAAGAAAGGGAAGGGGAGTGTTTGAGTGTTATATTTTAAATGCCACAGTCATGTCTTCAATGAACCCAATTATGAAGAGGAGATAAAGATGGTGAGGGAATGAATGCAAGAACTTCAAACAGTAATGGAGCAGAGGAAATTAAGCCTGAAGTCTGCATCTCCAGAACCCCAGAGCTCTGCAGCACCTGAGTCTAGCCAAGACCACAGAAGTGCTCAGTAATGAAACAGAGAAAAAAGATTACACATGCTAGTGTCAGTGGATGCTTTCTGAAAGAAACAAGTCAAATCCCAAGGGTCAGAGGATCCATAGGTAATAGTCACACAAATTTATTTGCATTGTTTAAACCATACACCTGCTCTGGCAAGACAAAGATGCTTCTTTCCCTCCAGTAACACAATTCTTTGGGGGCTGGGGCATCCTTGATTTTGGAACGGTTTTGAGTATAATTAACAGCTGATGTTAAGAACTAACATCTAAGTCAGCTCCTAATGTTGACTTTTTAATTTACTTGTCACAAAGCTTACTTATATGAGACAGAGGCTTCTTCCTTATTTCATGTGTATGCACCAACAAGAGAAAGCACACACCTAGAATTCTCCATAATATGGAGAGATCCCACTGAAGCTGACAGCAAGGTGAAATGACACAGGCAGGACTGCCACTACTGTCATGTACTAATCTCTGTAATTAGCTACCTGATCAGAGCATCTTTCACAGTGCCCTGCAGTTTCTTGTGGGTTCTCTCTCATGCTCACTATAAAAATATGGATAAGAAAATTGAGGACTAACTTTTATCCAGACCAAATCTTTTCCCATACTGACAGCTCAGACTTGATTTATTCATCACTAGACCACTGAACCCCAAAACAAACCAAGGGCTAAAAAAATCTTAGTATTAAGTACTTTTGGAATAGACTTCTCCTCTTTCTCTCACTCTTCCTTTCCCATAAAAACAGGTAGAAGAATGCTTAGAGAAATCACACATTATTTACATGCAGTATTATTTTATGGAATTTTTCAAGGTGTTAATTGAAAGTTTTAATGAATGTTAATCATCTGTCATTTTCATTGGCAATCTCCTCTCTGCCATATGCTTAACTTTTACACCTGTACAGATTTTGCAGTCAGTTCTTTTAAATTGTTTTACTTTCTCAGTGTAGTATTAGTATTAATATTTAGGAAACAAGCCAGCTGCAACCAGGACTGCAATTGTCTGCAGTTTATTTACTACATATAATCCCTCGTCCTGGTGAACTAGAGTAATACATTATCACTGTACTAGTGCTAGTTTTGAAATATTTGTATTAATCCAGTATTTAAAGGAGATGCTGGACTAATATCCACAAAGACCAAAGTACTACAAAGCAGGGCAGGTACAGCACTCACAACATCTGCATAAGCCTCACAATATATTGTCCCAATTTTTGTCCCTTGCTTTTCACCCCAATCTCACTCCACATCAACAGGCAATCAATGCAAACTCCAGAGGTCGTTTTCAGTTCTGTTCTTTCTAAGCAACGTGAAGATTTGTTTCTGAAGGGATCAGACCGAGGAAGCACAAGCATGTGAGTTATGAGTTCTATTTTTGACTTGACTGCAAATATTCTGTGTGAACCAAGTCACCCTCGGCACACATGGCACACATTTAAAATGGACATACATACCTACCAGGCTCTTCAGCTTTTACCCTTTTCAACAGGGTTGTCATCTCCTCTATGCAGTAAAGAAGTCTGATCTTCAAAACAGGCCTCTTTTTCTTGTACATTTTAATCAGCAGTAATATAACAATAATATTTATCATTGGGATTTAGCATTAAAATAACAGAGAGATGAATGAATGTAGCTCTAAACTCATCTTTGCTTTTTCATCCATCACTACAAAATCGTCTGAGAGCTAAAACAACTCAGTCAGATCAGAGCAGTGCCACTGCTGTAAAACTGGCAACCAAACCCAGCAAGTTTAGGTTTACAAATTTGGGAACAAATAACAGGCAGGCTACTGTACCTCCTGTTAATTGTCTGAGGATGAGATGCAGCAGAGGTGAAGGAACAGCCTGGCAAGGACTGCAAGCCCCAGCATGACTTAAAGCTTTACCAGCAATCACCAGAAAAGGGGTGGGGGAATTTTGGTGCCATTCGTGGAACATATTCGTATGCGCACAGAAAATGTTACAGAAAAAACAGCAGAGAAAACCATTTCTGAATAGACTCACATCAGAGACCTGAGTATTTAAGTAACAAAATCCGGAATATAGACAATACCTTCTCTGCTGGGAGGTGAAGAGTCCTGCTGGTTGAGCATGGCTGATTTATGAGGCTTTTGTGAGGAAAGAGATGGGAAGTAGGAAAGGAGCCTCTGCTCCGTGCCCTGCTGGTGATACAGGCAAAGGGCAGTGGAAGGGGCAGATTAAGGGTACTGATGAGGAGTACTCCTTTCAAAGGCACAGGTTTTCAGAGTCAGTCAAAGTTTTGGTACTTTCCAGTACAGAAATCTGCAAATTTGCACATCTCCTTCAACTAAATTTTGGGGAAAGTTATTCTTCAGATAAATTAGCTAAGCAGAAAGAACAGTTATCTTCACTAAATGCAGTTCATTATTCTCAGTATCCCTCTGCTCCCAACTCTACTGTGAGGAGAACAGGGATATGAGAGGTACAGCCTCACTTTTTTCCTTTGAATATTATGCACCCCATGACACACCACAAGGTGAAAGGTCTTCTGTATGGGAGGAACACACAATCTGAGAGTCTTTGTGGCCCCTTTTAATCGTGTATTCCAGGAAGTCCCGCGGTTGCAAACACCCATGAACTTTTTCTATTGTCTTGGAATACCTGGTGGTTTCCTTAAAGCCTCCATGCTTGTGATCATATGAAAATCTCAGTTTCTTTTTTTTAAAGTGCTGAATTTTACTGTTGAAAGTTAAAGACCCTGAACTATAAAGGCTGTGAACCAGGGCTAATGAAAAGGAAATCAGAATCTATTACTTCTAAAACCCCACGATGCATGAGGGTTCTGACAGAAGACTTTTTAACACTAGGGATGGACAAAAATACTATGCAGATGATTTTGGACAAAGGACAGAGAGAACACTAAGAGAACAAAGTGTACAAGAGTTATCAGCTAACTGAAAAGTCTGGATTTCCTCTGATGAACTGAATCAGAGGTAAAACTCCATATAAAGTGGACTAAAAATACAGTAGGTAACCCAGTGAAACCCTCTAAAATCCATCCATTCAAACCACTGCTTCTATAATTTAATAATGGTAACACAGCACCTGAAAAGTCTTGAACTGAAACCTGGTATAGAGGTGCTCTTTTAGGCCAGATACTACCATCGAGGTACAGAAATTAGTACAGGAAAAGAAAACTCTCCTTCTCTTACCATCCCTTGTGAGCCCAGCTAATGTAAAATGCTCATTTTCTATGCACCCTAGTTCCTATTTAAACAGCTGTTCATAGAAGAAAGACTGTTTAAAATCATTCAGAAAGATAAAGCTACCTATTGCAAGTAGTAAATAAAACTGCTACGAACTTCCTAGAAATTTCGCTAAACAGTAGGAAGCAAGTTCCTTTATTTTCCACATCATAAGCCTAATAACACTAACAAAACCCACGCTCATTGCACCACTGCAAATTTTACAATATGAATTTAGATTGCTGAAAAGAAAAACAGATGGAGCAGAACTGCCGAATGCTCTGGAAATCCCAGGATCGTACACGCAGCGCTGGGGCCTGAACTGGGATGGACTGAAGGGCACATTCTACTCACTTTCCAGAAGCAGCTTCCAGAGCATCAAAAGTGGAGATGAATTTGCATTCACTCAAATGTAAATGGTATTCATGAGAATAAAAGAAAATCTCAGAAGTTAGGCTTATATATAGCATATTCATGAATCTGAAAGCGGTATTTTGATGTCTTGATTTTTTGAGCATTGTTTATGTTCCTGTTCCGTTGATTTGTAAAGGCTAAAATGGGTTCTTGCTGGTCCCAAATGTTGATGTCCAACTAGTGAACTGGACCAAAACCATGTCAAAAGCACATGGCAGAGACCAACCTAATAATCTCTGATGCATAGATTAATTTGGGTTTCATGCTGTACCTTTCAGGGAGGAAAGGGTACAGCAGAGTAGGGCCAGGGCTGCACCAAGAGCTGGGGTAGAGAGGGACTAGGAAAGGACAGAAAAAGAAAGCTAAAAATTCAAGGGAGATAACAAGAAAAAATTTTACCACAAAGCTCAGGGGAAATCTGGATCTCAGCCTTATACCTGCTGTCTTTCTTTCCTGCCCCCTGTCCCACGTATGCAACAGCTAAGATGGAAAAGCAGCTTTGTTCCACTGGACATAAAGGCACCAAGTAATGCATCCAGTAACATTTGCTCTCAAAATTAATATTCTCTCTGCAATCACTACTCTTACTTCACATTACTACACTCTGTGGAAACTATTACTACACTGCACATAGATAACTCCACTGCACTACATCTCACATAAAATTAAAATGGAAGTATTTCACTTCTGTGCATCAGGCTTAAAAATAATGAATTGTCGACTGCTATTGTAAGCAAAAGGAACAAGTAACAGCAATGGCATGCTGCAGAAGTATTTGCAAATTTACAATTTTCAATTCACTTGTGAAAAATTCTCCTGAAAACCTGGTCATCTCTTTTGAAAGGAGAGGTAGTAAAATGTTCACATTTTAGATGTTACCTCTACTGAGAGCTCAAGAGACAGTTCTGGACCAAACGATAGAATGTTTCCACTTTGCTTAGGCCATAGCAAAAGCCTTCCTAACTCTCTACTGTATCCTCAGGGCATATATGTATGAATGCTGCCTAAACTTGAAGATCTAGAGGAAAAAGAATAAATATAAATAATCCTTAAGATTTTGAACTAATTTTATACCAACTATTTGCTCACAACTCTACTTTGCCAAAACATTCTCCTGTGTTAAGTCTACGATGGGAAAAAAACCATTTCAATCTTATGTGATATCAAGACTTTTTCTTTTTTATTTTAAGTGTTTTGATAAGCACTGGCTTTTAATCAAGTATTACAACATTTGCAAAGAACTTGACGCAGTAAGTCACTTGATATCCTTTGTGCATACTGTGTAT
This sequence comes from Corapipo altera, assembly GCF_003945725.1. NCBI lineage: Eukaryota > Metazoa > Chordata > Aves > Passeriformes > Pipridae > Corapipo > Corapipo altera. The sequence goes on along the minus strand of NW_020884873.1, from coordinate 3,511,351 downwards.
ATTTAGGCTCAAGGAATCACTGCTGCCCATGAGCCAGGCTCCTGAGACAAGGACATCACTCTCTTAACAGCTCTTTTGTCACCTGTACGACCTTGTAGCACTTCCCTGGACAAGAAAATTGATGAAAGGCTGGTGTTCCCCATGTCTTCCTGAACATATACAGGGGCTGTTCCCCAAAGGAAATGGTTCTGCAAAAGCTGCCACAAGATCCTGGATTTTGCCTGTATGGTGCTCTCTCATGCAGGGATTGGCAACTAGAATCATTTTCACAGTCCCCAAAACGGAAGACACTTCATAAAAATCATCCCTTAACCAATTCTGCACAAGGAAGATAATCCTCACACCTCCCTGTCTTCCCCCTACTGCAATTTGGCCCCAAAAGAAATCCTACTTTCTTGGAAAATCACTATTTCCCACAGGAATATTCTCTATTGGTAGTGGCAGGGTGCTGGATGAGTAAATCCGAATAGACAGCTACTACAGAGGATTTTAAGGAGCACCATTTCCCATGGGGAAACTAAGGCAGAGGTATACTAAGGAACACGTCTGGGCCACTCTGTAGATCAGTGGCAAAGCTGAGATTAGACTCATCACCATGATGTACTGGCAGCTGAGAAAAAGAAAACAGAGAAGCTCCAGTGCTTCAGATGACAGGAAGAGAATTAATTTTCTGATGTGGTGTTTTGTTGATTCTTTCGTCTTGTCATGTACAGCAGAAATAATGTTCGAAGGATTAGAGTAAACTTACAGCAAAAGACACTTATGATTATTAAGTATCTAAGCTTCAATTTGATGTTTCATCACCTGCCAACCTTCCACATCAAAAATGATTTTTGTGTGTATCTGAAACAGAAAATTTACAAAATACCATCCCAGAATTTAAAACACTTCTTAAACATGTTAGAAAAGTAAATTTAAAATGTCACTAAAGCTGCGAAGAGGAAAAAGCCTGTCCATTCCTCTTATGCAATAATTAATTTTCATCGGGGCCCTTATTATGCTTTTTATGAAGCAACAAAACATAACTGCATGCTATTGTTTAAACACATTTGCTGCCTATGCCAGAACAGTAAAGGCTGGAAATATGTGTAAAGGATAATACCCAAAACGTAGCTAAATGTATTCTATATTATGGACCCATAATACAGAATGCAAATGATTCTGACTAAGCATTCACAGGAGACAGTCTTTAGGGTGCATGCTGTGAATGTATATTATGAATAATGCATAAAACTTGGCTAAATCTTAATGAGTCCATTGACATCCTATGGGGTCCACAGGAGCCTTAGATCCCAAAGCATGTCAGTGGCGTATTACTCTCCTCCCCCACTTCATTTAAAAAGTACTTTCTTAAAACAAAGGAAATTAAAACACAAAAGAAAAAAAATCTTAGCTCTGAATTAAGTCCCTTATGATGGCAAATGCAGAGACAGCCACAAACTCTGACTTCCTTCACACCGTTGTGGCTCCACGTTCCACATTAAACCAGGGCACCGTATGGCCTTTCTGGTAGGGCTGCATCAGGTGTGAGACATGAGTTACTCCTCCTTCCTAAATTGAAACACTAAAGGGCTTCTCCACACACAAAGGAAAGAGGATGAAAGGTGACAAGCACCCCTATTATATTTTTTCTCCATTCTCCTTTCCTTACTTCCAGATTCTTTTAAGTGCAATAATTAATGTAGAAGGAGATGGCAGAACATATGGGGAAAAAAGACATCCAGCTTACTCGTCAGAGCTACTCCAAAGAAGCAAGTTCACGTGCTAAAGGACATTGGCAAGGGGTGCAGTCATGAGGACAAAGAGCCTGACAGAAGAGAAGAGCCTGGTATTTACAGCTTCTGAGTATAAAAACACAGTAAGAAAAAAATTTCCACCTCCTGAGTGAAATCGTAAGGTTGTACCATTCGATCTGAGCGTATGAGTATACCATATTCTCTAGGGGAAAAAAAAAAGCTTTGGCATCAAGCCCCAGCTTCACTCAGAAGTGTGAAGATAGTTTGTGTGTGTCATGTGCTTGGAAATAAATGAGTAGATTTTTCCTATAGCATAAATACGAAGAAAAATAACTGATTAAGTTCTTGCTTATTTAGGGTTATAAGCCTTCAAATCGGTACAAATGGTAATTAATTAATTCTTGCAACACCCATGTGTGACGGCAAGTCTGTACGTCCTTAAATGCAAGAAAACCAAGGAACAAAAGGTCAAGAGACTTACCCAGCACGCCAGAGCACTTCAGCAGCAGAGCGGGGCCGCAGCTCGTGCTCTCCATGCTCTCCACCACACACTCATCCATCACACTTGGGATTGGGAATGCCGGTCTGCTCAAGGACCACTTTCATGCTCAGCCAGGTGACTGCAGGCCAAAGCCAATACAACTCTAGGTGTGCAGGGCTGAAACCAACGGAATAAATCCCACCAGGCCTGACCTGGCTCTGCCCTCTCTATTCCCACAGCACTTAAGCCACTGCACACACACATTCATGCACCCCCAATATCCAACTTGGATGGCCTATGGACTGGTCAGCACGCTGAGGCAGACGTGCACCAGGGACTGGGCAGGACTCTTGCTCTCTCCCCACCAGATCCCACCACCATGCCCAGTTAGACCTGGCCAGGCGAGCACTGTTCACCCCATCCACACTTCAGAACCTGAACCTGCCACACTAGAGCAACAGGAACCCTGGGAACACTTTCCTTTCAGAGACTGAGCAAAGAGAATGGGTTCTCCAGCAGGAACTGCCCTCCTGCCCAAAGTAGGGATCAGGGAGAGGAGAAGGAGGCAGACTGCGAGGCAAGAGCAGGAGGAGGAGAGCAGGTGTGGGACAAATTTGATACAACCAAGACTTGCACAAAAGAGCAAGAAAAAATAGCATCTGCCAGGAAATTCAGAAACACAAGTATTTTGTAGGTTTTGTTAAAATCTTCCTTCTCCTCCCACATGTGCTTCCAATGGAAAATCAATACCAGAGAGGAAGAAACTATCTGGGTGTTCAGTAAGCATTTCTGGCCTCAAAATAAAATTTTAAATCCAGCTTCTCTTTTTCTTGTTTCAACTCCTTACAACAACAACAAAAAATCCAAACATGATTTTTTTTTGTATGTGAAAACATTTAACAGACAGATCTTTAAGGAAAGTAACTGATGGAAACAGTTCCACTGGATCTGCAGCAGAATCTGGCATGAAATGTGCGCAGAGAGAGCGGGGACACACTTGTGCTCATCACACAGCACACTTGGGCATAGCTGCCTGTGTACTTGAACATGAACACACAATCTCACTTTACTCCATGACAATAGTCTTTTCTTTTGATGACAGGTGAAATTTTTGTGCAGTTACAAAACAAACCCAACTTTTTTTTTGTCGATACGTTAATTTGCCCCATATATGAAAACACATGTATTTCCATGCACGCACATATATATATATTCTTACCACGAGCAAAGGCCAGGCTTTCACAGGAACAATGCTGTCAAACTATTTTACCTCTACAACCCATCCTGCTACTATTTATACTTACTGCTACAGATATCAGCAATTGTTTCCTTGCCTCCTCACTCCTCCCGGACACCATGAGAATAACAGAGCACGAAGTCTCTCGGTAGCACTTTCATTCCCAGCAGGAAGCTCAAGCGCTTGTGATATCCATTTTGATACAAAACCTAAATTAGGCCTCTGGAAATAGGTAATGCATAAAAAGAAGCATTTTTGTGCCACAAGATTATTATTATAGGTTACTGTTAACCCTTGGGAGATGGAGGTGAGTCCTGCAGCTCCCTACTGGGTTGAATATTTGCTGAGAAATCACAGGCACTACCTAAGCAGATATTTCAGGTGTGCTGTGTGATAAAGAGAACGATCCTGTTGACCCATCGTATTCTGATAGCTAGCTTGAGAACAAAAGCATCACCAGTTAAACAAAAAGGATCAGCACAGCATGCACATGCTACAACTCTCTTGTGCTGAGAGAAGATTTAAAAGGGGCTGGATATAAGGATAACTGCGGAATAACTAATGCAGAGATCAAAAAAACGAAGTCAGTACTATATTTGGGAACTACTCAAAACATGGTCTGCCTCTTAGCTCCCTAGAACTCTTCCTTAATGTAAAGTTTCCACTGGGTCACAAATCAGTGAAAAGAAATATATCATTCAAAAAGGAAAATATAAACCCAAACCTTTAAACAATTTGCACTTTTCAAGTTTGAAATCACTGCAGATTAAAGTATCAGGGCTGGAAAACCGTGTGACTTATTCCAGCTTCACAATTCCAAATCATAAAGCTATAAAAATTGTAAATTAACTTTTTTTCTTCAGAACCACCATCATCCCTGAAGTTTGGAAAAATGGTGAATAATTCGAATTCAGTGAACCACGCTACCTTGCACTGAAGCTACACCACCTCCTGTTGTGATACAAGTTGGCCTAGCATTACTCATTGCTTGACTTACTCCCTTAGCAAAATGAGCCACACCACAAATTCAATCTGTTACCTGCCTACATGATTAATTCAAGTTCAGCTTATCCTAAGCACTTCTTTTTCCTCCAGACATGCAGACTTCAAAGGGCTATAAACTGTGATCTTAAACACAAAAGCAACTGCGTGTCAGTAAGTTTTCACTAAATATAAATAAATATTTTAGTAAACTATGGTTGCTACTAGTTAAGTCTGGAAAAAACGGAGCCTTGCTGTAACCTGGAAGACAAACTGGATCTCAGGGCTTCACACATCCTCCCATTCTAATCCCCATGCATTGTATACCTGCGAGAATACAAAGGAGAAACATTCCAATAACTTCATGCAGTAGCAAGGCAGACTGAGGTTGTCCTAATAAATTTAAGCTTCATAGCTCCTTCACTCCCCAAACCAGATACTCAGTGATTACTGCACATTGAAGGGGAAGTTCTGTGGAATACATATTATTTTTCAGACCATTCTGACTATTGCACTGATGACCAGAGCACAAATCTTTGAACCCGTATGTGGGTAACCATTCCTAAAAACATCCTCCTATCAGCAGTACAGTTTACAGGAGCTGCAACTCACTACAAAGAATAAGGAGCTTTCTGTTTGGCCTAGAGATTTGCCTACAGCCATGGGGAAGGCACAGGGAGGAAGCAAAGCCTGAAGTCCTGTCTGCTATTTTTCCACTGTGGCCATTAGGTTTGGCATTGCTTTTCCTAGACAGCCCTCTCTGCTCTAGCAGCTCTGACATCTGCACATTGCATTTGCCCTGTTGTGCAAGCAGGACTATTTCCTAAGAGATAAACAGAGATCACCAAGCTCACAAACAGAGTTCAGATTCAAGCTTCCCTAGGTAGCCTAGACCCCATCCCTTTCACTTGCAAATGTAAAGGGAACTCTGCAAGACCCGAAAAGAAAAAGAAGGAAATCATCTTAATAAAGGAATGGAAACGAAAAATCTCCCTCACTCTCTCAAGCATTTTTTTTTAAACAGCTACTTGAATCATCCCTGCTTATAGACAGCCCCTTTTCTTCAGCAATGGAAAAGCAATACAGGCTTTCTGTCATTTGATCGCCCCAAACATTTTGTAATTTAATGTGAGCAGGCTCCTCACTGGGCTCTCAGACAAAAGTTTGCCCACATGCCTTTTAAAGTACGTACCTGATTTTGTCTTTGTCTGCTAAGTTCCTTTTGCAGCTGCATTCCCACGAAAATGTTTCTATACTCTCTTTCCCCTCTCGTTTCTATAGCCTGCTCAGAGGTGGATTCATTGCTGGGTTTCGGCACTTACATTTCTTCCTCAATTGATGCTTCTTTTTATTTATTCTGAAGTTTCCAATGTAAAACAAACAGGAACACCACCTTTCTAAAATTACTACTATCCCACTGTCCTCCAATGCAACATTAACAAGAGGCAATATTCTCCAAAGCTATGAAGCATATACTGCCCTAAATTACATTGCAGTTGCTGCCCTGAGCTCGCACATTTTTGAATAGGAAGGCTCCCAGGGATCTCTCTCTCCGTTCTGACTGCATTTACTGCTTTAAAATATTTTTAACCCAGACACTGAAGTGCCAGCCTAGCAGCCTTTCATGCTAATCCTAGCCTGGGTGGCTGTTCTTAAGGGAAAGCATTCAAAAATTGTAGCAGTGCATCAACTTTGACCCTTTTCACTTAAAACATGAGACTTCTTTTTTTTTAAGGAAAAAAAAATTAGATTCCAGAGGGAATCACTGAACTCTGACCTGCTTAAAATTAGTTTTGTTTTAGTGCCTGTGTGGTGACTCAACAGGCCAATTTTCCAGACACTTAAGACTTCTCTTGCTCCTGAAGATTCCAGTTCAAGTCCTGGACTCGCTGCCTGGGGTCGGATCAGAACACTTTGTTCCAAGGCTTCAAGCAGTGAATTCCCAGATCACCATACCCTTGCCAGATGCTGGCATGCTTGGTAATAAGTAGGGCTGCAACCAAGCTAATTATATATTTTTAAAAAATCTGTGAAGAGTTTTGCTTGCAATACATATGTTAGAGCAAAAGAATTTCCCTTCAAAATTCAGCAGTCAAGAAATGTTTATATGGCTCTGATAAACATTTCATGATAAGCTGGATTCCTTCAGGGGGGAGGGGGAAGATGTGTACTTTGGTCTTAACAGTGCAGCAAATAATTCTCAAATTGGGTCTGGCTCAGTGCATCCATCTCACTGGGAGTCACTGATTTCATTTTTTTAATCTGTCACAGGCATTACTAAATGAGTCACCATAGACTCCTATGCTGCAAAAAATAGCATCACAACACTTCATTTGCTCTTCAACAGGACTTCAAGTGTTGTGCCTGGTATCAAAAAGCCTTGTCAGTTAACAAATTAAAAAATCCCAGGAAATGACACCCCAACACGATCTTGGACCAAATTACTTCCTGCAAAAGGTTAACACTACCCAGCAAAACAAAACTCATCGAGGAGTAATAATTTTCCTCAACCTCAACGGCATTTTTTTATTTAATGTTATCATTACTGCTATTGCATATACTTCATATCGTTCATCAAAGGATCTCAAACGATTTAACAAACAGAAATCTCCTGTACAGTTAGTGAGTACTATTATCTCCATTTATAAGTACCAAGGAACACAAGCAAAAAAGATAGTAAGAAATTTTGGCCATGAGGCAAAAAGAGCCAGACCCAGAAAAAGAACCTAGGTGCTGGTCCATATTAAATGGCATCTGTTACATTTCCATCCCTGTTTCACAGCGATTATGGAAAGAAGAGCTATGCCAACGCCTGTAATCACTTATTTGACAGCTGCTAACCCAACGAACATGAAGGCAATTTATACACGGTGCCCTAATCTTCCAGAATTTGATCATGTATGAACACAGCACTAGTACTTGCTCCAGTGTAATTCTGTGTGTTTCTGAGAAAGAATGTAGCTTTCTTCCTTTTTCAGGAAGAAAACAAGACACTAAAAGACAGAGTTTTAACACACAGTCATCAATATGCTGTTCTTACAAATACAGATATGTCAAACAGTAATAACACAAACAATGATGCGCATGGTGCTGTATCAACAACACGACTCTGTGTTCTGCCCAGAAAGCCCTCCTTCAACCTATACAAGACACCTCCCAAGGCAGGCATTATGCCCTAAGAGATACTGGTCCAAAGTGAAAGGGAATTCTGTAATGTGAAGAAAGGACATCACTTTATAAGCATCCTCCACATATTTAATCTCGAGATCTGCCTGCCTCTGGTGATCACAATTGCCACAGGACCTTAAAAATACAATAAAAGTTGTGAACCTGCTTTACTAGAAGCCAAGCTACTGAGCCACGTGCCTAATGTAAAGAAGGAACTAGTGCATGGTGGTCCCTGTCAGATGGCTGATGGTGTGGCTTCTCTGGCCCAGAAGACCTACCAAAGAACCACCAGAACACTTCCATCATTGAGCCTGAACATGAACCTACCCTTACAAATTACCACCATGCCTTCTCAGAGGAGAACTGTCACTGGATTGAAACATTGTGAGCTAACTAGGTTATTCATCACCTGCAAAGAAATGATGCTGCTCAAAGCTTTTTGGATACAATGGTGAAGTGAAGAAGGCTTTCTTCACCGCCTACACAGCCTGGGCTCAACTCCGCAAAACAAATTTGAGCCGCAGTCAGACTCAATGTCAGACTTTTGCCAGCTGAGCTCCCTCTCACTTCCTCAGTTTCAGGTCATCTGAATACCTTGACAACCTGTGAGGATAAATCAAGCACAGAAGGTGTTTAGGAACTAAACATACACGTCAGGTGTTTCTATAAAACCTACACAAAGTTATATCGAAGCATCCCAAATTCCAAATCCTTAACAAATGTATCACACATTTTGGAAATGGTGGGCAGGGACTTGAAATACAGCCACACTGGTGATAAAAAATAAAAGAAGATGGAGTAAAGCTGGGAGGAAAGCAGGAGAGAACGCAAATTTTTTGCTCTAGAGGACAAATCAGTTGCATGAAGCTCACCATCACTGGAGTCTAACCTTTGAGCAGCTCTAATCTTAAAGTAGCACATTAATAACCAGCAATCACTGATCTATTGATCTCTAGGACAGAAAAGCACGGCTAGGACTCCCAAGTCAGGCCTTCAGCCTGATGGAAGAACCTCACCCAGCAATTCCTTCTAACTTCTGGCACAGCACAGACCGATGGCCAGAGCCCAGGCACAGCCCCTGCTGGTCCTAATCCTGCACTCAGTGCATTAGAAACCAAGTTTGTTCTCATGTGCCACCTGCACAGCTCCTCCTGACCACACCAGCTCACACCAACAGGCCCACGGCCCCATGAGGAGACCCATGGCCACAAACCATTCCCACAGTCAGCACCTGGTTCTGCCACCAGATACGTCACACTGCAAGTTACATGAAAACTGTTCGTGTCACCCACTGTTTTTAAAGGAATTATTTACACTGGCTCTTTCATCTTCCCCAGCACTGGCAAAAATAAAGCTGCAATTTGGTGAAGAGCTCAGAGCATTTGCCAGATTTTGAGTGCTGAAGGAGACCCGCTGGCTTCGGTGGGACTAAAGTGCTTAAAGTCGGGCACATTCGGAACCACGTCAGGGCCAAAATCCCTGCACAGCCATTCAAAATGCATCCAAGGCTTGCGCTTTGCTTCTGGAAACTTTATTCTCACTTTACATATAGTCAAAACCTGACAAGAGCTCACTGTCGGATTATGCAGGAAATCTGCAAGTTTCACCAAGGTGTGATCTTATGCTTTTTCACACATTATTGTATCATGCTGCGCCAGAACACTAACGTATGCACAGTTCTAAAATAACTCGCATTATTACAGCCCAGCACGGAAAACGGCGCTGAAAAGCCAACACAAGAGACCTCCAGAGACTTGCTCCCCAGTCACTTCCAAACTGATAAGGGGTCACAATTCCTTTCTTAGCAAGGGGGAAGGGGGATTTAAAAAAAAAAAAAAAAAAAGTAGAGACAAACCAAACCAAACTCAGCGTTCCTTTCCCCCCATTTCTCTCTCTTTTAAATGAAACTGTCAATTTTCAGATTTGTCTTTGGTCATGTCAGGGTGGGAGAATGGGATTTAATAACATTTAACTGACTTGCTACCAAGAAGGAAACATATTTTTCTTCTCTCAAATTTGAAACCGACACTTTCTTTCTTTTTTTTTTTCTGTTGGCCTACTTTCTTTTAAGTTGCTTTTCAATTATTTATGAAAATGCAATAACGCATTACTTTGCTGTGCAAATGTTTAGAAGAAGGAGATAGTGTCTTTCAAGTGAAAAAACCCCATACATGGCCATAGAGGGGTTTATTTAAAAGCGCATTGCAGGTGACACTTTACGAAAAACAATACACTTTCATTTACCTCCCCGCACACATCCTCATTTTCTGTAAGCTGCATGTTTGAGTCAATAAAAAGTCCACAGCTCCAGAGAAACACCCCACTCGCTGCTCTCCAGAGCTGGAACTGTAAGAAACAAAAGCTCTATGTGGGAAGCAGTACAAGGGGCTGAACCAAAACCTATTAAGACACTGAAAAGACTCCACGCTTTCTGAACAGCAAAGGGAGAGAGCTAAACCTTGTCCCACTAAATAAAGGAAACTAATAGCAAAACTTGCAACGCTTCAGTCAGATTTTTTGGAAGTTTTTTTTGGTTTTTTTTTAAACAGCTGGCTTTGGAAACAGCTGTGTTCCCAAGCCCATCGAACACCACTGAACACCGACTGCTGAACTGCGTTCTGCAGTTTTGGAAATCCCATGTGGATTCATGCTCAAGTGGCTGTGGCTTCCACAGGCTCACCACCTCAGAGTTTTAGCATCAACAGACTAAAACAAATAGCCAAGCCTGCCCTGACAGCAGCAGGTACAACACCAGGCCCACAGTGCTTCCCTCCTGTCTCTTTAGGCTCTGCTCTCACACGCACGAGTTTGGCCTCGTGAGGTGAGTCGTCCCTATCACCATCAATGGGGAGATGGAAGCTCTTCCTTTGCAGTACTTTCTGCAGGAACCTCCTTCTCTCCACTGACAGAGGGAGCCTTGAAGGATTTGCTTCACAAAGACCCTACATATATTCACATTATTGATCTACTATATCCAACCAGGAAAAAAAGACCAGAAAGCATCATAAAGCTAACATAGTTGTACTTAAGAGCAACATAACACAGAGTGAAATACACTGAGAAAAATACAACCTACTAAAGCAACCCAAACACTGCACAGGTAGGTTTTGGTACATCTGTCCAGGAAGGTTTTTGAGACTCAACCACACAAAACCCTGGCTGTCCCTATCTGCTGGTAGCTCCAGTCCTGCCCGTGCAAGATGCCTCCAGAGGTAGCACCTAACTAACATTCCCAGGAATGTGGAAGGTAACTAAATCATACAAAGACTTAGAGAAGCCAATATCTGCTACTATTATTAACCATTTAAAATGCCCTCAATATCACTCCTTAAAACTGGAATCCATGTAAATCCTGCAGTCATTGGAGGTCCTGGAAGACACTTCTTGCACTCACTTGTCACAGTCCTTGTGGGTTTTCAGAACAACGTTTAACAACACAGGTAACTTAGGAAATGAACTTTTTTCTTTGTTCCTTTCATTAGACACCTAAATCAAACCAAAGGTCAACTGTGCTACCTCCAAAAATGGGACTTTAGCTGCATTGAAATCTCACCTTTCTAACACTGCACTTGTGTAAACACTCACCTTTTGTGGAATTTAAATGAACTAAGCCACATTTCTAAAGTTAAGCCTATACTCTAATACTGTTCTTAATCAGGGCCACAAATCATACCTCTACAACTCACACTCAGGTGTTGAGATAAAAATCACTCTAGAAAGCTGTATAGTTGTACAAGTAAAGGTTTTCCTTTTTCTTATACATAAAACCCCACAATTTAAAACCAAGCAAAGCAAAAAGAAAAATCTTGCATCCTTAAAACTTTATACTATTGAGTAACAGCATTTTTCCTCCCTGTTGCCTCCTACTTCTTTACACTGTATTTGCGTGCATTGCAGAGGTGCCTGGGTATGTAACTGCTGCTGCTGTTCACGCCGCAGTACCCATGCCTTTACCTCCAATATACCTTTAAGGAGCAGAATCTCTTGGTTTCTCCATTTTCTACCCCCCTGCAGCTTGTTACTTCTCACTAGGAGCCACTTTCTGTACCAACACAATGCATGAGTTATTAAAAGAACAGCGGGGCATGTAGTAGAAGGTGTAAGACTGTCTTACTTCCCTCCCCTCCGTTACTCCTCATAAAAACACACATACTGCTCTCATTCAAAGATCACGTTTTATACAAAACAAGATCACAGAACCACAGAAAAGCAGAATATGCCAAGCTGGAAGGGACCCACAAGGATCATCGAGTCCAACTCCTGACCCTGCACAGGATCATCCCCAAGAGTCACACCATGTGCCTGAGAGTATCGTCCAAACGCTTCTTGAACTCTGCCAGGCTTGGTGCTGTGACCACTTTCCCAGGGAGCCTGTTCCAGTGCCCAACCACTCTCTGGGTGAAGTACGTTTTTCTAGTATCTAACATAACTGACACAACTTCAGGCCTAATGGCATCTTGTGACTGCTCCTCACCCTGTCCAGGGTTGCCCACAGAACACACCCCTGGTCACTGCACTGGGGATACACCACACATTTTTACTGTGCTGCTTTCCTCCACGGCACTTTCCTGGCAGAGAGAGGCCCTCGGTTTCCAGAACTGTCAATTGCCTTTCAGAAGCACTAAATTCACACATACACATTTGTACATATTCATCAGCATTTACTCATTTGTAATCTCTCCTGAGAATTAATATTATTCCTCTACAGTTGCAAAACTTCCATCATCCCATGCAAACTGCTACTTACCTACGGCAACCCTGTTTTATAGGAATGCCTCATTACATATAATTTCAGGTTTCAATTGGAAACTATTTTACAGAAGTGACAAGCACTTCACTATTTCTCTTCCAGCTCTGTCTCTTCTAACTGTCGGCAAGAGGCACAAAAACCATCTCAGCAACAAGTTTCATCGCGAACTAAAAGGCTCACCCTACGTGTGCGTGTATTGACCAAGTAATCTACTCCTGACTCGCAAACCTGAACTAATTAATTGTCCTACATTTGTTAATCTCAACCACAACGCACTTAATGCACCACGGTGCCGCCGAACAAACCCGCGTTCCCAGGAATCGGAACAAATCACTTGGTTTTCTCAGAATCGTTAAGTCCTGCTTCTGGCAGCTGCCTGCATACAATTACAGATATAAAATCAATCTGAAGCGCAGCAAAGAGCACAGTATCTCCCACCAAACACGCTCTTCTCCCAGATTTGAATTTGTAAAGCAGAATTTTGCATTAACACATTCACTTTTCTATGACTGAATACACTTCCTACATTTTTTGCGTACCCTTCATAGCAGATGTGTTCAATTTATTATTAAACAGAAGTGTAATTGACACATATATTGCATTCCTTGTTATTATTTATGCATTTGTCTCTATACTAGCACGAGTTGCATGATCTTTAATGCCATGGCATAAGGACCAATCTCATTTCAGTGAAAAGACAGTTGTGTGCTACTGGATGCCACGTAAGGACAGCACATGGAGAACCACAACAGCTGCCTTTCCCTGGGAACCTCAATGTCCCCAGGCTCCTTCCAGAGTCAGTGGAGGAGACTCCACCAGAGTGTGATTTGGTGGATTAATCACTGTTACAGAACAGGTATTTTCTCTGTTTTTGTAAAAAATTCTTTAACACAGAAGTCAGTATCTGGCTTTAATTCAGTCTGCTCTGAAATCACTCAAAAACCATTCGTTTTCTAATTTTCTTCTCTTCTCTAATGGTTTCTGAATCTTTTTCAATATAAACCTGGTCTATTAGGAGTAATCTCCCCCTAAAAGGTCAGTTGTGACATTAAAAGGGTGTTACCAGCTAAGAAAAGCAACTCTTCTATTCACTGACTAAAGGCACTGACTTAGCCATATAATAGGTATTTTACTTTCATTTTAAAAAACATGGACTGTAAAATTAACTTTTAGAGCCTTATTAAGTAAATATTTAATTGGTTAGCTGAGGATTACAACTCTGTCCCCCAGCCTTTTTCATGACACTGAAAGCTTACTCATACACAAGGATTTTATGGCAGTGTAAAAGGTAGACTCCATAATCCTAGTTTAGAAATTGAACCAGTTTAATTAAATGCATCTTTAGACTGACTATTACAAACCACAATATGGCACTCAGTTGAATTTAAACCTGTTTTATTCCCTTACTCCCCACAGAAACTGAAGATACCGCAAGCCACGTTTACAACTGTTTCAAACCTTCCGAGCAGAGCAAGCTTACCTGAATTTTGTCCCCTCTCCACAGAAAATGTGGGCAAAGCAACTTCTTAGAGCAGCAGGAGCCCAACTACAAGCAGGCAACTTCACCCTATCCCATCATTTCTTTGCTGTCCTAGCCAACCTTCTAACCTGCCTAACCCAAAAGCCAGTGCTGCAAATCTGGGTTTAAATTAAATTAAATACATTAACATCACTGCCACTAAGAGCAGGACCTTAAACACAATTTTACTAATACTCCAGTTATACTTTAAGGATCTCCCTAGCCTTTGACTGGCAAAGTCAAGTACCACATGTAGCAAATGTAAGCCTACTGAGCAAGAAGTGAGCTTTCCCAAGACCTTTTAGTAAAACCTGGACCACCCTTCCAGGGACCAGGAGACTGCAATGGAAATCACTCCTCTTAGTGATGTGGTTTTATTTAGCTCCTCTTCTGTAAAATTATACCATCAAATTGCATTGGCCAGTTGAGCTTGCTCAGCTTCTCTCAGGACATGCTCACAAACCAAAAAAGATGGGTCTAAGTGTTCAGTGTTCATCAGACCAATACAGTATTAATACAGTACAGACTACAGACTCTCCCATATATTTTAACTATAATCATTCAAAGAACCAAATACTAGGATATAAATACATAATTTAAATAGCGTGAGGTTTTTTCCTTGAGATTTTGTAGTTTTGACCTGCAATTTTCAGGCAATTCACTTCCTTGAAATATAGGTAAATACTCTTTCTTTAAACAATAATCACAGAATACACTTTAGCTTTGTCACCAGGATTTCTTTTTATTTAAAAGAACAACAGGAAATGGGAGGAAAGAAAAAAAAGATTTCTGTTAAAGGACAATTCACTGAAAGGTCTTTTAGCTGGCAATTGTCAGCACTGCTCAGGATGGATCAAATGGATCAAATTTAACTCTAAAAAGTGCTGATGGTTGTATGAGTCTTCACAGTAGGAGCTGGTGCTCTGGGCCACTCAAGTTCAATTTTTGGTGTTACCATGGGATGTAGGAACTGGGATCTTGGTGAGCAAAGATTTGCTACGTATTTGATGTACCGGGTAAAGTGGCATTCTTAAAATCACTAGCCTCCCAAGCAGCTAGTAAGCCAGCAGGAGGTTAGTAGGAAGAGAAAGTAATTGTCCTTTGTGCCTCTGAAAATAGCCAATATTAAAGGATCCTCTTATGTATTACCTGCATTTCAATCTACTCTTGCTGCTCAAAGGAAAAGAGAGTGGCTGGAGGAGAGAGAAAATAAAGCTGTCAGAAATATTACAGGAGACCCTCCTCAAGCTGTCACGAAGCGTATGGTCTCCTCACCTAGAAAGCTGTGCAACCAGAAAGGATGAGTGCTCTGTAAGCAACAAAAACTTGTTCAGACAACACGCTTCACGTACACAGAATGTACCGCGCGCGTGCCTGCGTCTGTGCTTTCACCACGTGCCTGAAGAGGCTGGAGACATGAGGAAAGGCACTGCAAAAGTGATCTTTTTATACTCAGCAGCACGTGGACTCGAGCTGCTTTAACAGGCTGCACGCAAATCATCGGAAACTCGCTTTACCTGTAGCCTCTGCCCTCCATGCAGTGCCCAAAGAAGGTGGAAGTGCAGCATGACCAGCAGCAGGATGCAAATCTAATGCTCTGGTCTTAACGTGAATGTTCTTATCTGTTAGTATATTTCCCAAAAGGAAACAGATCTGGCTCCTGACTTCCCTAATCCTACTGTTTGGTCACAAAACTGAAAGAAAATTTACCTAATTGGGTCTGAGCACATCCCTGAAAAAGGAAGAAAACTCCCAAAAGCCCCCAGTCCTTCAGTAACACCGAAGAGGAGCTCGCTCTTGTTTCAGGCTTCAATTCAAATGCTGTCTAAACCAAATTTGGGTCTGAATTGACTACAAAATAGATTTCAAGTGATTAACCGGACCAGCTCTAATATCTCGAAGACATGGAAAATATAAGCAAAAGTGATTATAAAAAACTTTAAGTTTACAGAAAAGCAAACTTAAAAGGCTTTGTAAGGGCCATTCCCAAGGTGTAGGGCCCGGAAGCCCACTTCCTCACCAGCAACATTCCCGCCACCTTCCAGGCATGCACAGCTCTGCCTGTGCAGGGGACACATGAGGATCCTTATGTAGAAACAGGGAAAAAAACACCAAACTTCTTTGCTAATAGGAAAAAAATCCTTACAATAATACTAATCTATTTATAATGGTCAAAAATATGACAGCTTACAACAGCGTCAGAGCAGTGCTTTGGCAATATTTTAGCATAACTGCTGTATTTTTAGAAGGACTGTTCATTTACTTTCTCCTGGGTGCTGGAATTCTTATTTTTCAACAAACTAGTTCTGGGGTTTTTTTCGGTGTATCCATACGCCAACATCAGAGTGTTTTATCTCAGGGTAAGTAGGAACTGCAGGCAGAAACAAAGCTCCTGCACACACACGCTGCCGTGCAGCAGCACTGCCGGGGGATGCCAAGTCCCGATCTCCTCCCGTGCCTTATGCAGCGACAGCTTCGCCACTCACAAACCTTCCTGGAACGCGGCGGTACGGTTTTTACGATGAGTAACAGAAAACTGCTGTGTTTCTTCATCCTGAGCATTGAGGAACTATCCCATTGTAAACAACAGGTCTGACAGTTTAATGATATTGCTCAACCTAACTGGTTCTGGCAAGCAGCACGTACGATAAGAGCGCAGCGAGATGTATGTTTAAGCACTTTCATGTTTTCTCAGCACAGAGACCTCAGAAGGGCACCTTACCATTTCAAAATTCATCCACAAGCTACCTGTGCACCTAAGTGAAAACCTAAGTAAGTTCTCTGTTCAGTCTCACCTGGTCCTACAAGATCACGACATCAGGACAATCCCAGTCCCTAAGAACCTCTACAGCTGGAGCTCCAACACCTATAGACAAAACTCACATGCTTTTACTCTCTTCCTAAAAAGCCTGTGTGAGCTTCCATTGCTTACAAAAAACTTATACCAGGCTAAATTAAATACATGTGCACCCACATGTTAACTGAATCAACTCGAAACCATCAATACATCTCAAATGTCCATCTGTTTACACAAGCCACTTGCAGCTTTCAAGTCTTGTGCTCCCTTTAGTGTAACTCTCAACCAAAACAGTCTAAGTGCAATCAGAAAGCTCTGCTGTGAGTTTTCCATGCATAATGACCATGTGTTTATTGGGTTTTCATGTTCAAACCCTGTCAGAGCAGACATGCTATCTGCAAAATGCAACACATCCATGCCAGCCTCTCCCTCTTCAGCTGGAGAAACCTCATAAAACAAGGCTGTCTCTAATAACCTGGCCAGATATTACAGCCAAATTAAAAAAAAAAAACTTCCTTTGCAATTCCAGTTTAATAGCTGTAAATAGTATATTTTGCAGGACAAAGACTTCATTTTTTAGGTAAAAATGTATTTCCAGGGCTGGGAAGGATTAAGAGGACGTATAAATAGCAGCAGATACAGGTAGCTGTTCTCAGGTAAGTTTAAGGTGATAAGATATTTTGATGAAGAACTTTGTAGTAACTCCTCATTTATAAGAGCTGCTTTTTAATCTGAGTGGCTCGCTTCAGCAAGGCTGCAGACAGCTAGCTGCATTTCAACTGGGAGGATGAAAGCCAGGACACATTATCCTACAGTTCTACAGCTGGAGTCAAACTTCCTTTTGTAATCTGAACTAAAGTTATTATTCCATTCCTTGACAGAGATGGAGCAAAATGCAGCTCTAGTAAAAAAAAAAAACCAAAACAAAACAACCTACCAAAACCATTTATTGCCTAATTTTAGGATATTGCTGGCTTTCCCTTTACAAGACTTAAGTGTTAGCAACGACAGCAAAAGCTACCTGTGCCAGCGTGTGATACCAGCCTCTCAGAGAAAACAGTTCTCATCTGACACCATCCCCCCGAACGTCCCTACTGTATTGTTGTTGTTGTTGATGATGATCGCGATGTTGAACGCCTACAAATCTCCCACGTGCCTATTTCGTTGGCCTGCTGGTTTAAAAAAAAAAAAAAAAAAAAAAGCTCGAGGCCATTATTCATGAGCAGTAAGAAAACAAATCACTCTTAGACCTACTCTTCTTGCAGATTCCCACACTTATTACCCAAAATCCCACAGCTCGCTATTGGTTCTACCCTTGACCAAAGTACAGGGCTGAGGCAGCATGCCATCCCCTGGGAAAAGCCGATCACGTTCCTCCCGGCAAGCGGCTCCGGTTATTCTAGGATCGCAGTCGGGCTGGAATAAAGTCCCCTAACTTTTCTGAGAAGGCAGCGCTCGCTCCCACCGCCAGTGCCTGGGGATCCGCGGGGACGAGCGCGGCCGCGGCTCCGCACCCTGACCGGGAGGTCGCTTTTCCCCCCTTGACCCGCTTTCTTTTTGAGGGGAAAGCAGCCGAAACGAGCGAACCCAGAGCCTTCAGCCCCTTCCGCAGAGCCACCCTCCTGCTCGGGCAGAAGCGAGGAAGGTGCGTGGCAGAAACACGCACGGAGCCTGTTCCCGGCGCCCCCCTCCCGGTGCCGGTGCGGTGCCCGCCGTGCCCCCCGCTCGCCCCTTGCGCGCCTCCCCGGCAGCGGCTCGGCGGCCGCCGCCGCTGCTCGGCACTCACGCACGGAGAGGCAATTACAATAATTTAAAGCTTCCTGTCCGCCGGCTCCGCCGGGATCCCGAGGGCTGAGCCATGCCTGGGCAGGGCGCGCAGCAGCCGCTGCCCCGCCACACACGCGCGGGCACCGCGGCCGGACCGCCCCCGCCCGCCCCCAGCCCCGGCGGCGGCGGCGGCAGGAGGAGGAGGAGAAGAAGGAGGAGGAGGAAGGGGGGGAGGGCGTGACAAGTTGTGCCAAACTTCGGGAGGTGTGCGAGCGCCCGGGAGGAAGCCGAGCGAGCTGCGCTGACAGCGGCCCCGCCGCCTCCCCCGCCCCGCCGGCGGCGCCCACCCCGCCCGCCCCCGGAGCGCGGGGGGCCCCGCGGGGCGCGGAGAGCGGTCGCCCCCGGCGAGCAGCCGCGGCGAGGATAAAGTTAAAACGGCGGCGGTCGCGCACCTACCCGCTGTCTGTCATGTCTCCTCCGGGCGCGGGGTGCTAAGTGAGACACTGGCGGGGTGGGGAGAGGCAGAGGTGCGGGGAGGGACTGGGAGATGGGTGTTTGGTGAGCTCTTCCTTTCCCCCTCCTTCCCACCCCTTCCCCCTTCTCTCTCTCTCTCTCTCTCTCTCTCTCTGTCTCTCAAGGACGAGGTGAAATCCCTTTGCTGGTCATGAGGCGGCTTCAGAGACAAACAACACAATGCGAGTGCAAATAACAAAAGACAAAAAAAAAAAAAAAAAAGGAGAACGAGAGGGAGACCGGGAACAATGGGGGAGGAGAGGAGGCTCGCCGCGCCGCGCCTGGCCGCCGCCAGCACCCCGGCAGGCAGGAGGAGGAGGAGGAGGAGGCAGAGGAGGAAGGCGAGGTGGCGGTAGCGGGAGGGGGCTGCGCGGGGAGTCCCCCTGGCGCTCCGGGGCTGCCTCAGACCATCCCCGACCTCCTCCCCGCCCGCCCCGCCGCGCTCCGGGGCGGCCCTGCGCGGCGGCCACCGGTAAGTGACGCGCCCGCCGCCCCCGCGAACGGCCATCGCCGCCACCACCATCA
Source organism: Corapipo altera (assembly GCF_003945725.1). NCBI lineage: Eukaryota > Metazoa > Chordata > Aves > Passeriformes > Pipridae > Corapipo > Corapipo altera. Next base: position 3,491,877 of record NW_020884873.1, on the reverse strand, counting down.
TCATCATCCTCGCTGTCCCCGGAGGTGGGGGGCGGCGGCTGTCCGCCCGTAGTTAGAGCGGTTCAAAGCGCTGGGGGCACCGAGCCCTTCCCGCCTACCCCCCCGCTCCGCCCGGGAACTTCTTCACCGAGCGGGGCTGTCGCAGGACCCGGGGATGTCGCTCCCGGGTCCCTTCCCGAGCAGTAGTTCCCCCTCCCGCCCTTTTGCCGAGAGTAAACACTCCGAGAGTTGCGCGTCCGTGGGCGTGTGCGTGTCCGCTGGCACCTCCCGCACCGGCAGCCCCTGTCACAGCGGTGCGGTCGCTCACATGCTCAGCCGCCTGTGGGGACGCCCGGCGCATCCCCTCTCCTCAGCTCCTTCGCGTCATTCCCAGGACCCCCGTCCGGGCGCTGCAACCCGAGAGGGAAGCAGAAGTTTGGGGTCCCACCGCGCCCTTCCCCTCCTCGCTCTCCCCCAGGAGCCGGCGATGAGGGGGCGGGTTCGAAGCCCCCCGGTGTCACCCCCGCGGGCCCAGGGGTTACCTCAGCGGCGAGCGGGGGCCGGCAGGACTGCGGCTCTCTTCTCCCTCTAGGAGCCCTTGCCCGGGGCGGAGGGGCCGGGGCAGCCCCCGCCGTGTCACCGCTCCCCCAGGCAGGCGGGGAGCGAACGCCCTGTCTCCGCTGTCCGCCTCTGCCCCGGACCCCGCGGTTACCTCCTCCTCCTCCTCCTCCTCCTCCTCCTGCTGCTCTCCGCTAGCACCCCCCGCCGCTCCTCGGGGGAGCGCAGCCGTGTCCTGGGCTGGCCCCGCGGGGACCCGGCCGGGCGCTCCCGGGGCTCCGCGCCCGGCTGGGGGGTACGCGTGGGTGGGTGTGTGGAAAGTTGTGTTTTCCTCTCGACAGCCGCTTGCTCTGCCAGTCCCTAACCCGGCTGCTCGGGATCCAGCCCTGTGCCGAGGGGTGCGACGCGCCCCGGGGCGCGGGGGATCGGCGGCCGGAGCCCCGGGCCGGGAGGGGTTTGAGCCACTGCCGCCGCTAATAAAGTCACGCTCTGCAAGTACGAGGTCTGCCTCTCGCTCTCTCTCTTGTTTACTTACGGGGTCTTTTATTTTTAATTGAGCGTTTTGTACACGTGCTTTTCTGAAGCGCCGCAGCCGGCTGGACGGGGTTCGAGCCTGAGAGTGGGAAACGCAGAAATCCGCACCCGGAGCCAAATTGCTCAAAGAAGAGCAAGTTCGGTTATTATTCATCTCCACGAGGGAAGTCTTATCTTCTACAAATATTTGATACTGGGACAAGGCCAATAATTAACAAGAACAATCAAACAATTTCACTGCCTTCTCGGGGATTTAAAAAATCATCATCTGGAATTCATGAACGTTACAACCTTTTTTTTTTTTCCCCCTGCTTGGATGCGTTACTGTATATGATCTTTTCAGTGTGTGTGTGTGTGTCCCTAAGTGATTTTACCCTTTCATGCAAAAAGATGCAAACCATTAACAGCACAGATAATATTCTCAACTGCTGATTCAGTGAGATTTCAGACCTCTCTGTAGGAGTGGTGAGAGAGGGTGGTAACCCTGACGGGAAAAGGAGAAAAAAAAGAAAAGAGCTTGAGGAATGTTTCTTTCTTGGCTTCCTCCCTACCTCTGTGGCAGGAACTCCCACGGGAGTCCTGTGGGTGGGATGGGAGCAGGGCAGATCTAACACCCTGCTGCCTGGCACGAGGCTGGCTTGCGCTGCATAGGTGCAAGCATCAGCTCTCCCAGCCAGCCCTGTAATTCCTCTTACAGGAGAAAAAGCCAGGCTGAGAGAGGAATAGGACTCCTGAGCTCTGCAGCAGCATTTCTGGCACGGTGCAGCCTGAGGTGCCCGGGAGGCAGCACAGCCTTCAAGACCTGCAGTGAGCCAAGGGGACCAGTTTTATCCAAAAAACCCAAACACCAAACTACCAAAACCTTGCCTTATCTGGATTAAATTGAGACATTTGAGAAAGGTGCCCACACGCTAAATGGTAAAGTTTCATACTACGCTGTCCCAGTCACCAAATTCTGCACAAGTTCCAGTACTGGCTGTCAAAGCCACAAGTCTTCAGTCCCCACCTGCTCATGCAAACCCCATTTCTGATGGCTAGTGACCCCCACTGCTGGCATAGGTAATGAAATATGTTGGGCATGTAGCTCTGCTCTATCTCAGGTAATCTCAAACCTGGGGACCTACAGCCAAAATTGCCTGGGTTGGGCTGACGGGGTATGTTGTGTTCTCCCCACATCTTTCAGAGCGCTTTTCTTTTGATACGCTTCCCACCCATTGTTTTTTGCATAAGCAGTGGCCCCTCCTCCTTCACTACTTGCTTTATGAGAACTCCTTACAGTCATGATGAAGTTCCTTGCAGTTCAACACAAGAAAGGAATAAGGGTGGTTGGGTCCAAAACTAATCTGGTGTGAAGAGAAAAAACCAAATGCAGTTGCATTTTATTTAAGATCAAAAGCACAATGGTGTGAGATTGTATTATATTCTCCACAGGAGCTGTGTTTTTCTACTTCTACAATAGGATTAAGGTGTTCAGTGGAAAAGAGAATTACAAAAAAAAAAAGAAAAAAGAACCCCTATTGGACTGGGAGTAGCTGCATTTGAGTTTCTCTTGAATAATGGAGATAGGTCATTCCTCAAAGACTCTAGCATCCTATTTCCAAACACTTTTAAAAACAACTGTGAATGCCAATAATAATTTAGTTTTTACTATTTATTGCAGAGGTTTGTTTGGTTTTTTTTTTAATTTAAAGGAAGGATGTCACCATTTCTGCATTGACTCATTTCAGCATTTACAGTCAACTAAATGCTTTTTAGTAGAACCTAGAGACATCTCCTTATTTAGCTCTGCGTATTTGAGCACACAGGATGTTGAATGTTAGCACACATGAGCTGGACACAGCTGGGAGCACAGCTTCAAGCTACTTTCCACCCTGAATAACTAAAGAAAGCATGAAAGAAAATTTTCAGTGCAACTTACCCAACGAAAAATAGGCTGCCATGCAAAAATTGCTACCTATTTTAAATTTGAAATTTGCAAAGCTCTGGATAACTAACTCTCAGTTTCCCAGCATCAGGGAAGTGTGGCTTGAGCCTGATTCTGCTCTAGTGTGCATGGAACGTGACTGTGTTTCAATGAAAGGTGTCACCCACCTTTACCGTGAGTAGCGTGCACCTAGAAATCAATTTGCACTTGGGGTTTATACACAGCTCCACTTTCACAAAGTTTCCCCCATATCTGTACCTGTAAGTTCAACAATTAGCATCTTAGGCATGTTATTAAGGGAAAAAGCATACAGGTAGATCTCTCTGCTCACACAGAGCTGATCTGTCTTCTGTTCTACCTGACTTTGTCCCTTCACTACTGCTCTTCACAAGATACTTCATACACTTTGCCTCATCCTCCTAGAAATTTCAGAGCTCTGTTTTTCTACTCCACTGAGTCTTGGCACGCTCATTTTCACATGAGCTGGTGTGAAATGCCACCTTCCTGATATGGAAATGGTTTGTTACTACCTCTCAGAGGTACAAATGGCAACGGTGAAGAACAAAGCCTGGGTCCTATAAAACAACATTATGCCAAAGTAATCCAATTATTGAGGTACTGAGATAACCTTAAAGCCATATCAAAATGAAGAAACCACTTAGGAACTTACAAACGTCTGTTTTCCTATCAGAGTGCATCAGCACAAGAACACCCTTATGTGGTCCTAATCAGTCAAAGTACCACTCTCGTCTTTTACATTCAGCATGGCTTATCTGCTTCTCCATAATAAAATCAGGGTGATACTTTCACTGATTTCTGCTAGTAGGAAAAGCCTCTGTTACTTCTATTAAAGCAATGTGGTTCTGTGCAGGTCCTACCTCCGTTCCCCCAGAGGCAATAGAGAATCCCACCTATGATATTTCAAAGAGACATTCAGATAACTTCCCAGGGAACATAAAACATGCTGCCATTGTGTCCTTGAATAGGGCTCTCTATCCAGTTTCATGTTAGCTGGTTCCTCAAATTAAACAGTAGAGTCGTGTTTCAGCAGAGCAACTGAGCAATTTGGATCCCGCATTTAGGTCCTATTAACTAAATAAGGAATATATTTTTTTTTAGTAGAAGGTGCGTACAAAATCTAAAAGAAACAGGAAATGTTGATTAAATTAAATGTCAGTGTGGTGTTCTGTAATTTAAACTATTGCAGGCGCGTGGAATGATAAAGAGAGAAGGAAGCCAGCTGAAGAAGTTAAGATACTTGCTTTGAGTTGTCCATGCTGAGCAAAAATTAAATATTACAAGAATCTGTAAACAACTTTAAGCTTCAATAATGGATTAAAGGCCCAAGCAACACTCATCTATCATGCTACTGTTAGTAACCCTTAGATTTCAATGAGATTACTCACATATATAAAAATAAGCATAATCCATCAGGACATGCAGATGAATAAAGACAGTCACAAGGATGGATTTAAGGAGCAGGCTGGAACTTCATTAACACAATATTTTCACATGTCAGGCAGTTAAGCGGACCCAGTGCAGGGATTACAAAGCTACAATTTAGGGCAGATCCTCCCTAATCTCTCTTACAACGAGCTCACAGCTGAAGCCAACCCTTCAACCCTTCCCCAGGAAAAAGGAGGACCTAAACCCTGCAACACTTCGTTTAGGTTTGCTTCTTTTCTAGGCATGAATCCCGTTGCAACATTCCAGATTTCTTTTTAATTTCAGCCTTAGTCCACACTGAACATTTAAAAAAAAATTTCATCAATTCCAACAGATGAATAAAAATGGATATTCTCATGCGTTCTGCTTCCAAATCCAACTTTTCAGCCTACCCCTGACTTGTGGTGCTACGAAGGCCATCAAAACAGTTTATGCCTCCCCTGACCATATCCTAATAGAAGAACATACCTTTCTTTATGCCAGGATACCTGATCAAGTGACAGCATCCCAAGGTCATTAGCCATGATATGGGAGGAGAGGATTAAGATTGTCTAAGACAGAGAGACACCCAAAGCTTACCTTCACTTTCACACCTGCCAGAAGTGAGAGAACCCATCCAGGATTGCAGCTGGCAGTCTCATGGATATATTCTGGCTGTCCCCTTTCTTTCTTGGCTGTTTACCCCACCACCACGTTAATTAATAGTGTTTTCCATGGAGCCTCCACTGGAGGTGGAGGAAGCACTTGCAGGATGAGAAACCATGTGGTGTTGCTTGCTTACGTATGGAGGCCACTAGGAATGTGCCTTGCATGGCTCAGTGGGGGTCACTTAGGGCTAATTAGTCAGGGCAGACCATTAGGACAGTGCAAACGTAGAACTTCCAGACCCTGAAGTAATCCAGGTGTATCAGCATGGTGCAACATTGTGCACAGCGTGCGCATTAAATTCAAGCAAAGGCTGCAACAAAGTTTTCAAAGCCATTTCAAGCAGTTTCGGGCACTCTGAGAGTTGAAGAAATTGTGGCACCTCAGGTGGCACGGAGCTTTCCAAAAGCAGGTGTCTTTCGTTTTTTAAATCTAGCCCCATTTTCTAAAACTGGTGATTGACTGGAAAAAGGAGGTAATCAAAATAATCTGTGACTTCTGAAAATAGAGGCCAGTTCCTGCGAGTTAAGTTTTAGCAGGACTGTGCAGTTAGTGTCTTATCAGTAGCACAGGAACAGGGATTTGTATATACTGTTTTATTAAGATCAGTATCTCTACAGTGCTCCTTAAACAAAAACAAAAGACAAAAATTTGCTGTAAAAGGACAGAAAAAATGACTCAATTTCCCGTCATTGCCAAAAGCCTCTAATTTTGAATATAATCAACCTTTGTGACACAAGATAGAGCTTATATATATATATATATATATTTATTTAGGTGGAGTAATTAATATTAAAATAAATGGGGGGGGAAATGGTGTAACCCTGTTTAAAATGTAGCACACTGCTGTAGGTTTATTCTCCAGCACATATGAAATAAATAGAACCCTCAAAAAAAGCAAGCATACATAACAACAGACAAGAATTAGGTAGAGAAATGGCCAAGTCCTCAGCCAGAAGTACTTTTCCTTACTACAAAGTTTGTTCTCTTAATTTATGATCATTGTTTGAAAAATCATAGAGCACATAAAATTTTTGCAACAACATTTTTCATGCAAAGCTGTCTTCTTGCACTGCCATCTTTTGTGGAGTAACTAATATCCCTAAATTACTATCATAAAAAAACAGAATGCAGAGGAGGTTGCACTGCAATGAAATGTCATTTGTGTTTGTAACAGGGCAATCATTGATTTAAAATTGGCATTGGAGCTCCTTTTGTGAAATGATTGCTAGGCTAGGAAAACAACCCCTTAAACCAACAACATCTGAATTTCTGAGGAAAAGCTCAGGTTTAGCACTTGTCCTAACCTGTGTTTTAGCTATTGGGCCTGCACATTTTTCTGAAAAGTGTGCATGTTTTCATGAAGTGTGTGTGTTCGGTTGCTCTGAAAGGATCCTGTAGGAATACTCGTAAGATCACTGTCCAGAAGGCTCAAACTCTTTATATTTTACCTTTAGAGAAAATAAAACAACACCATATAAGCAATATGCCCTTAGAGAACTCAAAGCCTGTTTCACCTCACACTTGCTCATGTGGTTACAGGTATTCAGTGAAGGATAAGTAGCGCAAAATATTTTATATTCTGCTTTTCCAGTGTGTAGACATTCAGGTTGTTCACTACAAATAACTGCACAAGGTGAGAGGCACCAGAGAATCAGGCCCCAAAGATTTTCTATACTGGATCAGATCACTGGTGCATTAAGTGTGTCACCTCACAGCTGGATGCTCCAAAATGAACCTAGCTATCTGTGTAGTACTGTGGGAACTACTCTGGCAGTCAGGTTGCATCCAGGAGAGAGGAGACTGGGTTTTGTCTTTTATTTTCTTAGTGTATCTAATCAGAACTGCCCTCATTTGTGATCAAATTGTTCAGTCTTCCTTAACAGTTAAACAAGTACATCTGATTCTTGTTGTGAAACAGGATGTAAGACATGGCATTAAAAATTATAAATAATAGCAAGAGAGAAAAAAAAAACAAACCCAGAAACATTACTTTCTCACTGTGTTCATATTCTTCTGTGGAATGAAAATTAGCCCACAGTATAAGAAACACATAATAAGTATGCCATAATTTATATCAGGGTGTTTTTCTCTGCAGAGCTAGTTCGTGGAACTTTATAACTTTATATAATGATCCATTTAAGTCAGAAATGTGACAATATTGCATGAACAATAATTATATACAATATGCAAATGTCATCTAGCTATAGGAAGTGTCAGATATCAGTAACATGAAGTAGAAAAATGTATCAACACACAAAGCTGTCTAAAGCTTTCAGAGGTTTCATATGCTGCACCTCAGTGAGAATCAGATCACAGCTCATCAAGTCAAAGGCTTACATATTTCTAACACATTTCTACATGATGATTTCAGCATCCAAAAAATCCAAAGCCCTCTCTCTGCAGAAGAGCAAAACTTAGCACACATGTTAAATACATGGATCCTAATTGTCACGTAAGTGATGCAACTATTCAAAAGCAATCACATACGTGCTATCAAACTGAAAGTCAATAGCACTTATATCTGTCCTTAAATAGCTTCTCTGGAACTCAGTTTCCACCACCAAAAAACCCAACAAAACCCAAAAATAAAATGTATGTCACAGAAAACCCCACCCAAAAAATGAACAGAAAAAAAAAACAGCCAAAGCCTAACCTCTATTTTTTAAAAGAGTTCCATTTCAATAATATTTTTAAACATATGCCATGTGACTGATGATCCGGCTTCCCCAGGTCACATAGCGGAACACAAAAGCTTTCAAGGAGAACAGGTGTCCCACCATCCATTCACTCTTAGTCATTCTGAAACGTAAGGCTTGACTACAAATCTTTTGCCAAAAAAAAAAAAAAATAGGTTCATTCAGAAAAGTATTTTTTTATCCTTTTTGGTTTATTTTTCTATTCTGACAGAACTGCTTCTCTCCAGACAACACAAAGTAGAGATGAGTAAACCAGTGCTCTATTTCTGAAAATGTTTATGTGAAGAGCTGTTATTGATAAAGTTTCATTAGTAAAAAACAGCTTTTGGTTTGGATTGGTTTAAATGGGCTGATTTTCTCTTCTGACCATGTAGCTGAAACACCTGTTGTGATATTCTGCTGTAGGGGAAGGGCCAGGGCCTGCAGTACAGCTGAGCACAGGACTGTCCCAGCATGTGCTGCAATACAGGGTGAGCTCCTGAGCAGGAAACCTGTGGTTTAGCCTCCTGCTGGCACCAAGTTCAGGGCACTGTGCAGAAGAGTCATAGTAGGTTCTGAGTTAGTGTGAATGTTGTGGGGGGTGTTTGCATTTTGTCTTTTAACTGACCTCAAGGCAAACTGAAAAGTTTGGAAAAAACAGAAGGTCTCTGGTACGGACTTTTGTTCAGGAAAAAAAAAAATAATCTACAATAAAATCCTATTGTATTCATCCTCCAAGCCAGAAACAGGGCTGGTATTTGTAAACCTAGGGCAGGGATTAGAAGCCAGGCTTGCAGACAAAGAGCAAATCCAAGAGTTCACAGGAAGGACTCTCCAACTACAGTATTCCTGAAGTCCTTCTCACCCAGACACCAGCTGTTTATATCTGGAATTTCTTTTTCTCTTTCATAGATTCATACTGATACTTTCATAGTAAAGGCCTTCATGCAGCTGATTAGTTAAATTTCCTTTTTGAGCAAGGAGGCTTCTAAAAGGAAAAGTGACTGTGAGATAAGTGGGAGCCATAAGGAAGCAGACAGTGAATTTTAAAGGGACGGGGGCAGAAGGATCAGCAACAGGCACTGGACAAGAGGAAGAGAGACTAAGACTCACAAGAGCCCTAAATAGCATCAGTCACGAAGTAGAGAGTTTTAACATTGCTTACAGTAGGTAAGCTGCTCCTGGCCTGTTGGGAGGCTCACCACTTTCAGAATAATTAAATATTAGTCTGTGGTTTATAGCAGACGATGGCGTGTTACTCAGGAGCGTTTAACATCTCTTGCAAAAGCTATCTTAGCCTATTTCAGCTTCCTTTGTTTACAGTTGTAATCTATTTAGTTGCTAAATAGTTGGAATGGCATTGAAAACTAATCACCCTCCTACTCTCACGTTACCTTCCTCTACAACCTGTTTACCCGCCTCACCCACTGTTTTCCTAAAAAGCAGCTCTCTGACAAGTGGCAGGATTACCATTTCTGTGGTGACACAGCTCATCAGAGAACAATGCATGTAGACGAAGGTTATTTTGGAAGCAAAAGGAATTACTTTTTTTGGATACGTTCATTCCACAGAGGTGGTAAGTGCAATCTTGTTTGTTACTGTAATTCACAAAATCATCTTCACCCCTCTTGGTGTAATGAATTCTGTGATGAACAATGCCCAGCCAGTGCTTGTGTGTGTGCGCGTGTGTGTTCGTGTGTATCAGGCAACAAGTGTGCAATAGAGCTCGAATTCACCCTGGTCTGTGAAGCATGTGAGCATCCTATGACCGAAAATATGCTCCCTTGCATAATCCTGAGATTAGCAAATTTCTAGTAAAGGATGTCAGACAGAAATGGGAGGAGAAAAAATGCTTAAGGTAAGCACAGAGGAAAACCCAGCCTAGGAAAGTAACCAACAGGATTCATGCTCAGTTCCAACAGCATTTCTATCACTGTTTCCTGTGTGACCTGGAGTGAGAAATGACAGCTCCTTTGGCTCTAAAAACCCTTCTCTGAAAAACAAGAACAGAAGTAGGTGAAGCTATTTTAAAAGATCCTTGGCTGGTTAGAAGACGGGTTGTATGAATGCCAATTGATTATAACCAACTTCTGACAGATAGGGGAGGGAAGGATAGCAGATCACAAAATATGCTCCTCTCAAACTGTGGCATTCATGAAAAATGTCACTGGCTGAAAGTGATTATCATCTTGGCAGCTGTGCTCAGTGGGATGTGGGATTGTGCAGGCGAACAGCTAAAAGGTGCATTCTGGGCCTTCCTCAGGTGTGCTCCTGGCCACTGGTATTTTTGATCATAAAAGGGGAGGCAAAGATGCCTCTGTAGGAAGGTGCTGTGGGCATTTTAAGAGTTGCATTTCCAGAACTAGTGTTGGGACTACCTGGCAGGGCAGCAGCTGGAGTTTTCATGCACTTCTGTATCTAATAATGCATCACACATGCTTTGTGCAACCAGGAGGCTCCTCGACAGGATGGATGCTGTCTTCCAATGACCCAGTACATGGATAAATTATACCAACTATAAACTCAATCCATAGGCCAAGTCCTTGTATTGCAGACTGAGGGACAAAGTAAAGCTCTTTGGTTTGAGATTTCTATTTTACTGAAAGATTCATGAGTTTCAGGTTACAAAGTAAGTAAGTACACACATGGTCATGTCATATTTTGCTTTACTGTTAGCATACTCTTTTTGTCAAAATCAACGGAAATGTCTATATACGAGTGAAGCTGAGGGCTTTTAAACTCAGGTACTGGTAAAATAATTTTCCATTAAACTATGTTTCCCTGTCTGAGCAGACACTGGATATTTCAATTTGTACAATGAAACCTACTACCAAAACTGCCAGTCTCCATTAAGTCCAAAAGAGGAATCAAAATCTTACAGGATTTAAGTTGAATATTGAATTGAATAGCAAACCTGAATAGGGCTCTATGGCTTGCATGGTTCCCCTGTCGTTTTTATTTCTGAAGACAAGACAGTTCTCCCCTAGAGGTTGTTCTGCTTGTATAAAGAGATAAAATAATTCCTACTCAGTTCACCTATTCGTCTGTCTGTAATCCATGCAGTTTGCTAATGTCTGACTGGACCAATGGTGTGATGAGCCCTATTTTTGGCTGGGAGCAGAGGAGAGGAAGGCAAGTAGGCAACCAAGAAAAAGCCTAAGAGAAAGTCTTGGCTGGCACATACAGAGGCATTTTTCCAGGCAGGATGTCCCCATCCTTCTCCCCAAACCTGTTGCTCTGCCAACACCCTACTCAGTGGGGGTTGCCTGGCACCTGTGAGGACAGCTGGGTACCTGCCCGGGGCTCACTGCTGCTGCATCAGCTCCGTGTGCCCTCCCCTGCACACCTGGCAACACACCAAAAAACCATTCTAGCCTTTAGCAAAGGTAGTTCCCCCCCTCATGATGTTTTGAATCCTTTCTTCGAGCCTTTGTTGCTTGAGCTTGGAAGAGCTCCAGGCGGCCCAGAAGACAAAACAATATAATACTTCAAAAAGCACAGTTCATTCGTGTGCCAGGAAGGGCTCACGCACATACTTGCTCCGTGAAGGTACGGGGCCATTTCTTTCAAAGCAATATCAATTCCCTCCCATCTCTGCCTTGCTGCTTTGCAGCAAGGTGTAACTGAGAAGATCATCTGCCCAGGTGACGTAAAACCCAGTGTCCCTGAATTCATTATTAGTTAAGCAAGGAACAGAGTCAAAAAGTCAGGAGAGGAATTTGTATGTGTACCTACTGGAAGCTCCACCCCACCCCTTGTGTGTGGATAAAGAACACTATAATTTACAGACATGAGTAACAAAACCTACAAGGTTGTTTAAACTTTGTCTTTTAATAGGTATAATTCTGGTCTCTTTTCAAGCTGAAGTGTTTATGATTTGAAATCCACATTATCACAACTGTCTTGATCCCAGTGATCCCCTTCCTGAAGCAAGTTACTTGTTGTAGAAGTAAATTACTCCATATCATTTTCTTAGAAGATTATTAAAAGACTTTCTCATAGCATTCGGGTTGATGCCAGTTTGAACTGGGTGGCAAACAAGAGGTGGCAAAGCAATTAACACCTCAGAAATATAACAGATTAAAAGTGAATATTTCTGTCTCATTCTGAACCCACTCAAACACAATGGATCTGTAAATTCAGACTTAGAAGCTGTTGGGGGTGAATTCTGCTGAGAAGAAATTATGTTCAGGGAAGATGGAGAAAGCATTGCAATGGAAAATAGAGCACAGCACAAAACAGAAATCTGAGAGGATGGAATATCTGAAAGATTAGATAGAAACAGAAATAAAAAACTTTTTATAAAATTCATCCTACCCAAAAAGCTCTACAGGAGCCCAAATTGATGGAAGTTGTGCTTCTATACATACTATAAGGTTAAGTTTTCCTAGGAAATGAGCTACTTGAAATTAATTGTCATTGTACAAAGGAGAGGCTTTACATTACCCAGCAAAAAGTCAAAACCAACGTGAATTACTTTCACCCAGTAAGTAATTCACAAAGAATCTGATTCTGAAAGCTAGTTATCTATTTGGGTAGTATTACTGCTACACAAAGTGCCAAAGATGTGGTGAGGGCCCATATGTCTGCAGAACCCCCCACCCAGGCACATCCAAAAGACGTGGGAGGTGGGAAAAGCGAGGCTGAGTGCAGTCCACACCAGCACCCTTAAAACTTAGAGCCACAAGTGTTTGTGTATCTGCTAGTGAAGATTAGACTATCCATATCTTTAAAATTCAACAAATAAGTGGAAATACTTAAAATACAAAGAAAAAAAAATTTATATAGCAATTTCCCCCCTCCCTCTGTGCCAGTTTCCCCGTCAGTGTAACTCTGCCAGCTTCAATGCCTGTTATTTTTAATTTGCCATACAAGAGGAAAGGCAATCAGGAAAGTTCATGTGCTCACATACACTCATACACATGCGTGCATCGATATATCATACATAATTTCTCAAAGTAAATATGTAGTGATTAATTTAATATAAGAAATAATTGCAAACAGCATACTGGGTCATGGGTGACAAATCTAATCATTTACTGAGAGTAATATATGCAGAAATAAACAAGATATAGCTTATAAGCAATGTGTGGGAAGTTAGCTGTGATTCAGGCAAGCGTTTGGATTTCTTGTTTGTGGGCAGAAGGTTGCAAATTTAACCACTTCACAGACACCCCTCTAATTTCCTGGTAATTAATGATTTGTGTAATGGTTATTAAGGCCTCAAGCCCTAGTACTGTCAGCTCATTATTGTATTTGTGAGTTAACTGTATCAGTTAAAAATATAGGTGGACAAGAAGCGGCTCCATCTTATCCTGGGCTGTTGCAGTGCTCTGAACTAGAACATGTAACCCCTCTAGTGGAAACTGGGAAAAGTGGCTCTAAAGAATTGCCCACAGTAAGACATGGGCATCCCCATTGCCTCCGAGATCGATAAATTAAAATTTTCCTGATCGTGGGTCCCTTCAAATGCCCCGGGCTCAGAGAGATGCAGCATCACTAATGTTTTACTGCAGGATGCAGGAAAAGTGCTTGGAATAGAACGGAGTGAAATGAAGGAAATAAGGTTTGGGCCAAGCATCCTGTTTCACTCCAATGAGAATACAATTAAGCTGAGCCACCCTTAGAAGTTTCCTTTTAATAAACAGCCGTGGCAATTACAGTGTTCTTTAGAACCTGGATGCTGAGACAATGCAATTAACAGAGAGAAAAAAAAAAAAGGATGACAGGTATAAACTTAGCCTACCTTTATTTCTTTACGTGTTTTAATGGGATGCATTCCCATGGCAGAGAAGGGGACTGTTGAGTTATTTGAATGGTCTCATTTTCCTCCACAAATGGGAATGAAGTGAAACCTGTTATTGTTGCACAGTGCTGTGGTTGCACGGTCTGAACACAGAACTATGAGCCTCACAGTCCTGAGCTAGCCAGGACTTCCGTCCTCATACAAGCCATTGGCTTTCTCCCATCTCAGTTTCCCCATCTTCAAACTAGAGAAAATACTTGGAGTTCCTCAAAGGTGAAATGTATACTCAGCAGCAAAGGAAAGTTATTAAGTCTATATACACAGCACGGGTGTGTAAGCACACAGCACTGGCCACCTGGGTTCCCAAAATCCCCATCTTTGCACACAGATGAAAACTGGCCTGGGTACACTGAGCAATGGCATCTTAGTTATGTGCTCCTTGCCCTTGTCAGGAAATCTTGTATTGCAAAGACAGCCACTCTCTCATCATTATATCATCTCCATATCTAAATAAAAACTGTCAATAACTTTTTAGACACACTACTAAAAGATCACTCATCTGAGAGCATCTGTATCTGGGTGAGAAAATATTTTTTTGTGCATTAGATAAAATTATAACTGTGAAAGAAAAGCTTTAACAAATCATTCTCTGCAAGGTCAAGTTAATTGCGTTGTGTCTGTGAACAAGTCAAATGAAGTTAGAATTAGGTGGTAGACAGGGAATGTCACAAGTTTGTCACAACAGCTTTCTTTCAGGAGGAAACCGAAGACCCCTCACAGCCGAGCTCAAGTCTCAGGCAAGTTCCTGAACCTCCTATTCCCACTGCACAACAGTCTGGACTTGCTGAATTTTAGGGTAGATCGATGGATCCATGTTGCAAACGCAAATACCAATATGCTATGTTGCCCTGGAGTGGGACAACTGGTTGGATAGGAGGAGCAGACATACCTGTCCTTGTCCACTTCTGGAAAACTGAGGAGAAACAGAAAACAATTCTGCTTTCTGTGAGTGTGAGTCTGTGTTGCACCTTTCCCTCCCCCTTTCTTCTTATGAAAAATGAGGATTGCATTTTCCTTTCCATTTTTTTAATGTGTCTCATCTTAGAAGATTAATATCAGCCATCAAGATGGTAGTTATGTTTATATAATTTTTCCTCTCAGTGTATAACCTCAAAACTCCTTATTCATTTACATACTTTTCAAGTGCTTCTTGCACTATCCTGTGATACATGACTATGTATCACATACTTCGTTTCATATAAATGTTCATGTGTACAGGTAATTTTCCAGTATTAAAATGTTGTAAAAGTAGAAGTGTGACACATTCATAAGATGCTAGAAAGTGTCATACCAGATTCAAGAAAAGCTTCTCAGAACCAAGACAGCTGGTCAGGAAATACCCCTTTACACCTGCCTGCAACCCAGGTTTGTTTAGTTTTTTAAAAAAGGGGGTTTAAGAGATTTCATTTTAATATTTTAATGCCAGCAGCTTGTGGTGCCTTACAGTAATCAATCCTAACAACTGATTAATTCTGAGGATACTTTAAAGGATGTGCTGTTATATAAAGAGAAGAGAAAAGGGGATTTTACCCATTTATTATTTGCATAATGATTGAGGACTCCCCTCAGTTGAGTGCTTGCTAATTTGCAAGACAAAAACTGAATGCTCACTTTCAACGTGCACCTAGTTAAGTCCTGGTGGAAACCCAGGGCTGAGACTTCTCTTTGCATGTTTGCATACAGCTGAAGCCGTACCTTCAGAGCATTAAAGTGCTACTACCCAGATTTTCAAAGCAGCCTGTGAAATTTAGTGGGATTTTCACAAGCAACTCTCTACTCTATTTTGAGAAATTGAGAGTAAGTGCAGGTGCAAACAAAGATGCTAATATAAATTCTAACTCAAAGTTCAAGAACCAATATAAAATAATTAATTAGAAGTCATAAATCAAATGCTTGTTATCTAGTGTTTACATGTTAGCAAAAAGGAGAACTGCATGACTCCCCAAATAACTTAAACAGCACACACAGGGATTCCTGCTATGCTGGTGTCATTCCTTGCCTGCATTAAAAGAAAACTAATCACGTAGGAAATGACCACTTGATCCTAACAGCAGATCCCTGGCTCAGTACTTAGTGAGAGATCAAAACAGCAAGGCGGTGCTTACTCCCCTCTCGAGGAATTCCTCCGGGGCTCAAAGCTGGCACCTGCCTGCAGAAAATCACTGAGGTTAAATACCCAGTCCCGCTTCCACGTCAGGCACTATCCTGCTCGTTCACGGGACAAGCCAGTTTTGTATCCAGATGCATTTTTAGCACGATCACACTTCCTACGTTTCCCACCACTGTTACTTTAACTAGATTTTCCTGTGCTTGGAAGCCCGAGCGTTTTGGCAGGCGTTACAAATAGAAGTGCGGCTTTTGACCTCCGGGCATTATCCAAGTCCGCACCGCAGATTTATCAGCCTGAATGTAGTGTTAGTTTTATGGACGTTTCCGCTATCAATTCGTGACAGTTTCTAGTCTGCCCGGTTCTCCTTTCCGATCAGATGAGCACCTGTTAATCTCAGGACTGGGCAGCCCACATTAACCCTTCAGGCTCTGGTGCAACCTCCGAGACCACTGCTGACAGCACAGTGAACCTGAGCACTACCGTGTCCGGGTTACAAATCCAGCAGTCACACGGGGCTTTGTATAAGCACTGAAGAGCTGAAAAAGTAAATGTACAAATGCAAAAGGCACCGTGCTCAGCCAGCAACCAACTGCCCCATCTGGAAGGGGGATGTGACATCGTAAAGGAGCACTTCAGAGCAAACAGTGATTGTAACATACCTGGCCAAAACAAGGCTGGCATTACTTATCTTCAGCACACACCATAGAGGAACTCTAGTGCTGAAGGTTCTGCAACAATTTTATACAATCTGCCTCTTGATCTGTCTATAAAACCCAAAAAGTCTGTGCATGCCTGAGTGTCACACTGCAAGAAGCTACACCTGCGTGGGCTTGATTAGCATTGCCCTGCTCCATCCAAGAACAATAGTTAACCTGCTTCTTCCCTTGTCTAACTGAAGATGCACTGATTTGATTGAAAATATATAAATATAAATTTAACACCTTCCCTGTATTACAACGTTTTGGACTGGCCACCTTGTACATGCAACATGTGACAGTCCCACAGCCACTGCTCTTCAAGGTTTAGTCAGTGAGTCCATTCTGTCATCTGCTCCAGATGAACAGGATACTTTGCTCTGAAGTGAGGGCCCTGGACATGTGGAAGTTTGCTGGTTTTTGAGTTAACTAAAAAATTAACTCTGCGATAGTGTTAATTTTCTTCCCAGTAGCTGATATGGGGCTGAGTTTTGGATTTGTGCGGGACACAGGGTTGACATCACAGGGATGTGCAGGTATTGCTGAGCAAGGCTTACACAGAGCCAAGGCCTTTTCTGCTCCTCAGCCCATCCCACCAGCGAGGAGGCTGGGGGTGCACAAGAAGTTGGGAGGGGACAGAGCCAGGACAGCTGACCCCTGCTGACCAAAGGGATATTCCATACCATGTGCATCATGCTCAGCATATAAAGGTGGAGGAAGAAGAAGGAAGGGGGGATGTTTGGAGTTGATAGTATTTGTCTTCCCTATTCACCATTACATCCTGGAGATGGCTGAACACCTACCTGCCCATAGGAAGTGGTGAATTAATTCCTTGTTTTGCTTTGCTTGCGTGCACAGCTTTTTCTCTCCCTATTTAACTGCCTTTATCCAAACTTATGAGTTTTCTCACTTTTACCCTCCCAGTTCTCCTCCCTGTCCCACAGAGGACAGCGAGCGAGCGGTTCTGTTACAGCTTAGTTGCCGTCTGGGGTTAAACCACGACAGCAAGTGAAACATTTCAGTTTACTGCATGGGATAATGTCTCTCTCTAGTGGCTAGGTACAGTCACTATAGCCGCCTGCTTCACTTGCAGCTTTGATGGCATTTCTAGTCAAACAGTCACTGCTGCAGTCAAATTCTGCACTGAAGGTCCCAGGTTAAAGCACTTTATTGAGCACATCATCGACATGCAGCCCTGACTTCACTAAATCCAATTAGCACACGTGCATTTTGCAGGGACTGTTAGCTGTTTAGTTTTACAGAAAGATTATTGCTTAGAAAGAGGTAAAAGTTGGTGAAAATACCCAAGGCTTGGGAATTGGTTTCTGCCTAAGTATATCTCAGCCAAACTAAAGCTTTTGGCACTGTGAGTCTCAGGACACCTCTGAAATCCCAAGGATATATAACATTTAGACAGAGGGTGAGAATAAGCTTTTCTCTTAGCTCCTGACATATTTCAACTTCTTCTCCTAAAAGCCAACAGAACATTTAAGTAGGGGAAATTCTAATAAATAAGGGTGATATTTGAGTGTTAAAAGGCTGCTAACTTGATAAAGTTCTCTCTTCCTCTCCACTTCTCACAAGCAAGAGTTCAGTTCAAGTGATCAGTGACCAAAGGCTAGACTTTTAGAGGTAATTAGATGCAAAAAAGAAAACGGCTGCACACCTAGGATGGACTTCTGAAATTCTTCATTGTGCATATGGAGAAAATCCCAGTGAATGCCTGCCCTGTTATACATCCAGTTTTCTCTAAACAATAACTGACCTTCACTGGTACCGATATGCAATGGTTGTTTGGTAAGAATATCGTACGGATTTCAATCCAGCCTTCAGCATCCAACCACCACCAGGGTCATTGATGTTGGCTGGGCTAGGAACTTGCTGCAGCAAGACACCAAGGGGAGGTCCATACTGCCACTGTCAAGGTTACGTGCATAATCAGGAGATTTCCATCTCTAAGGCTGCTTGTCTTGCAATAAGAGTCATTCAGCCACATGACTGAAAACCTCATGGTGGTGTTTTTAAGCACCTGTCCCGTTATGCCAGAGTGTGAAATGGAATCCCTTTGCAGATGTCTTGCCAGAGCGTCATTCCCTAAAACAGCAGGGCAGCTATGTTGGGGGGTGGGGCACCTGGACCTTTGGACACCTTGAGGACTCTCTGCCAAGATAGTTATCCCCTCCCCCCAGCACTGAGGCAGGGAGGGCAGTGAGGTGGCAGCTGGGAAAAAGACTGTGTTCTACCCTTGTTCTTCTCAATACAGAGCAACTTTGCTGCAGTGAATGGGAGAGACAGGAACTGAAAGAGAAAAAGAAATGCTGGATAGGAGAGGGGATATGTCCTAGTGCTAGCAAAAAACACTGCTTTTGCATATGGCTGAGCCAAGAAGAAGGGAAACTTTGGGATGGGAAGCAGCAGATAAAGCCCTTGCACCAAGTTATAAACAAGACATTAACTGGGGCTGGAGAAATAATATCCTCACATTCTGCAAACAATATCCTCACATTCTGCAAACAATATCCTCACATTCTGTTTGCAAGGCTGCAAACAAATCGGTGACAGAAAAACAAAATCTGAGATCTCTTTCTAGTTTTTCAGTACCATTCTGTATTTCCCAGATCATGCTATTTTTTAATTTTGGGGAAAAAAAAGACCAAACAAAAAAAACCCTGAACAAACAAACAAGATCCTTATGGGAGATGAGCTGCAGGACTGATATTTGAAAATTAACACACAGCTTGCTGTATCTTACAGGTTCTGGCACTGCATTTATCTGGGACAAACAAAGGGTTTGCCTAGTTCTAAGCCCAGTGAAATGGCAGAATTTGAACTTCTGCATTGTCTGAAGCCTCCAGTCTATGCTGAAACGTTATCACATGTAGGGCAGTTTGCTGGCCCTTCTCACGTGAGCAGGACCAGGCAATAAAGGTAGCCCTGACACATGGAAAAGCATCTTGTCCTCTCCTGGAGCAGGACAGTAGATGCACCTAGAGGACAGCCAGGAATGCCTGACTGGCACTAACAGGGGTCTGTCCCACTCTGCAGGTCAAGCCCTGCTGCAGCTAATGGCACATTTCAGCAGGGAATAAGGCCTGTGAATTGCAGCTGAACATGAATATTGATAATAGCCGCCAAACGCTCTTCCTTCTATCTCCCCTCCCAGGAGGGGTGAAGTGCTTTCTCAGCAAGGGTGAGACAGTGCTTCCAGTGAGGCAGGAAGGGGAAAATTGTCTCCCGTTTCTGCTGCCTTAGGGCTCGCTGTTGCTTATACAAAAACAAGTGATAAAGCTGCCATTTACTTGGGAGGAGGCAGGATCAGACCCTCATTTTTCTGCCAGACAACACACCCTCATAATTATGTATTCACACCATATTTTGATAATGGTTCCTCACAGACTAATTAATATGAATGTTTAAGAAGTCTAGTTTAATATGTTAGTACTGAAGGAGAGACTGCAGTCCTGTGGGAGATTATACGTATTTCCCACTGATGAGTACCTTAAATCTTAATGCGTATGGGGAGAGGGGAGCATATGAATCTACAGAGCAAGATACAGATGCTTCTTTTACAGGATGGATTTTATACAATCAAAAATCACTTTTCTTGGAAGTAGCAGTGATGGTTATTTTTTTCTTTCTAATAGATGTGTGTCTCTTTGAGGTCTAATATAGCATGCAAACACTGAAGCTTTTCCTGCCATCTAGAGGTGTGGGTTCTCTGGTGATTAATAGAGTGAGTGGCCTTTGTGGCATCTCTCTCACCACAGCACTAACAGGAGCCTTTTCTTTTATCCAGCCAGCTGTTTTCATGAAGATTGCAAGGATTTAGCAACTTTGAAAATGCTATCTTTCTTGTTGATGAGCACAAAAATTCCTGGGAAAGGATGGGAAATGGAGAACAATCACCTTGTAAGACCTATTTCCGTAGAAAAGTAGTTTAAAAACAGTTGTAAAGTATCTTAAAAATATCTTTAAACAAACAAATAAAAACCCCAACAACAGCAAGAGCAATGGAAATCAGCTCTAATTATCTGACTCACAGGGGTCTCATCATTAACAGGAACTGACTCATTGCATTTGTTAGAAATTGCCATGATGCTATTTTATCTGCCCTTTGTGTCTTGGGAGCTGAGAAGGCCAGATGAAGCTTATCCCAAGCACAGACTGCAGTGGCAGGCCTGGCTGGCCCCAGTGAAGAAGCTGTATATGGCTTTTTGCATACCTGATTTAAAATTGTCCCTGGTCTGAACACATATTACCATGAGAGAAGGCATATTGGAAGCCCTAGTGGTTACCTTGATCAGTTCAAGGATAGTTGTGACCAGCTGAACAGTTTAGATCAGAGTGTTTACACAACAGAGGTCTCTGCTTCTTAACACAGGGGAAACAAAATGCTATATCTCAGGTTTTGTTGTTTTCACTGTGTGGGGCAGAGTCTGCAAGGTATATCTGAGCTATATGATGACCTATAGATACATGGTGTACGATGGTATCTGTCACAGGATACTGCAGCTAAGGATTATACCTTAGGAACAAGGCATCTCTAAGAGTGAGGTGCCAGGGGACGTTGAACCCTGCCCATCACTCTCCACTGCCTCTTTCCTTCCAGGACAGTCACAGCACAAGGACCAGCCTCATCCAGTGCCAGTACAACCAGGATACCAGTGCCCAAAGTTTGCTGAAAGATGGAACCTGGAGATGGGGACAGCATTGTTTCTGATCCCTCTTACTCCTAGTGCAGCTCAAGTCATGGTTAGTCATTTTTTCCTCATCCACCATCTGCTATTCTGTCCTTTGCAACAGCTGACAACAGTGCAAGGACATGAGAGCTTCCACGTGATGGTTGTTTAAAAACAAACACACACTGTACTGTTGCCAAATATTTGTATTACTGAAGAAGTCAGAAGCCTTGGCCATGGCTAAAAATCCATTGTTTGAGGTGTGATAAGAGCAGAACAAAAGGATGGTGTCTAATTAATAATAAAACAAAAGCCTAAATATAAGATAAAAGATGAAGGATTAAAGGAACACAAAAGACAACATATTTAACTCTACAAACACAACAGAAATCACCTAAGCAAGTCTTTTTGTAGGCATTGACAAAAAGAATGGTTTTAACTAGAGTGAGAGAAAGATAAAGAAGGGTGTTCTCTGGGGACTAAGGCCCTGTGGAACCACAGAGGGAACACAGGAGAAGACAAGGTAAAGATGGTGGCATCGTGGGCTGACCAGAGTTGAAAGTCCACCTCGCTGGTTGTAGTTGTCTGGCAGCTACACTGGAACCAATGAAAATCATTGCATGTCTCCCTTATCTGACAGTCTGTGAAGTCAGTCAATGCCAAGAAAGTGCAAGTCCTGGTATTGCATTCAGCTCACCTACGTAGGCAGTGGGCACTAACTCAGCAGCCCCTAGAGAAAGGGGAAGTGTCAAGTGAAAGTGGAAAATTAACTACTTTTCCCACCTCTCAAGGTAATCCTGGCAGATCAAAGCCGAGGCACAACAGAAGGCAGCTTGAGGAAATTTAAACTCCTTTACTACTTATCCTTTACTTCTGCAACTGAGATCTGGGCAGCTGGCAGAGAATTCCCCATGAACACCACTTCCCTTTGAAATGTGTGCCCCCAGTTAATCTGAGGGAATCCAGATCTGCAGACATTCTTAAAAGGTCCGTCTTTTGAAGGGATATCTTTAGAAGGGCAATGCCACCTAAAAAAATGAAAGTTAATATATGAATAAACCTTTCTGCAGCTTTTTGCTGAATGATCTTCTGACTAACACGAGTTGTCCAATTTCCAGCTCTACCACCAATTTTCCACACGCTTTAAGCAAGGCACAGTTTTTTGCCATATGTTCCATGGTATACATATATAATTATTTAATCTATATTATAGGTAAATACCTATATTGCATTTATGAGATGCGTTTTATTCAGCTCATGCATTTCATATATATGTTCATATACATTCCTCTCACCCATTGTCTTATCTATGCAGCCCATAATTTCAAAAGGATGAAATTCATAAAGAAACCCTTACCATAAGGGGTTTTGAATTTAGTTTGCTCTGGAATTGCCACTGAAAATGACAGCAGCTGCTCCTGGCTGTATGCTGTGACATGCCTCAAATCCCATCCTATCTATAGCTATAACACAGGAAATTTAATCTCTATGAGCTCTATGCTGAAGAAGAGGTATCCATGACTAATTCTACTTCTCCTTTTCTCCAAAACAGAGTCCACCTCCACAGAACTGACCTACTTACCCCTTAACCCATAGCTCTGCCATCAGGACTGATTAGCCTGTCTATAAGGAGGCTCTAGCTGGCAAACAGCAGAATTCGGAGCTGCTGCACGACACAGTAGTACAGCTGCCAGGTTATTCATTTTATCTCACCCAAAAACCTGCCTGCCTTCAGACAGGTAACTGTGCAAATGAGCAAGTGCCAGACCCCAAGCCTGTGTACGTAAAAATGGTAGGGATTCTGCCTTTTTCCAGTTGTTCTTGTAGATTTTGTGCATGGCCAGGAGCAGTAAAAGTGTATGAGGTACCCATATGGGGTTGATAAGGTAAAGAAAAATCAATCCTGTAAATAAAGCCAATTTTTTTTTAAAAGGTCTAGGATTTTCAGATGCATTTTAATGGTATAGCTGAAGGTTACACAGACAAGATTATTTCGAAAACTGTCGTGAGGGACCGAGAAGGAAGAAACTTCCCAAAGCCTTTGAGTAGAGAATGGAGTTGACCCTAATGCAGCACTCATTTCAGAGACCTTAAAAGTGCCCATTCACAGTGAATAATCTTACCACAATACACTAAATAGTATGTAGAAGTGTTGAAGGCCAGGTTGGATGGGGCCCTGACAACCTGATCTAGTGGGTGGCATCCATGCCTGTGGCAGGGGAGTTGGAACTAGATAATCTTTAAAGCCCCATCCAACTCAAACCATTTTATCATAAATTCAAGTTTTTTTTACTCTTCCATTCCATGTCATTATAAAATAAAAGAGACCAAGTGGAGGAGAATCACACCTTTAGGGAGAAGTTTCAGGAAAGACAGAAAGGAGGTTGCTCAAGCCTTTGTTTTCCTGCCATGGACTGGCACCAGACACTGGCAACATTTCTTTCTTGCTCCAGCAACAGGGCTCTGACCTTTAACCAAAGCTGGTACACCTCCCACCTTCTGTTTGGTGGAATCTGATCTAAAATGAACACAACTTGAAGGCCAGAAAAGGAGAAGCTTCTAGCAGAGGACTCCAAGTGATTAATTAAATAGCCTTCAGGAGGTATCTCCTAGTATCTTCCTTCGTTTCTTCTTGCAATTAAGGCATAGGCAGATAAGGACATTCTAATAGTTCAGAGGCAAAACTCTTTTGAAAACGTTTTTGAAACCCAAAATGCTGATGGTGTTAACCAGTTAACCAGTTTGATGACTGAGACATCAGGAGGTTCCTGCTGTTTGTCAGTACATGTCTGACTGCAAGGTGACTGGTGGACATCACTTTTCACAGTAAAATAGGTCTAAATATCACATTTTGTGAGAGCAAGAGAGCTAAAGCAGTAGAAGGATACAGGAATTCTTGCACTTGGGTCAGTCACCTAGACTAGATAAGGTTCAAAAGCACATAGGCATTAGCTCACACCAATTTCAGTGAAAAGTTGGTGGTGGGCCGAGTGACCAAATTGCACCTCTCCAACAGTTCTCTCCTGGGCAACATGAGGTAAATGTAGGAATTTCATTCTGGAACTCAAGACATATCAGAAACACTACTACAAAGAAAAGAAATCCTCTTTTTCACATTTACAGACAGGTAAGTTACTTTTTATTATATGGGTAAGATTCATCTCCATTGCTTGAAAATTTAGTTTCCGCTTTTGTGGTAAATCAAGAAATATGGGGACAGTGAGTCTGACACCTCAAAGAAATGATATACGACTGAAAAAGAACAAACAAACAAACTCTCAAACACTGTAACAGTCGAAAGATTAAATTTCCTTTAAAGGAATGAGGGGGGTTGAACCTGCTCTTTGCTTTACGTTCAGCTTGTACCTACTTTATGTGACAAAGAATGTCTCTGTCAGAGTTAAGTATAACCATCACAGCTGTGTCCATCTAACAAACACTGAGAACCAAAGCAAATAAAAATTCTAAATGACAACAAAGTGTCACACTAAAGAATTAATTTTATCTACAGATATGCTTAAGGATGGTCTAGCTTTTAGGTAAATCCTTAATTAAATAACTTAAAAGCCTGCAATCCCAAGTTGTATAAATATTTTTTCTTCTGATGCCCTTTTTCTTCTAGCAGACAGCCTTATTTAAAGCACTCTTTTGTTTCAGAGCTCAAAATCATTTGATGATGAAATTCTTAGTTAAAATTCTACAATAGTGGATATATTACATCCATGAAAAGGGTAGGTTTTCATTTCAGCTACACTTGTACCTTGTATACTGGCATTTTGCAGTCTCTGATGTTCATCTTACTTGCTAAAACCTTCCCTTTGACACCTCAAACAACAATAGGTCCCACAACATTAATAAATATATCCTCCTGATGTTGAGGACGTGGGAAATGAGTCATGCAAAACTGAAGGCTGCCTATCTTTCTGAAAAAAACTTGCATGTATTGAAATGTGCTTCTTGTGTGTATTAGAATACTGTCATTGAAGTGAGTTGAGTCATCCAGAAAACATGCGCTTAGCAGCCTGCAAGATGAAACTTGTATGAGGACACGGGGAAAATTAGTGTCAGTATGGGGAATGGAATCCATTTTTTCCTGCTTTAATCATCCATGACATTTTCTGAATGCTCCTTTGTTCTGTACAATGTAAATAATGACACAGCCATTTTTCAGATATGCTGTATAATGTGCCCAAGTCCTTGAAATACTGGATATGGTGCCTTAGTATCCATTACGGCTCCTGGGAAAGGGATTCAAGAATAGATGCACTGACTTTGTTCGTGTCTGCAGAATCTCTGTTTACCTCTGCATCTTATTTTCCCAAATGACTTAAGTAAAGTTTGAAAAAAAAAAAAAGAAGTTGAATGTTAGACTGCTTTACTGTTAGCGAGCAGTAAAATTTTAAAGTGAAAGTCTGAACTTGAAGTAAGATGTATTCATAGAAAAGTGGATTTCAGATGTAAATGTCCAAAAAAGATGAATGTAACTTTCTTTTCTTTGTTTTTGGTTTGTTTGGGTTTTTTTTCTCTTTTATAGTTTAAATTACCATTCTGTTCTTGGCTGCAAAGACACCGTACTGTGACCAAGACCTTCCCCTTGAGAGACACATGGTCAAATCTCTGGATAAACAAACCAGTTTGTTCTTTTTAATGCCTCTAAAAATGCTAACTATTCGGGTCCAGTGTAATTGTTAGCCTTCAGATGGCTCTTTTAAGCTCTTGTCATGGACTGAATTGTTTGGAATATACATGAACTAGTTCTCTGGTTTAGGCTGAAGTAGACCCCCATGAGTACTCTGCCAGCTCTTTTTGCAAGCTCCACTTTCGAGAGCTGTTGACAAACACTTTGGACAATATTCTATCCTGCAATCATGAATTCCTGTTCTTCTGTTGAACATGCCACACTTTGAATAAAAGCCATTGCTTCCCGGAGGGCAGAACCACAGTTCTAGCAGGCAGTACTGACCTTGACATCACATAGTACTTACTGTGTCATTTGTATGTAATTCTTGCACATGGAGATATGGAAAATTGTTGCTGACAGTGTGTTTCATGTTATTTTTCCACTGACCATACCCACGGAGTGTAAATGTCAAGCAACCATTGTACCAAATCTCATGCATTACAATATAAATGTACCAGTAGTTCACAGACATGTAAGAGGAATTTCTTCATTTGTTGTGTCTAAGCAGGAGACCCAGCAAGCCTGGACTTTAGCTGGCTGTTATGCACTCTCTAAATCTTTGTCACTTGAGATAAACATGTCCCTTGCAAACTCAGTGGGAATCACACTTACATAGGGTTTTCATATATCAGACTGTATCTTTCACTTATACTATATTCACTATGTATTATGTAGTGATATATATAATAAAATTTAATACTACATATTCACTTACACTACATGCCATCAAAAGGCCTTTCCTTTAGCTGTCTCATCGGAAATTATTTGCCAGCTCTGTCATGCTGCACACATGCATGCACACTCCTAAAGAAACCAGCCTCTTTGATTTTAGCCTTTCTAAAACACAGCAACAGATTTCTCTCCCCATGGGGTTAGAGCCCCAGAGGAAAAGGTCTGGAGAGATATGTATGCATATAATGGAAGCACAGTGTAGTCCATCAACTTACTTAAGATCAATACCTAAAAGATTACTAAGCTTGATTTTTCCAATACCATCACTACAAAGAAAAGTTGTATCCCTTTGGTTGCTCTAATATGGGAAAAGGAACACATATGCTTGTAGAATCATATTTATATGCTGCTAATGTTGAGCTAGAGGGAAGCTGGAGAGTTCAAAGCCACTTTTTCATTTGGAAAAAGCATGAAAAGAATGAGACACAGAGCGAAGTAGCAGAAAAAATAGGGGCCACTATCACCAACAACTCCTTCGGTGCACAGAAATGCAGGAACAGCAAGTGAACCATATGGCTTCAAGGGTTTCCCTGAGGAGTGGTACAGCAAATGCTGGAACTGGGGCACTGGTGGGTACCTGGAGGACATAAAGAATGCTAACATTTGCCTCACGTAAATAAAAGTTGTGACAAAACAGAGAGAATTATCCTTCTGGTTTTTCCGTCTTCCCACTGCTAATTCAGGCTGTTAATCTTAGATGCAAACAGTGCATTTCATGTGCAATGGTACCCCTGCTTTAAAAATATGTGAAATGTGCGCAGTCTTTTGAAACATGCTGGGCACATCCACACGAGACCAGTGGCCGTGGTACACAGATTCCCAAGGGGACACGCAGAGCCAGGGAAAGAGGCTGGTGTGACACCACCACGCCAGTGCTGCTGCACCAACCTCCCCTCACTTGCATCACATAGAATGGCCTGGGTTGGAAAAGACCTTAAAGATCATCTCATTCCAAACCCCCTGCCACAGGCAGGGACACCTTCCACTAGACCAGGTTGCTCAAAGCACAATCCAGCCTGGCCTTGAACACTTCCAGGAATGGTGCATCCACAACTTCTCTGGGAAACCTGTTCCACTGCCTCAGTACCCTCATAGTAAAGAATTTTTTCTTAGTATCTAATCTAAACCTGCTCTCTGTCAGTTTGAATCCATTCCCCCTTGTCCTGTCACTCCAGGCCCTTGTAAGTAGTCTCTCTCCATCTCTCTTGTGGGCTCCCTTCAGGTACTGGAAGGTCACAACTAGGTCACCCCAAAGCCTTCCCTTCTCCAGGCTGAACAATCACAGTTCTCTCAGCCTTTCCTCATAGGAGAGGTGCTCCATCCCTCTAACAACCTTGGTGGCCTCCTCTGGACTCACTCCAACAGTTCCATGTCCTTCCTGTGCTGGGACCCCCAGAGCTGGATGCAGCACTGCAGGTGGGATCTCACCAGAGCAGAACAGAGAGGCAGAATCACCTCCCTCTGGGGTTTGGTTGAGTTCCCATTTCACATCAGCAGGATTTACAGCAGCCTGCACTGCTTTGGTGGACGAGTTTTCTTGTTTCATTCACCCAATTTCAAAGGCAGAGCAAGGATCACTCACTTTTTATTTTCTAGTGTCAGGTCTTGCAGGTGCATCTGGGGACAACTGCTAATAAATTCAGATGTGGTGTGCTGGGTAAAGTGCCATCTTCCATTTGCATTTTCACAACATCTAGAAGAATAAGTCTGGCAAAGGCTCCAAGCAGCATCACACTACGAAGTAAGCTACTCCAGGAAGAGACTGTCTTTAAAAATAAATACATTGTAACTGCAATGCACTTGCAATTTCAATTTTTAAAGATTAGCAGGTGTGACTAAAGATTGCAGAATTTTCCCTGCTTCATTCCATTGAGAAATTTTTTTGGCTCAATGCTGCTATATATTCTCAATATGTTTATTCTCAATGCTATTACTTTATTCAGAGGGACACCAACCTAAAAATATGAACATTTTCCTAACAAGCCCTACTAGTTTTTATACTCATAAGCTGAAGCATGAAGTATGTCTCCTTATATCTTACCTTATTATTTTACTTATGCCATTTATTCCATGACATAAATACTGTAAAATAGAGACAGATATTGCTGAAGAGTAAAAATTAAAAATAATTAAAATATAATTAAAATAATTATAAATATAATTATAAATATAATTATAAATATTAAAATTATAAATATAATTTAAAATAATACAGCGATATTCAAGTTTTATAGTATGATGCCACTGTGCCTTTTCATATAACCTTTCTATATATCTCTACTTATGGTATCTTCTTGAAGAACGTAAAAGTTTTTAAAGGAGGTAAATGGCATCATCTAAAAACACATTTACATAAATACATTGGAGTGCTCTCTTAGCTGGAGGACTGGCTTTAACCTATTTTGCAAGTAAAAGCTGCAATCTCTATTCTCCTGTTTCAAGGGGGAGACTACAGCTTTGAGCAGTGATGTACCAGTTTTCCAGGCTCTGAGCTGTTGGGATTGCTGGGCAATTAGTTATCCTAGAAAATTAATGTGCATGGCCAGTGGTCAAAGCATTACTGACCTACTGTAAACCTGGTGCATAGTTCTGGAAGATGAATTATTTGTACTCATTGATTGGGAATATGAATCCCTCATTATGGACAAGTCATATGTAGGTTTGAGGCAGGAAATAATAAAATAAATTAAAAAAAACCCCAAATAAATTCAACCAGAATCTACAGGTGTTTTTGCAAACCAAAATACACAGCTCTTAAACATCTCTAGTAGCGTTCAGATCCCTGTTTGTATATATTTGGGAACAAGAGGCTGCTGTTTGTAAATCTTTTTGTGTGTTTGCCCTAAGAGCTCTTGTTGGTCCTCACTCATTTTTTCTGTTTAAATCACTTCCCCTTTCTTCGTCTTTTATCCTCAAATTCTTGCCCAGTGGTCAGTTTGCTCAAAGAGATGTGCTGCTCACAGTTTCCTGTAAGAACAATTCTTTTCACCTCCTTACCTCCATAAACCTGGTATCAATCCATATTGCCCTCACAGGCTTCACAGCCTGGTAGGAGGGCAAAGTGAATCAATTGCCAGCACAGGTTAACTGCAATTGCATTAGCAAGACTGCAGACAGCAGGTCAAAGGAAGTGGTCATTCCCCTGTGCCTGGTATTTGTGAGACTAGTTTTGGATACCAACACAAACAGGAGAGAATCAGCAGAGAGCTACCATCACAGCCAGGGGCTGGAGCACCTGCCCTGTGAGGAGATGCTGAGAGAGCCAGGCTGGATCAGCCTGGAGAAGAGATGGCTCTGGGGGTCATAAAGAAGACTGAGCCAGACTTGCCCCAGCATTGCACAAAAAAAGAACTAGTGGCAATGAAAAACAAGTTGCAGCAAAGGAAACTCTAACTGGACTAAAGGAAAAAGAAAAATCTCCCTCTCTTCCGAGAATGGTACAGAACTGAAAAAAGTGCAGAGGAGCTGCAGGAGAGTATTTTCAAAACTTAAATACAGCCCTGAAGTGTTGGTCAAGATGACCTTGCTTTGAGCAGGAGGTCAGATTAAACAACACTTACAAGTGATGTGAACTGTTCAAATTCTCTGACTCTAATCTGTTTCAATTTCCACACACCTCAGCATGTAATAATTTCTACATCCTGGGCACTGCTTCTTTCTATCTTACTAGTACCTGGCATATGAATGATATCAAATGAACTTTGACAGCTCTAGAAAGTACAAGGTACCTGTCACAGCATTATTAGTGCTGTTTCAGAGCCACTGCATCTGCATGCATTGAAACATAACTCCCATGTCCCTCTAAGTTGATTTTAATCCACATTCAGAATAAAAGAAGAAGACAGGAATAGGAAAGTGGAGATTCTCTTTCCAGGTGACTGCAGGTGAAGATGTCTCTGTGTTAAATAACTGTAGCATGGATAGTCAAAGTGTCTAAGCATAAAGGGTATCAAAGACACCAGCCAGTTATTCTAACTGGAATCAAACTAAAAGGCAGTCAGAAATAGCCATTGGATTTCTGGAAATTGAGGAAATGTCCTCCATTTGCTCATATAAGTTAAATTCCTTACTGCATAGAAGAGGAAGAAGTCAAGTCGATTTTACTTTTACAAATACAGAGAGTCAGCCGAAGAGAAAGGATGACCTTCGTTCAGTGAAAAAATCATAGAATCATAGAATCAGCTGGGTTGGAAAAGAATTCTGAGATGATCAAGTCCAGCCCTTGATCCAACACTGCCGTGGTTACCAGACCATGGCACTAAGTGCCACATCCAGTCTCATCTTAAAAACCTCCAGGGACGGTGAATTCACCACTTCCCTGGGCAGCCCATTCCAATGCCTGATTACCCTCTCTGTAAAGAATTTCTTCCTGATATCCAACCTGAACTTCCCCTGGTAGGGCTTAAGATCATGCCCTCTTTTCCTAAATCTTTGAACCAGTTATTCACTAACAGCAGTTGTCTTGATGCTAGCTTTTAAAACAGAAATCTTATTGTCATTTCCACTTGCTTTAAAGATGACTTTTCACTTTTTAGTCCCAGTCATTGAAAGTTCAGTACCTCTCCAGATTTTCATACTGTGTCCTTTCTTGGGGACCCTAATGGCAAGAAAGGGATATTTTACTGCAAATGGAGGAAATAGCCAAAGGCTTAGTTTGCTAATTGCAGACGTTAGAACAAATACAACATCTTTAAATGTTACAGCCTTGAGTTTGTGTGTAGCTTTGATTCTGAGAGCACGACTGGCTATAAATTATGTCCACCCTTATTCAAGTAAGCCCTCTTCTGCTGCTGCTGTGTGGGACATACCATATTGAGCACAGCATAGCTTTTCCCTGGAGGAGGGCTATTTGGTTTTGGTTTTACAGCTTTATTTTACAAATTAGGCCACCGCAGATGGAGTGCTTTTCTACCTCGACTGAGCTGCAGCATTTGTGCACCACAGTATCCATGCGTGGTGTGGCACAGGATGATACCATAGGCTTGCTGATCACCAAGTAATGTATAAAAATACCTTCCCTGCATCCCTCTTACAACTCCAACAGCTGCTTCTGCTTTGGCTGGAGTGTGGCAGGGATGTGACACACTCTGGTGCTGCTGGTACTACAAATAGCAGATTCCTGACAGGAAAATTGAGTTACATTATCTGTAATTACGGTCTCTGGAATTCCATGCCAGGCAAATGAGCTCTCAATGAGGGTGGCTGCTGTTGGATGTGAGGGATCTGTTTCCCAGTCACCCAAACAGGAGTCAGACACCACGCAGTTTCTTGTCAGTGCTTGTAAACAAGCAAATACCTAACTCAACTCAAGGACAGCAAGGTAGTTGATGTATCATGGCTCTCCTTTGCTGCCTGGCTGGGAATTTGTTGCAGAAATTTCCTAGGCTTGTGATTGTGAACCCTTATGTACATCGCTTCTGTATGTCTACACAGAAAGCTCTGCGTAAACATCCAATACCAGTGTGATTCCTGCCTTTGCTTTGGAATGCATCAGCCTTCATATCCTCAAGGATTTTGATGCTTCCTACAAAGTGCCATTGTGCTGTCCACTCTGCACTATTGAATTTTCACACACCTGTTTTTAACCTTTCATTCACTTGTAGGCACCCCATTTTATGTGTTTGAAGTCCAGGGATTCCCCACGCCGGTATGATTTTTGCACAGAGAAAACCCCATTTGTAATCTACTAAGGATCCTGGAAGACCACATCTCATATGCTAAAAATTTCCAACAAGAGACGGCAAAGCCACTGTCTTACGCTCTGCAGGTACCATACACAGTGACAGCTTCTTACCTTCTGGTGTTTCAGAAATTGCAACACAGAAATACTGACAATACATAGAGTTTGAAATCTTGACAACCTGCATTTTGTACCATCTAAGCAGTCAAAATCCATGCCCGGAAAAGCTATATAGGTTTGCTATTCCAGCACAATTTTAGTGTCTTGTAGATAATACCACAAAATTAACTGCTGTGAGTGTATTGCTTTGCTGTAATGCTGATGTTGTGAGCATCATAATGAAAGTTTACCACTTTTTAATAGATATTTCAAAATAGTTTCTTCCTTTGGACTTCGGATACCAAATACCATCTAGATTTGTTGGCCTGTGAAGGTGTTCAGAGACTTGGAAGAGAGAAGCTCTACTGCAACATTGAAGTCAACACCTAATATGCTGCAAAATTCAGGTCCTGGTAAAGATCATGGACAGAAAAAGTTTTTTAGGTCCAAGATGAATGAACAGTAAATACAGGTTTAAACCTGGCAAATCCAAAATTGTTTGAACTTTCTCAGGATCTGGACAAGACATCTGTGAGGCTTTGTAAGTATAAAAGTGCCAGCAAATAGAAGGGTGGGAGGTAGCATTTGGGTTTGTTTTGGAGATTTTTTTAAAGCCACTTAAGCAATTTCAAATAAATTCTACTGATTGCACTTCCTGGACATCTCTCTTGCCATCAGCTCCCCTCCTTGCTTGCTTCATTTTTGGTATACTTCTCCTAGACATAAAGTATCTTTAGTACAATTATCCTAGCTACCATGAGCTTGACAGACCAGGGAACAAGCTGAGGACCTTCTGAATTAAAAACAAGACCTGTTGCAATTTAATGAAAAGGGCCCTGTCTCCTTAGCCAGGGCTGCCACGACTTCTTTAATCAGTATGTCTGGTACCCTGGGAGTTTGATTACATGAGGCTGCCGTGGTGAACACCACTGTCATTTTCAAGAAACACTCAGCACAAAGACATTTTTCAGCAACTTTCATGCACAACTCCTTCAGCCTTTTACATCAGAGAATTTCTGCTCCTGGAGAATGTAACAGTGTAAATAGAACTCTCTGAGTACAGATGGGAATTTAGAAGATCATGGACAAAAAAAAAAAAATGTGTTTCCTTTAAACGAGTTTTACCTGCCAGGAATCTTTAGTGAATAAATTAAAAGAAACCTTTATTCTGTAAATCTTGCTCACACACACACTGCCTTGCCCCATTTTAAAGGAAGAGAGTGGAATTTTTTCACCAAAACCAAGAAAAGGCCAGTTCGTAAAACAAAGTACTAATAATTTAAACCTTTGAGGATCAAGGGGTTGATATTTACAGCTAGTTCATATCATTTATTTAAACCATAGCCTACCTGTAATCTAGTGTATGAGGAAGAACTTTCTCTATAAATAATCCCTTTGCTTGTCTTTTTCCAGCTCCCTCTTTAAAAGGAAATTTCATTTTGTCTGATGTTTGTATCAGTTTCGCTTCAGATTTGATTTCCAATTTGAGTTTGCTAGACAAATGACTAAACCCTTTAAAAAATGTCTATCATGATCTAGCTATTTGTTCCTTTCCTAAGGATGGTAGGTTGGAACTGGTGCTAGTGTTGTGCATTTCACTGCTCACCACTTGCAGATGTTTCAAGTTCTATTTTGATGAACAGTAAGGAAACAGTGCAGTTCAATTTTACATTATGACTACCGAATCTTACTTTTTAGTTGTCCTTTCAGTCCACAGTGCTTGAGAATAGGCAATAAAATTTTTAAAGTTTTATGAGTGTATGGTTCTTATATTTATTTTTTTCCTCTACACTATTCCCACAACATATTTAAGAACAACTATCCTAAATTATTTTGGAGAGGTATTTTGGGAAATTTTCTCAAGGTGACTGACTTTATTCTCCAATTATGATGCACTAAAGTAATTGCATATTGGCTTACCCATAGTCTAACACTTCACATATATTTGTCTCTGGAAAGCAGCCTGTATTTTCCCTCAGAAACAGCAAGTTAAATTCTATCTATTATTTTTTTATAGAATAAAGTGAAGAAGCGTGTCCTGACAACACAGTTCATGACTTGGCTAGTACTTCCTTCCCATTTGTAACCCAGCACAATGATTTAAGTTAGATGTTAGGAAAAAATTCTTTACTGTGAGGGTGGTTAGGCACTGCAACAGGTTAGCCAGAGAAGCTGTGGCTGCCCCATCCCTGGAACTGTTCAAGAGCAGGTTAAATGTGGCTTTGTGAAACCTGGTCTAGTGACAGGTGTCTCTGCCCATGGCAGGGGGGTTGGAACTGGATGATCTTTAAAGTCTCTTCCAACCCAAACTATTCTGTGATTCTATGTCTTAGAAGAAGGTACAAAACAGGAGAAGTAACAGATGAGTCTATAAATAATCCAAGGCTGAGAAATAGGTTTAAAGTTTGCTCTCTTCTTTTTTTTTTTTCCCAGCTGCAATGGAGTGATATGAAAAAGGGAAAGATGCCTGTTGTGACCAGGTCTAAGCTTTGAGACAAATACAAACTCCAACTCCATTTAGAGAGACAATTAAAACCCTTTGGAGTAAAGAAATGCATAACAGAGCAATTAGGCTTTGCAGCATGTGAAACAAGGTTAATAGCAAGGTTTATAGAAGACTCAGCCATCACCAACATATTCTCATAGACAACTTTCTATGATATTCAGTAGACTTCATGGAAAATCCCAAATACCGAAAGAAGAGACCTGGATAGAAAGGCATGCCAAGCTCTTAACTGAGATTTAAAAGAAAAAGAGAAGCAAGGGGAGGAGTGGGGATGGACAATGCAACACAGTTAAACACTTCAGAGCTACTACCACAAGTTAAGGCACTGCCTGGCATTGGCAACTTCAATGAATCATCCTTTGCCAAAACCAGCAAGGTGTGCAGGACACAAAGGTGACAGACAGGGCCAGTAGCTCTTTTGAACTCTTCATATAAGCATTATTTAAAGCATCAACTTACTCTTGGCTAAAATTTCAACTTACAAGCTTGCTCAGTAATTTTATGTGGTAACACAAGCCAACTGCACATCATGATCTGGAAAAGCCAACTGGCAGAAAGGTAGGAAGTGACAAACCTCAGTGCTTGCAGGGACAATCTTGTCCTCATCAATTTTATGAGAGAATAAGCTGGAAGAGAAATAACTTCAATACTACTAAGGGAGGAGGTGTTAAATCCAAACACATTAAGCATTCAACAAAGTGCACTTATTAGAGGACCCTAAAACTAATAAATAGATGCTGGAGTCAGACTTTTGAGGTGAATTCCTGGAAGAAAGAGTAAAAGCAATTAACTATCTTGCAGCTCAGGTTGCTGGGAAAGACAGAGACTAAAAAGAAGAGCTGGATGTGTTCACTGTGAGGAATGATAGAGGAAATAGGAAGGACCAAGGAGGTAAATTCCCTGAAGTTCACAGTGGGGGGAAAAATGAAGCCTTTCACATATGAATAGGCCCAAAAAGAATTATATAAATATGTTTAAAAAAGGGAACATTTTCTACTACCTGCAAGGGGAAAAGTTTCTGGACAGCTGTCCAGTGCCAAATATTTTCCTATGCTGAAAATGTCAGCAAGGTTCTGGCAGGTGCCTTGGAAAAACAGAGCCCACTTTTATGCACACTCAGCATCCCCTTTGGGAGACTCCATTTCCACAGGCTGCACTGAGGTTGTGTTTGGCACCTGAGGTGTTTCACAGGAAACAACAACAAGTTTTTGATGGTATAGAGGGTTCTATAGACTAAAGAAATGTTTTAGTATTATAGGGGTAGAGGCGAGTAGATGTGGTAGTGGAGCCTCTATGCAGGTTCAGAAAGAACCACAGACCTGCTGGTCCAACCCTAAAATAAAAAAAAATAAATCCCATGTAAATAATTGGCAGAGAAGAGATAAAAACTAGAATAAGTGTGATGCACAGGAGCACACAGCAAGACTGAAGCCCTTGCCAACATGCCTGCCCCAAACAGAAAAGGCAGTAAAACAATGTCATATGAGCCACTCCCAAAAATTTGTGTCTTCTGCAGTTGCACAAACACTTTAAAGGTCTGAGTCTTAAGACTGTGTGACACTAAGTGCAAAAGAAAAGGGAGAGGAGATAGGCAACTGTTTAAGGTACACCTTAATCACAGGGCAGGTGTCCCAGAAAGAATGGAAAGAGAAGCCTTGATTTCCTAATGCTGCCTAGACAGGAATGGCTCTATAATCAGTTATGAGTCATTTACCCCATTCTAAAGCTACAATATTTCCCTAGCATGTATATATAGACAGTATAAAACTATAAATTCTGCTGCTATCAACTCAATTAATTTACTCTTGGAGAAGAAATGGACTGGCAAATTACAACCTACCATACTGGCACTTCACAAATGAGCAAGTGCAGGTGCTTTCTGGAAGAGTTCCAAAGAGGGGGAACGCTGCTACGATGCATAAAAAGCAGAGAAATTAGACATGTAAAAAGAGATCTGTGCAGTGACAAGTCTAGGAAAAACTTTGCCTTTGTTAAAGCAAATATTTGGTTCTAAGCATGAGAGGTGGGTGTTGAAAGGGGGCAAATACACCTGGCCCCTGAGAAAGTAGGACTGTCTATCTGGAGCAAGGAGAGGACAACCAGAGATTAAGGCAGAACAGAGACCTAGCAGGTGGATGGCACCAAAAGTTTCATGATGGTTCTGCTCTTCAAAATAGGCTTTCTGGGTGAGGGGTCCTCTGGAGTTTTCAGGACTCCTTCCTGAAGTTGAGAGACTTCCTTCCTCCTTCTCTGGAGAAATCCCACCTACACACATACCTGCTTTAATGTGGGCATCTGTGTGGATTCCCTTACAAACCACTCATTCTCTCAAAAGTATTTGATATTACTTACTTGGGATATTTAAGACAGACAACCTGAAAGATCTACATTTGTCCCTTTGCTATCTGTATTTTGGATTTTGTGTTTGAAAGTGGTGGTTCTAAGTGATTTTTCCCTGTAGTTAGCTCTCATTCTGCTCCTACAGAAGCTAGTAAGAGGTTTTCCCTCAACATCAGTGGGTACAGAATCAAACCCACTCAGGAAATATTCTGTTCAGCGTCTACTCCCAAATTCATTTAGATCATACTTTCTAAGCATCAATAAAGACTGATTTGTAACTGCACATGGCCACCAAAACCATACTGTGACATTTTTCTCTCTGTAAGGTCAAACCTTGCACTGAATCTTGGTTTTAAGCTTCTAATTTGCTATCATTGCATCGTGGCACTGTTTGTGTGTTGAGCAGACAGGTGTGCACAGAAGTGATTGGAGAAGCAGTGTGGCTCCTTCTAGACAGGACGTTGCTCCCCTGCTACATCTGTGTTAGTAAATTTAGCAGTGCCTAGGAAATTCCCTAAGCCTGGGAACGTGATCCTCTCTACTGCTAATCCAAAAGAGCGGTGATTTTGGCCCATGCCAACTGGCACTTCCCCAGACAATTCCTGGCCACACTCTGGGAGCTAGCATGGACCATGGACCATTCCCAACAGGCACTTTGCATATAGAAACCCTGGTTTTGGAAGCCAAGAGAAGTGTAGACAGAATGTGTTGCCTGCCAGGGAGTCTCAGTGCCCAAGGACTAACAGACAAATGCAACTTAGAATTACAGACATAGGTTTTATGTCCTTAGGGACCACTTACTTCAACGTGAAGAGATAAATATAAATTTATAACACTGCTCTGAGTTCTAATGATTTAAAATGCATTTCCATACCAGTTTGTTGTAACTCAGAATCATTATAAGCTTATCATTCTTCTTCTTTATTCGTTTATTATTTTAAAAAAGGAACCCAAAACTAACCACATCATCTACTTTTATTGGCTTAAGTGAGTAATTTTTCAGCTTCGAGTTAAAATCAAGGGGAGAATCAATATGGGCATCGCTGTAATTGAAAACCAGTGGGTGATAATTCTGTACTGAAAACAAGATAATAAGAATAGAGATGAAACACTGGCAGGGGAAAAGAAGAAAAGATTAAAGATACGATCTCAATTAAATATCAACTATTATTAACATTATATTAAAAACTTCCCTGTGTTCTTTTCATATGCTGTATATTTTCTCTCTTTTTCTCTAATGGATGTTAAAGGAAAGAATAAATGAAATTATGTGAAAATATTATAAAACAAATTCAGACAGAATCAATCAAGTGTGTCCTTAGCTGGTAATTTATTCCTAATATCATTGAATAGCCCCCAAAACATGAATATTTAAATCCAAATCTTCTTTTTTACCACTCTCTTTACATAGTCCCTTCTAGCTCCAGCTAGCAATTCTAGCAATAAGGAATTATATTCCCATTGCTCACAATAAAAGGAAAAAAAAAGGAAAGAATTCAGCTTTACTCCTTATTTCTAACAGACCTGCTGGTTCCAGCATTGGACTTTAATACATAGGAGAAAGGAAGAATTAATTCTCTAAATAAATGACTAAAAGGCCAACAAAACTATTTTTTCTCTGGTCCAATCTGTATTTCAAACAACCCAGTGATAACAGTCTAAGAGAGAGCCCATTTTGCTTCCAGACCTTTCATATTCAGAGCCAAAGTGGGGGGCTCTAAAAGGTCACTGAGAACAGATGATGATGAGGCCTGAAAATTTGTTTTATTCAAATAATGAAAAAAAAAATTAAATTAAAATCAAAAACCTGTCTCCACAATGACCAGTATCATTCAACTTTTAACAAGTCAACCTACCAAGAAAGAAGTCATATATTTCTCACTACTGCTACGATATGCAACACTATATGGAAAAGGTAAAAAATAGACTAATTCTATTATTGAATGAGGGAAGACAATAAACAGTGGATGACAAAAGGCTGGCACATTCCCATGACTTTGCTTGCTCCCATCTTCACACAAAATGTTAGTTATGACAAGATGTGCCCACAAAATTAACATTAACAATGGAATAAGGGTAAAGATCAGACTAGGGGAGAAAGAGTTAAAGAATAGGTAAGTTAGAGGTATTTAAG
Source organism: Corapipo altera (assembly GCF_003945725.1). NCBI lineage: Eukaryota > Metazoa > Chordata > Aves > Passeriformes > Pipridae > Corapipo > Corapipo altera. The sequence goes on along the minus strand of NW_020884873.1, from coordinate 3,452,651 downwards.
CCAATTCACCAGGTGAAGTTTGCTGTGATGTACCTAAAGATCTTACTAAGGTAGTGTTTGTCTTAGAGAGTTTGTGGAGGATGGGAAGAAAGGAGGGGGTCCTCAGATGGTTGAAAACAGCCTGCACCTTGCCTCTTTCCTTTTTCTAAACCTCGAAACCTCCAAGGAGAGATTAATCCTCAGTTCTCCTGTACATAACTCACAGTGAAATCACCACAAACTTATTAACAGCACTGTTAAATTTATGCTGTTGCACAAATGGTTCATAAATCTTCTGAAGGGCACAAATTTTGGTTATAAAGTGCCTTTCATCTACAGGCAGCTCCAGGTGTGTCAGTGATAGTTCAGTGTAACGACACCAGCAGACTCTGCTCTTGCAAGAACAGTTTGTCATTCAGTCCTAGGAAGGAGAACAATTCCCCAAATCCCTGTCTAGCCACACTGCCTACCCAGATATTGTATGGGTTACAGTGGAAAATGCAGATATTGTTCTCTCCTTTTGTGCCTTTGCACATGAATGGAGACCAAGAGGAATTTGCTCATGCCATGCTTGCCAGGGGAGCCATAGACAGGCAGGGGGAAGTAAACTGCACCTTTTTTATGTTTCCTCTGGACTGAGAAAGCAGAATGGGACGGTTTTGTGTCCGAGACATGTTCCTTTGTCAGCCAGCCTCCTGAGACAGTACAATGGCATATCATCCCACAGGCAGCACTCAGCCTACACACACTGAGGCCTGTATCCTGCAGGGATGGTCATTAAAGAAGACAATAGTGGTATCAATATATCTGAATATGTTCTTAGGTACTATATAAAGAAAATAATCTCTCAAATAGAGTTCAGGATTTTAAAGCGTACGGTACATATTACTGATTTTAATTATAGATTCCTTGAAGTCTCTTTCAGTCACTTCGGGTAATCTGTGCTTTTAGAATACTACAGAGTTATCACTTTGAATATTACTGACAAGACTGCTATTAAAAGTGCAATCAGCTTTTTAATTTTTACAAGCTGTGTCAAAATGTTTTAAGCACATTCGAATTTATGGGGGGTTACCTTTACTCTTCCTCCCACAACTATGACACAAAGTCAGGTGTCACATTATTACCATTATTACCATGACTGAGCTAGCATGAAAACAGCAACAAACAGCTACACAAAACTCATGTTAAGGTTCTGAGCACACCCAGGGTAAACAAAATACCTGTAGTAACTTAGTTGGGTGCTACACTGAGCCCTTGTAGAGTTAGTTACAATGTTACCCTTTCTTCCTAAACAAGCTCATCTCTGAGTATTAGCTGTGATGTAGTTGTTGCCATGATAGTCCACGCACCCAAGCAGGTACAGTTTGCAGGATTGGATGTCTTTTCAGATCAGCTAATGCCACTATCAAGTCTTTTGTTCAGCTAGAGTACATCACAGTTTGGACTCATCGCAAGGAACTTTTCTTAAATATTGTCATGCAGAGCTGGAAAGGTGAATATTCCCTTCCATGAAAAGAATCACAGAATCAAGAACCCATCCAAAGCTCTGAGATGCTATTTCCCTCCCATCTAAGCTATTTGCTGATGGCTAATGATACACTAAGCACTGCAAAGATTTCTGGTTGAGATTATCTCACCAGCAACAAACAGTCTTTACAAATATTTGCCATAATGCTACAAGAGCATCTTCACTGCTTTCATCCCCACAATGGCCACTGAGGCACAGAGGAATATTTCTTCTCTCTACAGGTGGGAAGTGGAGGCCTGAAGCAACATTGTAGTTTTCAGGAGCTGCCTGTAGGACAGAGCCTAGAGCAATTCTTGAGTTATCCCACTGTGGGGAAAGGGTTACAGTTCCAGGTGCTCTGCAGAAGTCCTTCAGACTTCTGCACTAGGAAGCATAAGATGCAGAGCTGAGAGGCTGCAACCACTGGTGCCTCCTCCACTGCTGCCCTTTGCAACTACAGCCATGGGACACGAGATAAAACAGACTCGTTGTTTTTCTTGTTACATACACGAGCTACCTGAGCACTTTTCTACCATTAAAAGCAGTTCTTCAAGACCTGATGAAAACTCTTTTTCAATAGTCTGTATTAAAATATTTATTTATGAATGCAAAGCTCTCCTCTGAACAACTTTTGATGTAATTTACATGAAAAGCATCATTATAAATAATTGGCTAAAGGGTGTTTTAATAATCAATTGCCAGATAATTATGGGTTCCATCAGGACAATTGCTGTAAATCACAGGCATAAGGAGCCAATCTCTAACACCTCCCAGTAGCAGTTTCTGCCCATGCTAATGATGTCTGACTATATTAGCCCTTTCTTAACCACTCATAAACACACATAAATATTACATTACAGAATACAAATTCTTGCTGACAGAGTAGTGTGGAATTAAGGTGTGATGTTTCAGAGCTTTTTCTGGTAGAGAGATCTCGTTAGTATGGATACAATTATACCTGCAGAAAGACACTCATGTTGGTACAGTTTTCTCTCACAGAGTTTCTTTCTGAAAACTAGAATAAGCAATCTAAGCAGTAAGTTCTTTAGCTAACATAAGTTTTCCTCTAATGCCACACGACAATCTAGGCATGGCAGCATCTTTTCCAGTTGAAACTAGACTTCATATGTACCAACAGAGAGGTGAAGTATATCCATGTCTGCAATGTCACCCATGGCCCACAGAACTGTGGTGCACTGCAACGTCCCCAGCAATTAATTTTGTGTGTACTCGGATGCTTTGGAGTCAGGCAGATCATTAGGGACACATACCCTCAGGAAAATCAAGCAAATGGAAACTTATTTCAATAATCTTACCTTGTACACACCCTGCGCTCTCCCTGTTTTTTAATTTATTTTAATTGAAAGATTTTAAAGTGATATTGGTTGTTTTTAAATGCCTAATTATCTTTATATAAATGGCACAATATCATCTTTGAAGTGCTGTGCTTGGTGCCCTGTGCTGTTTATTATTTTGCATTACAATTATCATGCAAAGAATAGAAGGTGACTTCAAGCAGCTCATTTGAAGCAGCTCTTTTCTTAAAGACAATATCTTTTTGAGGCTATTTACATAGATGCTTATCTCCTGGTTTTAAGAAAAATCAGCCCAATTATAAGTACACAAAAGTTTTTTTATAGGTTTAGTCCTGAAATGTAAATGGGCCATTGTAAAATCCATGCTGAAATTTTAATTTGTGTTTTTATTTGTGTCTGTGGATTAATCAACCATCCTGGGCTGAAATTAACTATACAGATTCACAAAATATTAACTGATAGGAGAGCAAATGTGACAAAATAGCTCAGAGATTTGAGGAACTGGAAGCTCTTTTGATCTATATATCATGGCTGCTGAAATGTGTCCCTACTGTCCAAAAAAAAACCGAAAACAAAATGCAAAAAAAAATAAAAAAATAAAAAAAGTAATTTGTGCAGAAGATATGTATTCAATTTAATGTTGCTTTCAGTTGCCATGGCTATGATAGTCTTAATATTGTAGGCTCACAGCAAGGTTGCAATTAGTATTTGGATTTAGAAGAGGGAAGATAATGATTTCATATCGAAACTTGTCACTTAATACTCTTATGGACATAAAAATGCTTATGGGTTTCCAACCAGCTATTCCTATGCTAAGAAAACCAAATGAAAGAAAAGAATCTGTATTATTTGCCTTTGCACCTGGTACTTCATGAAGTTATTTGGCCTGACCTCTTCAGAACTACAGTTCAGTTCACTTGTACATGTACATGTATATACACATATAAATGTATGTGCACACTTAACCTCACATGTTGAAAGTTTGTAACTATTCATTTGCCTTGTCATAGTTCTGACGTGAAACACTTGACACTCTGGGAAGTGTCTTTGTCTGGTTCTTGCTAATCCTTCCTCTTTAAGAGTAGTGCACTTGTCATTACCTTCAAGTATTGTGGGTCAAGGTGCTAGAGTTTGAAAACTATTCCTCCAAGCCCTTGTCTCCCACACCAAAAAAGGTTTAGTTTACTCAGATGGACTATTCAAGTCTTATGTGGCTGGAAGACAGATGTACAAGCTAAGAATAAGCTCTGGTGGAGAAGAAAATAACTAATCCTTCTAATGGAAGCCTTAAGTAGACCCTTTGGAAAAGAGTCTTGCATCTACTCTTGCATCTACCACTAGTTATCCTTCGTGGTTGGGAACTTTTGTTTTCCATGCTCTCATTACAAGGTGCTATTTTCAAGCATTAAGCCATTCTTTACAGCAGTACTACTTCTGCTGTCTTTGACAGCAGTTGTGCTTTAAAGCTTCAGAGGAAAGGGCAAGGAAACCCTTGTGGACAATTACAGAAAGATTCACCCAAAAAAAGAAAGATCTGCCTGTTCCTGTCAATTTGTTCTTAGATTTCATCTTCACAATGCTGAGTATAACTCTCTGTGGCTCTGTTTTAAATCTTTTAATCTTCCCATCCCCTTTAAATATGCCCACTTCTCTTTTTCAAATCCATTAAAATTCAGGGCTCATAGCTAGCCCACAGCAGTGATTGCCATCAGCTGACTGTGTTATGTTAAAACTAGCCTTTCCTCTTCTCCTTTTTAATATATTTGAAAAGATGTAGTAGATTTGCTGAGAATATTAGGGAGCAAAAGAAAGTCAACTGGTAATCTTCCCATATAATTTTGAATCTTTGTCATCTTACAGCTTGCTTATTGTCCTTCCAAACCAAACACAGAAGAAAAAGATTTGTGACTTTTGAGTGGGTCTGGTAACTCACTTGTCTTATGCCTCTGCAACTACTATAGGAGTTGTGCTTGGCTGTTGTTGAGGTTGAGCTTGATTCTCATCAGAGTCTCCATAAGGGTTTTTAATTAACAGCACAATTCCAAAAGTGAAATCCAACCGTACACACTTTTTTGTTTGTTTGTTTGTTTTTTTAGGAAAAAAAGGTTCAGTTGAATTGAATGATTTTACCTATTCTGTTCTGGTGCATAGGGGCCATAATTCTTCTCCCCCCTCTCCATCCTAGGGACAAAAAAAATCCCCAAACCAAACCAAATGAAACAAAAAAAACAAACGAAACCAAATAAACAAACAAAAAAACCAAACAAAAAGAGAAAGTACAAAGTTCCAGGGTGAAACAGTAACAATGAGATTTCAGATACTACTGCAGCCCCTTGAAACTTAGGTAACCACAGAGAAACCAAGACAGGTTTCTCTGCTGCTCTGTGTGTGTGTTGTATACATAGGGCACGATTTAAAGTTTGCTCTACTTTAGTAGAAGGATATTCCTGTGCTTTAGCACCAATAAATCCATGAAAGACTGTCATGACCTGAGGATGTACCAGCAATCCCTTCTCAACAGCTGGGCTCACAATATGACCTGGAGGAACCTGCTGGAGCTGTTCAATTCCTTACATGCAGACCTCTGGGATCCCTTCTCAGCTATGCCCAGTGTTTTCTCTCCTCAATTCTTGAAACACATGGCTGTGAGGAGGTCTTGCATTTAAGAGACCAGCTATGAAGTCCCCCAAGAAAGGAACAAATTCTTAACATTTTTAGGATTATAGAATGGTTGGGGTTGGAAGGGACCTTGAAGCTCATCTCACTCCAACCCCCCCTGCCGTGGACAGGAACACCTTCCACTAGATCAGGTCACTCAGAGCCACATCCAACCAGGCCTTGAACACTTCCAGGAATGGAGCATCCACAGCTTCTCTGGGCAGCCTGTTGCAGTGTTTAACCACCCTTTCAGTAAAGAAAGTCTTCCTAGTGTCCAGCCTGAACCTCACCTGGCACAGCTTGAATCTATTCTGCTTCCCATCCCTGTCTACCAGCTCAGGGGCTGGTTGCCCTGAGGATAACCAGACTTAAAGACTGAGACAAAGAAGACATTAAACACCTCAACCTTTTCCTCATCCTTGATGACAATATTCCCCCACCACATCCAATAAAGGATGGAGATTTTCCTTGGCTCTCCTTTTGTTGTGGATGCACTCATAAAAACACTCTTTATTATCTTTCACAGCAGTGGCCAGATTGAGCTGTAGCCGAGCTTCTGCCTTTCTGATTTTCTCTCTGCATGACCTAACAACATCCTTGTACTCCTCCTGAGTTTTCTACCACTTCTTGCAAAGGTCATAAACCCTCTTTTTCCCTCGAGTTCCAGCAAACAATCCCTGTTCATCCAGGCCAGTCTTCTTCCCTGCTGGCTCCTCTGTCGGCACATAGGGATGGCCTGCTCCTGGACCTTTAAGATTTCCTTCTTAAAGTATGTCCAGCCTTCCTGAGCCCTTTTGCTTTTAAGGACTGTATCCCACGGGACTCTCTGTACCAGTGTCAAGAACTGGCCAAAATCCACCCTCTGGAAGCCCAAGGTAGAGGTTCTGTTGGCCCCCCTTCATTACTTCACCAAGAACTGAAAACTGTTGCATTTTGTGGTCCCTGTGCCCAAGACACCCCCAACCACCACAACTCCCACCAGCCCTTCTCTGTTTATGAACAGCAGGTCTAGTGGGGCACAGCCCTGGTAGGCTCATTTACCAGCTGTGTCAGGAAGTCGTCTTCCACATGCTCCAGGAACCTCATAGACAGTCTCCTCTCTGCTGTGTTGAATTTCCACCTAACATCTGGCAAGTTAAAGCCTCACACAAGAGTTGTGTGAACTGTCAGCCAGCAGCTTAGAGAATACTTCATCTGCCTCTTCACCCTGGTTGGGTGGCCTATGACAGGCTCCCACCAAGGTATCTGCTTATTGCTTTGTCTTTATAGCTCTGTCATATGTCTTTATAGCTGCCTGTAGGAGGCTCTTGCCACTTGCCCCTGCACTAACTTTACACTCCCCAGAAGTCATCTTGGAGGGAAAGTCACAGATAGATGAATATCAATTTGAGTAGGAGAGAGGAAGGGAGTGAGTGGGAGGCAGAGCAAATCTTTCTGGACTTTGGTAAATACTTTTTGTGGAGCACAGAAATATACTCAGGCTTTCTCCGAACTTACTAAACAGATGTTGCTACCAGTATGGATGCAGCAGCACAGAGCACCTGAGGTTATAAGACTCACCTGACTATCAGGGTAGACACCTGGGCTCACCCTGGTACATATAAAACAGGGCATGAAAGCTACCTGCCTGAACACTGCCTTATGTCAGCACAATCTTACAAAGACTTTGTTCCTGGAAGAAATCGTAAAAGCAACTGCTTGTGTATTTCTGTCAGCTGCAATCGGTAGAAGCTTCTGGCAACTCCTGCCCAAAGCTGTGGATGTCTTCTTTCCCTTGTGAATGACTTTGAAACTCCTTTCTAGACATCCAATTTTTTTCTACTGACTGCATAGTAAGTAGTATTATTTGCATTTACTTTTGCTTCATCCAGAAACATTGTGTATCTCTTCAGCAGCCATGATCAGATAAACATCTGTATTGTTACTGCTAGATGTGAGCAGTGGCCACCTATTTAACTCCTGCAGTCAAAAATGTACTTGTCCTCCACACCTGTCATTTTCCAGGGCTCACCAAATTTGGATCCTCTGTCCACTACAACCTTTTATCTGTTGATGCCTCTGGAAACAGAATAGCATCGATTTAGGGGTAGCTGCCCACACTGGGGATACTAATGGTTGCTAATAGTGACCCTGCTGCATTAGCAAATTTTAATTCCTCTTATGTGGCCTCATCCTATTCAGACAATTCCATTTCTAATAGCCTTTGCCTCCACATTTTCTGCAAATGTCATCTGGCCTGTGATTCCTGGGAAACAGCCTCTCTCATCTGACCCATGGGACACCCATGCATAGTCGGAACTTGGGTCTCTTCCAATTTACATTTTTTTCCCTCCTAATCCACATCACTAGCAATTGTGGTTTTTTTGAAATACTGCATCTGGTATAAAGGAGTCACCCAGAGGCTGGGAATGAACAGCTGATGCTTGTCAAAAAGATGCACAGTCTGATCCACAGGTTATCACTATCTTTGATTCAATCAGCTGTGCCTGTCTCCAAATATGCTTCTTCCCATGGCTTGCACTAGGCATAGGTCCTTATCTGCCTCTACCAGGGCCAAGTTTAGATTTGGCACAGCAGATTCTCCCTCACTTGAGCTATGTCCAAGGTACATGATGGAATGAAAGCCTTCATAAACAGTCTCCTCAAGGCTGTTCCTCCCCCCCACTACCATCTGATTTGCTATCTTTGCCATTATTTTAAGAGGGCAAATCTTCCCTCTATCTCTTTAGGAATGGTTCAGAAAATAAAACACACAGACACAGAAAGACACATGTGCGTGCAACATAAACAAAAAAAAATTATATATACTTATTTATAAATATTAAAAAAAGAGTGCCTGTAAGACCTGAAATCTGCAGTGGAAAATTGTTGGTAAAGATGTTTTTGTCTCCAGCTAACAGGCACTGCCAGATACCAATATTTTCTTATCAGTTTAGCCATTTACAGAGAAAGAAGTGCTCAGAGCCCATCCACTGCCCCCAGATTCCAGGCCTTTTCTGCACAGCTAGTAAATCTTTCCTCCACCAAATAAGCTTCTGCCATTTTAAATCTACTTCTACCAGCTGAAGTACTTGTCTGTGGGTTTCAAAGAGTGATTGAAACATCACAAATAACAAATGCCTTTTCCTTCTCTAACTTTGTTAGACAGAATGCAAGAGATCCATGACAGGACAGAACAGATAGCAGACTATATTCCTGGGGAGGAGCCAGTCTGTGCTGCTCCATACACATTCTTAGGTGCACGTCTAATAACACAACTCTCAGACAGACATCTGAATTTAGGAAGGCAAATGTTGTAGGTAAGTGTACAACATCTTATTTCTGGTCCTTTTAGGTCTAGAATAGAAATTGAAGTATAACTAGTACAGGATCATCTGCCTAAATCTTCAGACACAGAACTGGACAGGACACAACCTGGTTCCCTACCTACTTCAAGAGCAGTCCTGTCCTCTTCTCGTTCTTCAAGTGAGGTGTGCACAAAAATTATTGGAGTAGAAATCAAAAAACTCAACCAACCTAACCCAGAACAACTCTTCTTTTTGTCCCTACTGTCACTGTAAGGGTGTTAGACAGCCATGTCAAATTCTTGCACAAAGAATACTTCACTTTCAGCACAAAGGAATATTTATTGCAATTATTTGGCAAAATAACTTCGCAAAAACAAATAGCTGAAAAAAAGCTTTGATATATTTGCAGACATTTTATGAAACAAAAGGAAACGTAAATTCTTTGATTAAATCATACACAATGAATTATTCATCCAACCCTTTTCTGTGTTAATCAGTTAACACAAGGTGATAACATGATTTTAGAGAAAATGAAAACAAAACCTAAGGAATTGTAAGGAAGCAAGCAGAATCTGAAATGTGAACCAGAATAGAGCATGCATAATGAGATAATGAAGATTCCTCTTAAGACAGAGGTGAAGAGGGAAAGCCAGCACACCTTCTGAACATAGAACAACAAATTCATCTTTCATAGCCTTGATCATCTTGATTCCAAATGAGAAGGCATTTGCTGAGGACATGAAAAAAGCCTAATCCACCTGAAGTTGTTGTGACAGTTATCTTACCTGCACTTTGCTCACAGCCACTGCAAAAGAGCCTGTTTAGAGCCTGGAGAGCCCAGGCTCAGCACCTTGATTCTGCCCCTTGGAAAAAGGAGTCAGTTCTGGGACTAAAAATGGGAAAAGAAAACCCCTGTTTCGTGGTCTGACTAATGGAGCCAGAGCAGAATGTCCCATCTGCCTTACTGGACGGTAGATTTGGACTGAGAAGGTAAGAATCATCCTTTTATCCAACCGTAGCTTTCAGGGCTGTGAACCAACACCACTGGACCAGAGAAGGAGCAAGCCTTGCTTACTTGCTGTTGTAGCAGAGCTGACCCAGATCAGAGCAGCGCTCCCCAGGCCACCAACACACATGTAGAATTGAGATAAATGGGACTGGACCCTACTAAAATCTGTTCCACAGGAGTGGAAGCCCCACCACAAACCACTGTTTATCAGAAGTGTGGAGTCTGTTAACATGAGAAGGGAGCAAGAAAGGGAGGTGTGAATTTTTACACATCAAACAGCTCGGCCAGAAGGTAGAGAAGGCTTAAACCCAAGTTTTTGCCAAAGTAGATAAGCACAGCCATACCCGAGTACCTGAGGTGTGTACTCATCACAGAGGTACTGACACTCTAGCACTAGTCAGCACAGCACAGAGTCCCATACGACAGGGCAAAAGCCATGCACCATTTAGATCAAGGCTGCATCTAGTCCTGGTCAGGGTGAGAACTGACTCACAGTGCTCTGAGGGGTTCCCTTTGGAAAGTTCAAAGCAGCACAGCACAGTGGGAGCCCTCTCCACCACCTGCTGGCTCTCAGAGCCAACCCTGGCTACTGAGCAACGACACAGGAGCTCTGCTCCAGAGACACGACTGCCTGCAAGGCAATCCCCATCACATCAGCATACAATTTTCTCCTCAGAAAAACCCATATTCATCAACATAGGAAAATATTAATGGATATGTTTAACTGAAGTTTTACGTACTAAAAGCACCAACAAAATCTCAAGGTAAATGTAAATTTTTCTCATTTTATCGTCACACAAAAAGTTCTCCATATGGATTTAGCACTTTGTGTATACATATTTCTTTTTAAAAAACCCCATACTTTCATGGAATTTACCATATTGGTGAATATTTATCAAGACTGTTCTGTGATTTTTTTTTCCAGGCTTCTTTTCCCTTGACCCCTAAACGTCTCAGCTTGAACCTGCATGAAATACATGCATACAAAAACATAAAAAGAGACTCCAAAGCCAGAAAGAGAAGTGGCATTTGGAATTCCAACCTGCTGAGAAATATTTACTCTTACTTCACTTGACTTAAAAAGTAGCTGAAGGGAGTTACTCTGAACAGTAATTTTATGCCTTGTAAAAGCTATCAAAGTTGCACACAGATGCGTTTTACAGAGACTCGAAGGAACCGCTCACACTTCTTGGCAGGTGAGTTAAGCCTGTGGCACTGTCTGGAGACAAGGTTGCAAGGGTGAATCAGGCAGTCCTGAAGATCCAAATCATTACATGAATTTAAACATTTTCTCAGCATCTGTATTCCCCAAGCCACAAGTGTGCTTTTGTTGGTTAAACCTTTCAAAATGCTAATGCTCTCTGAATGGCTGCAGCTCTAAATCCTGCGGTGCCCAAACCAGCTCCAACGCAAGCTAGTCCGCATACCTAATGGTCCTGTTTGTGGGCTAAGCAAAGGCAGGTGATTCCTCTCAGTAAGGAATTAGCCTAAGACCTAGAGTGTTATTACTGGAGACTAGACAGGAAATATGCTAAAGAACTGCATCTACTTTAAAAAAAAAAAAACAAAAAACAAAAAAACAAAAAACAACAAACAAACGGCAACAAAGCATACAGTCCTCTAAATAAAGTGGCAGCAGGTGCTGAGTTCAATTTCTACAAGCTGCAAATACGAATTGCTGTATCGATGTAAACACAATATATAGCAGTGAAGATGCAAGCCTTGACAAGAAGATCATTGGAGCCATGCTCTTTTGTAAGTAGATTATTTTAATATGTTTTCACTGTAAAGTCCTAACCTAAAGTTACTGCTAATCCCTTCGACGCAAAAGAAGCAATTGTGAGTTGCTAGAAATGGATCTGAATTCACTTACTGTGAGATGCCATGAATATCACCACCAGAAATTATGTACTGTGCCTTCTTTCCTGCCACCTTTGACCTCCAGTTTTGGCTTCTCAACTTATGTTGCAATAGTTTCTTTTATCTGATGCAGCATTATTTTAGTCTTTATTTCTCTGAGTTCCAGAGGTCAAAATTAACCTGTAGCAAGAGAAATAAAATAAATATAAGGTCAATCTATTAATTGGATGACCTAGTAAGAACTTCACAATAAAATTTGAAGGCCAAGATTTTTCAAAAGCAGATGGAAATGAGATTTTTGCATAGATACTAGTTATTGTAAGAAATCACCACTTTAATGCCTGCAGTCAGCTCTAACCTTGAGTTTACTTTATAAATAAATAACTAACAGCAAGCCCAAAAATAATACCTGCATGAATGCCTTTGTTTAATATAAAATAGTCCCTTGTAGAAGGCGGGTGGACAGCAGTACATTTATAGGGAGACAGAACCGAAAAATGAAGCTCTTGAAACTTGTGATTCTGACTATCATTGTGTAAGAGAATCAAATGGGTCACTGAAGGCCCTTCATAATTAGATGACTGATTCCCAGTAATATCCACAGGAATTCCAGGACCAACTGGCAGCACAAATTAATAGGAAATGTTTCTCCAAAATCCCCTTTTCATTTTCTAAGATGTCAGCCAGGCGCTCCTATGCCCAACTGTATTGCAGAGGGTTTGGTTATTCTTTCATAATTAGCAGCCCATCTGAAGGTTTATACACATAATGGCAACAATCACAAATCAGAAAAGGCAAGTCTGCGATTGTTCAGTTTTGTGACAAAAACATTCCACCCACAAGAACAACCAAAGCGAGTTGCAGACCTTACTGCAGGGGCCACCATTCGTGCTCTGGGTGGGAACAGGAGCATGACCTGGCTCAGCAGGCTTGGAGCTCCTGGCCTCCATCAGCTCCTTCCTTTCCCCTGTCAAAGCTGGGATAGGGATGGGGCTGCACCATTGCCCAGATGCTAAATGGCAGCAAGCTGTGCAGGCTGGGTCTCCCCTGCATGAGGCAGGAGAAAGCCCAACAGAATTCTTCATCAGTTAGAGCTTTGAACTACATCTTCCCAGAGCTTTTCCTTATAGCAAGCTCCCTGAAGATGACCAAACTAAAATAAAAAGCCAGATTTAATTAGATTATAAACTAATTAGCTGGATCTAAGTGGAGAAGACTCAAAAGAGGGTAGGCAAAGCAGAACAGAAGAAAAAAAGCTTTATACCCAAGTCTTCCCCTGTTAGCTACATTCTTGCAAGTAGGTCACTGCTTCCAAGCATGGATTCAAACAAATTAATGGCTCTGCTTTGCAGCAAAATGCACAGATATGAAAGTCCTCTCAGGTGCTAAGGAACCACTCTTCCCATCACCACAGACCTGGCTGTGGGGTTTACAGCCTGCTCTCTACCTCTTTGCCCTGAGAGCATCAGTCTCACATTCCTGCTCCTCACACTCACCTGACTTTGACCTGATCACTGCAGGCTGGAAACTTTTTCCTCTTCCCACACTCAGCTGTTCACCCTAAAAGGAGTAGCCCCACCTGAGCCACTTTTATCTTAAAGGACAAAATTACCATCTAGATGCGAAAAAGCCAGGTATTGCCCATTAAGTCTTTATTCTACATTCTTTTCAAACACCTTTCTCTCTCTAAGCAGCTGGCTTTGTCCCACACCCAACACAGGCAGTGACTCGCAGGGACATGAGTATTCACCTGACTTGCAATCATTGCTCTGACATGCTCCTAGTACAAAGCACTGCAAAGGAAATATTCTGGATTCATTTCTGCCTTTCAGTTAATGCTTTGTGTTCTGCTTAATGTCCTTGCTTCCATTTGGGGATGCTGCATTTAAGAAAAGAAGGTCGAAGTCCTTGACAAACAGTAATGACAAAAGCACTGGCCACAGCTTCCTCCTAGTTGCCCATCAATGCAGCTAAGCCAGGACCCACAGTCATGCAGAGCAGTTGCCTTCCTCCATCTGGGCATGCCAGAAACAACCTGCAGAAATCAAGGAGCTCCCTCTCACCTCACTAAGTTATTGCACATCCTGTTCTTGTCTAGTCCCTTGTTTTTAAGAGATGTCTACCATATAGAATGGAAATGGAGGCTGGACATTATTGGCTCACCAAGCACACTGAAACAGGTTCTTTACTGAACCTCACGCTAAAGTCACAAAGAATACAGGATCTGCCTCTTCATCAAGACAAACTTGAAAGTTTTCAACTAATTCCAAATCCCAAATACCTTCTGAAAACCGGGAATAAACTCAGGTGTACAGAACAGACAGTATCTTCAGAATTTGAGTGGTCAACTGGAATTTGAAGAGTTCTTGATTTTTCTTCTTCCTCTCTAGGATTAAAGCCTGGAATTTTAATATGGACCTCACCCATTATAGAGGGGTATTTTAAAAAGATACCTCCTAATAGGCTGTGATCATATCTGTTGTGGCGTATGGATGCAGAACTACAGGTGGGAGCAAAGCTGAAGAGAGGGATACCTTTTTCCTTTTGAAATTGTTGCATTTTTCTCCATAATTAAAGTCATTCATAGCACTGGAGACACAGTCTCACATGCCTGAAGTGCACCTAATTGCTGAAATGTAGTCAGTGAGTCTCTGAGAAAAGATGTTATAATTTAATGGATTGAAATGCAGCAGCTCCAAATAGCAGCAGTAGAGCGGGATGCAAAGAGTGCAAATACTGGAAATACTGGAGAGCTTCCAAATGTTTGGCATTAAAAAAAAAAAAAAACAAAAAAGCCACATGGCATAGCAATATAAAGTTTTCTATATGTCAGAAATACAAATTTTTTCAAAGTTGCCTGCTGCACTAACGCTAAAAGCTAAGAGTACTAGAGGAAAGAAACAGGATAGGTCAGTCTTAGGAAGATCATGCCTTTTTTGTAGGTTGGCTCTGAGAATGCCAGCTGCCACAAATGCTTTCAGTGCCCTCTAAGGAGCTCTGTGGATCCACCTCCCCTCGCTGGATTGTCTACATCAGCTTTATAGAGGAGTTTCAATGCTCTGATGAAACTGAAGTCACTGAATTACTTACAGTAACAACTCTGAATGTCTGACACTAAAAAGAAACAGAACAAGCTGGAAGAGGCCTCCTCTTTACTATCAATTTCCTATTTCCTTATCTATATTGACTATGACAAAGAAGTTTTGGATTATATGTTGTCTTATTATCTGCTATCCAAATACTGTCTGCAGTGTCCTGCAATTCCATCTTGATTATGCCATCATAATGGTGATGCTCTTGTAAACTACATAACAGAGATATCTTACATTGATGCTTATCTTCTTACTGTACATTCTCTGTCTTTATATAGGCTGAAGCTTGTAACAACAGCAACTAAATTATTTTGGAGCACACCAGGCTGACCAAAGGGGTTCTTCCTGACCTGAATTATTTTGTATTTTTTGAAAAAGCAAAGAAAGGTAAAGCAAACCCTACTATGAATTCTGCAATATACCACAGATAAATTTGCCTTCAGATAGTCAGAAGAGCTGACTTATGCTTGCATAAAAAATTGCTCATCAAATAGAGATCTAAGGTGTATGAAAAGCATTTTGGTAGTCATGAGAATGAAGCCACCAGCTGACTAAAATAGAAAGTAAATTAAAAAGGGACTGTCCTCTTGTAGGTAGAAGGGGATGTTTTAACTACTCTGATACAATTAAAATACTTTTCAAAATGACCTCTGAAAAAGCAAATATGTTTATCTAACATGCATCCTGAAAACATACCTAAAAAGGCAGCTATTTTAACAAGAATCAGAGGGACTTGTTCTAGCTTCTTCACATGACAACTGTGGTATATGACCCCTAATCACACAAGACAGACTAGAGCAAACATAAAAAGTTTTATATCACAGAACCCCTTGTGACAGCTTTAATTTCTTTTGGGAAAGCCCTGTCTTTGGACCAGAACCTGAAAGAAAAAATATAACTTAGCTCTTTACATATTTCTTTCCTATCTTTCTTTTTCCTCTGAGCTTTACAAAACTCGACTACAGTCTAGATTGCTGCTTCTACTACAGAATCACAGTGAAATAATTTTCAACCTCCTCATTTAAACTTACAAAAATAAATAAAGGCTGAGAGTGAAGGTAAGGAAAATATTTTTCCCTTCTGGTGTGCAAGTTGCTTGATCTTGGGGATAACAATTATTTAAGACTTGCAAACACATAATGGGTAAGTACCATTTATCACTGGTGTCGTGCTTGTAACAAAAGATAATGTTTGGTACATAAGAAGAAAGGAAAAGCTTCTTATGATGCACTCCATAACCCTTCATCCTAAAATTGAAGAGACTGAGTTACAGCCCCAGATGTCAAGTGTCCCCTGTGGAGAATCATAGTGACTGGAGTCCTTCTCTTTTAGTTCCAGTTATTGTGCTGCTATTTGCATTAACATGAGTGCTTAATCTATTTACTAAAAATTAAAATAAATTCTGTAAGCTATTTGTCTCAGTGTCACCCCAAGACAGCCAGCTTTTGGGTACTTGAACAGCTCCACTCTGTGTTTCCTTAATGAATCTAAGCAGGAGAGGGGGAAGAAGAAGAATGTCCGTAAACATTGATACAGAACTGGCAACAAGATCAGCAGGAAAAAAGCTGGCATGTGAGGATTAAGTATTTTCAGTACTTTTGGATCAGCAACTTCTATTTTTTGTTGTAGAATAATCAGAGGAGATACAAACAGATCAGAAGGTATGAGAACAAGGCTTATCCCATTAGGAAGGAATGTTTTGTCATTCTAATTTGGCAAGGTTGCCCTTGGACATTTAAGAGGTTGCCTTTATAGCAGCTTTTTTAGCTGGATTATACAGTGGAAAGTTTAGAATATATAACCTTCTAGTCAAACCTTCAACTTGCTAAACTAACATCCCTGTAGTTTTCCAATGAAACAAAAATAGTCCTACAAAATTTGTTCTAAACCTTCTTCTCTCACACTTAGACTTACACCACCTGAGCTGTCCAGTTGGCTGCCATGGAACATGAACATTCAGAAAAGAGTTCTCAAAAATAAGCAAAGTCTCTGCATTCTGAAAGATTATGTAATTTAATTCTGTCTGTCAAGAGAGATGCTTTTTTTTTTTTTTCAGACTTTTCTCACCATCATACATGAGTTGCAAACATTTTATTCCAAGCAATCATGTTGAAGGATGTTATAAGACTAGATGGACTAGAAAGTCCTCATAATTTCAGCACTAAGTGATGTCATTTTTAACCACCAATAGATAAACTGGTCCTAATTTTCTACAGGAAAATCCCACAGGGAGCTGTTTGTTGATTAGCTCATAGAAGAAAACTATTCTTATTCTTTATAAATGGTAGCATCACTTTAAACCCAAGGTAATTTTAAAAGTGCTTGTCTTTCAGGTATCAGAGCATGGCTCCATTTCTGATAGATTATGGGGTTTATGCCACTCTGAGAGCACACTTGGGAGGTTTGGAGGGGATGTTGGCACTCTGGTAAAGGGTTTTGTGGGTTAATTTTTACAGGGGGAGTTCTGGCTGGAGTTCACTTGGTAGCAAATTTGAATGTGGTTCGTAAGAGTGGGATTTGCCCTTGCTACTGGCAGAGTGGAGGTCGGTCACTCTGTGTATGCAGAGGGCTCTGAACGGGCACAGAGCATGTGCCCAGTGTCCCTGCAGGATCACAGCCTGAGGGCTAAGAAGCAGTTTCACAACTTTACCCTGCAGGGATTTATGTTTGATCCTCAGTCTTTTCCTCTCTCCTCTGAGAAAGTCTAAAAACCACAGAACAAGCATCATCCAAAATTTCTTGCTTTTCATGTGGAAAATCAATAGCTAGGCCTAAATGTGTCACCAACTCCAGTCTGAGCAAATACTGGCCAGCTTGTAGAGACCGACTTGAACTGGACCCTTTTTCCCTTGAAGCCACACGTTGCACAGCTTTACCACTTCCTAGGCATGTTTCATAGTAAGTTATTTAAATTTCTCATTAAAATTTGGAGAAACAAAAATAAATGTCAAAGTATGCATCTTATCTCATTTGCAACATTGCACTGAGTTTATTTTTAAAGCCTTGCAACCAAGGAATCAAAAGAGTGCCATGTTCTCTTCGAAGCACAAGTAAAGTGCACAGACTTAAAAAGAAAAATCTGAGTTCTCTCTAACCAAGAATTATTTGCAGAAAAAGTTAGCAAAAGACTTAGATGTTCCAAGAATTGTTCAGTGTAGTAGGGGCAAGTGACTTAAAGAAATCAAGAAAAAATAACCCATCAAAGGTCACTCTCCATTTTTCACCTCACCTGGATTGGAGCCTGTAACACTGGATATTTATTTCTGTGACACCTATACAATGCAGTAGCCAATACATAATTCTACAGCAAAATGGTGCCTCAGACCATACACAGCATTAATAAAAAAACCCACTGCCAGACATTGGTGCTCAGAATTTAGTGGGGGTTTAATATTGATTGAGCTTATCTGTAAAAAAATTACCATTTCACTTAAGAAGTGTCACTGTAAGGCTTAATAGTTGCCCTTACAAGACACCTGTACAGCCACATTGATGCACAGAACATCTGAAATAGCCACTGGGGTAGTTATAAAGCAGACTTCAGGGCAGGAGACATTTTTAAAAACAAGAGTAGTTTTGAGTGTCCATTGCCTTTTATCTTGAGAACAAAGAAAGACAACTCAATTTTCCAGGGAGTCTACCTCACAGGCATTAGCTGGGTGCTTATGGCAAGACTGGGAGTGCAGAGGTATGAGGGTCCTCTCCAAGGGACGGAGTAGGGAGTGAGGATTTGGCTCCAGTGTTACACAGTCCAGACCTCCAGGAGGCCAGGCAAGCACTCCCTCTGAACCCAAAACCCACCCTAGCAAAGCTTTGCAGAGGTTAACATTTCAGTAAAATGATGTATGTGACAAAGTTTTGCTTCACCAAAGTACTCCAGATGGCTCTCTTGGGAAGCATTAAAGGGATGAAAAGAGGTAACACTCCCAGGAGGTGGAGGATCCACGGGACAGATAGGAGCCTTTCCCCTTTTCTTTTACGGAGTGACGTGACTGGTGCCACAGTATCAGAAAGGCTGCAGAGCCCCCTAACTCCCACTCCTGTGTTTTAACTGGTGCATACCACTTAAAGATTAGGCTCCCTTCAAGGCCCTTCCTTTTGTAGTGCACAATTTAGTCTTGAGTATCCACTAAATCTAGTGTAAGTGTCAGTTTGAGATAGAACAGCCAGGGTTCTGCAAATTTCTCTTTCAAACAACTCAGGCTGTGCTCCTAAAGGACTGACAGACTGTAGCATTAAAGAAGCTCCTTCACCCTAATCAACTTTGTAAAAATCCAGAGAAACATATTCCCGTATAACTTCGACTGAGAGCTTTGAGCTCTGTGTGATGAATAGTTTCTCACCCCCACTGCAGAAGAAGGCAAGAAAAAAAACCAGTTAGAAGGAATAGCTTTATAGGCCTGTCACACTAATCTTATCATTTTCATTTAATACAGTCAAATTCAAAATAGATTTCAACGCAGACTGTTGGGAACCCGACTATAAAACTTTTTTTTCCTTCCATAAGAAATTCCTTAATTGAATTTTTAAGGGGAAAAAAAAAATCAGAGCCTTTGTCCTCCCAAGCAAAACCCTCCTTTTAAAGCCCTATTTCTCCATCTCTCTTTGGAAAAACAATAAATACATTCTTTCACACCGGGAGTTAAGAAGTATATTATTTATTGTAGTCAGGAGTTCCTTTCTCGGTATCCTGGATATGAGCTCATGCCATATCAACAACCAACAATAGCTATTGTTCCTGGAGGTTTAAGGAAGTTTCTGTACCCTGTTTCCTGAACACAGTATGTAAACTAATACATACAAAAAAGGTGTTTCATATTATTCCAGGTACATTGGGCCCCTCTATGTCAGCCTGCTAGCCAGCTTTTTCCCAGAGTCGGAAGAGTAAATGTATTCTTGTGTTTATCCATTTGTGAATGGAAACAGGTACTTCCATCGCAAACTGCATGGAAGCAGAACCCAAAGAAACCCAACAATGTGTTTAATTTAGAAAGAGCACTTTCTAGCTCTTAGCTATTAAAGCTGGCTGCCCCGATGGGTTAGTTCCTTGGATAAATCACCACTTCTATGGAGTACTTTATTAAAAAGGCTGAACCCCAGCTTCACACACATCAGAAAGGCTGATGCTTGTTACCCTGTAACAGCAGTATCTACCAGCAAAGTTGGTGTTGAGTAAACTGAGTGACTGAGCTGTGACCTACTTCTCCACCAAACCCTCAGGCCTAATATTCATGCACATGTAGATATGCAAGTAAAAGATGTATGTCTTGTTCTGCACAAAATTTACAGTTGTGCCAGGAAGATGGTGTGAACATCTCTGGAGTGCACAGAAAACACACGATCCGCCTCAGAATGCAATGCCAGAATAACCCAGCGTGACCAAACAGGGCAGACCTGCCTTGCAATTTTACCTCTTCCAATACTAGTGCCTTGCAATACTACATATTTCTGCCAGGGGAGGCAAAATCTGTTGGACTTTCCTTCACTGTCACACAGTCTTCCTCTTCTGGAGGAAGGCATCCCACCTGCACCAGTGTACCTGCAGGGAGTAGAGGTTACTATCACTTAGTCCTGCTCAAGCAGGGTCACTTGCTCAAGCATGTTGTCCAGGACCATGTCTAGCTGGGTTTTATATATCTCCAAGGCTGAGGACTTGCCAGTCTCTCTCAGAACCCCCTATTAATGTTCAATCACCCTCCCAGTAAAAATAGCGTTTTCTTACATTTAATTGGAATTTCCTGTGTTGCATTTTATGCCCAATGCCTCCTATCCTGTTCCAGTTTTCTAAAGGAAAGAAGGTGCTGATTTTACTGCTATGGTTCTGCTACACACCCATGCATTCTTTGTTTAAGGATTTCTTCCTTATAGAAGAAATTCTTCAGTGTAAAGGGTGGTGAGGCACTGGCACAAGTTACCCAGAGAAGCTGGAGATGCCCCATCCCTGGAAGTGTTCAAAGATAGGATAGCTCATCCAGGTTGGATGGAGCTCTGAGCAACCTGGTCTAGTGGAAGGTGTCACTGCCCATGGCAGAGGGGTTGAAATGAGATGATCTTTAAGGTCCCTTCCAACGCAAACCGTTTCATGATTTTATGGTTTCCCCACTGCCTGCTTTAGCTCTTCGTGTGAGATGTTGCAAAGGCTTCCAGTAGGAAACACTTTGCATCCCAAAGACCTCGCCACATTGGTCCTGGCTATGTGCTTCTGGAGCACCACAGTGAGCACAGCTTCTGGGAAGGAGAATAGAGGAACATCCCACAGTTTTAGGCTGAGGAAAATGCCATAGATGCCAGTCCCTCTCAGTGGCATTCTTGACTTTACTTCAGGGAGCTTTATCCAGGCCCTTCCTTCTAGGTACCAGTTATCATGGTAAGCCCCTACCCTTAGTCCTCCCAGTTTAATCACTGCTAAATTTACAAGGCGACCCTCTAGAAAAGGAGACTGTTTTCTGGTGAGGATTGATGACCGTGATCTGAACCTTGAAACAGGACAAGAAATAAAGACCTGATAAAGACATTAGCGATGTATGGTTTAATATATCAAGGCTGGGCAAACCAATTAGGACTGAATAGAAATTAAGCTAAATCTTTTCCCACAACTCTAATCCTTTCTGTAGGATTTGAAAGAGAATAAAAGGCTTCTACTGCTTTAAAAGTTACTTTCATGGTCATTTTTATGTTTTTATACTAATACTCATGCTCCTGCCAGGAGCAAAAATGAAAGTGCTGAAATACCCCACAGCCTTTCCTGTGAGATTTATGGGCTAATTTTACAGATCCAACAACTTTGAATTATTGGGATAGGATTCAAATAAGCTCCTAAATTTGGGAATATCTCTCTGAATTCAATATGAGATCTTTACTGTTTGATTTTCCCTCAGCCCTATGGGAGCCACAGTATATTGTTGTGCTTTGACTGCATGTCCTATCTAAGGGTTTAACGCTGGCTCTTAGATCTTTTATTTCCAGGTAATCTGTTCAGTTACTAACAGTGTCCAGTTGACTCCTCTGACTGCTGCTCTTCTCAGAGCATGAAACTGTAAGTGAACTTGGAAGAGCACAGTGAGGGCAGGCAGAGGTATGTACAGCCCAGTGAAGTTTGGGATGGTTTGTCTGTGCTTCAGCTGCACTTCCATTTAAAATTTCAGAGAGCTTTAATAACATTCCACTGGTGAGAAAAACCAAGGGAAATGAACAAAGGGAAACTCAAAGGGAAACTCAATCAGGAGGATAAGACCACATCTCACTGCCAGCAGCCTCTACAGTCCTTTCACACAGGATTACCTCACGAACTCCTGCGCAGGAAGAACTGTGGATGGGACTGCAGTCCCTAGAACAACCCAGGAAAGACATTTTAACACAAAAAATTACTCTCTCCAGTGTCTAAATCATGACAAGAATCTCCCTAATTCTCCCATAAAATTGGAAGAACAAAAGGTAGCTTAAAGCCCCCTCTCTCCTTGAACCGAACTTCTTGGTTTTAGCTCATCAGGCTAGTGCTGAATTTTAAATGAAACATTTAATTGTCCATTTTCTCATTCCACCCAAAAGTGGAAGGAAAAAATCATCAGTATTAATAATCAAAACCTACACAAAGAGGAAGTTTAATACTTATATATGAATTGTGCCCTTGCAGGCAAGGTTGCTGCTATCAATCGCTCCCTGGCAATGAATAACAAATTAACCTTCTGATAGTCATCAGCTATGATTTTACTCTCATATGTCATGAGTTCTGTTTCCAAAGTCTATGGGGACCTGATCCTGCAAACATTTTGGAATACTTTAAGTTTTGACCCTAAATCTATATTACTTAACCCTCATGACTTCGTTTTTTTTGAGAATAATTTTAATGGAGTAGCTTCAGAGTATCTGCAAATGTGGGTGTTTGTGGTATTAGTGTGTATATTCGAAAAAAAAACCCCAGCGTTAATATAGATATTTCTCAAGTATAATTGTCCAAGTAGAAGAAAAATATTTTTTTAGAAATTCTTAGATAGAAATGCAAATTAAAAATATTAGTCCTCATCTTTCTTAATGCACCATTTTCACTGTAGGTTTTAAGTAACAAAACCCTTAATCTTATTAACATAAAATCATGTCTCTTTTTTTGCCATTTAGCAAAAAAAAAACCCAAATCCAAAACATCTTTTGGGAACCTAAACTTAGAATCCATATTTTTACATAGGCTTTGAAGAGCAATATCTAAAAACATTCCAAAGGAGAAAGGTTAATGAATAAGTAACTTCTCCATTCCTGCTCTGCTTTCTCAATCCTCACCATGCGTCTCACACACACACACGTGCATGTGCACACACACACACACACACAGAGTTTAAGGACAGACTGGCAGCTGAAAGCAGCTATTCCATACATGCAACATTACAATAAATCCTAGAGAAAAGAAGACTACAAGTGAACTAGAGCTTTGGGCTTAGAAAGGCATTTTAAAATATTTTTCCATTCAGCTATTAATATTGCATTAAAAAAATAATAGTTTTAGCTCAAATTCCCATGTTTCAAAGCTTGCACAGCTCTAACACTAAGGTTATCTTGTTTGGCATGAGAACAGCTCATGTCTACATTAAAGCTGGAAGCTTAGAAGTGACATAAACAGGCCTTTTTCTATAAAGATAAAAGGCTAAGCTTTAAAGAATTTTATATTTATAGATAAACGTTTCCATAGTAATCATTACAGTGAAACTTGCTGGTGTCAGCAATCCTTTGCATACAAAAATGGCTTATATTCAAATTAGCAGGAATCACAGAATCAGATCCCAGCTGCTACCTGAAAGAAGGGCTTAGAGGAAAAGTGTGAATGGGGTTGTCTGGGGTGGGCAATTGCTCTCATTTTGATCACCTCTCTGCTCCTTTCTGCCCTTCATGCTGATACATAAAACAGGATGTACAAGGCAACTTTGCAGTGCACAAAACCAAACTGAAAGACCCAGGTATCTTTTTCCATCTCTAATTTTTAAGTTTCAATTATATAAATACAGACAAATGAAAAAGCATAAGACAGGCAACAAGCAGAAAGCTGGATCACATGACAGCAATATGGTTTTCTTCTCATCTATTCCCCATGACTTGGATTCTTATACAATATGGTACTACAAATTCAATCCTTGCTTTGGGAAGATGTCCATGTCTTGTTATTTAAGGTGAAATGTCTTTCCCAGATCCCTTGGTGAAGCTGGATTTTCCCCTAAATGCTCAGCAAAGGCCCATGTAAGTATTGTCACAGTGATGAGCCTTGCTGGATCAGGACTGCCTCCTTATTACATCTGCAACAGGCAGACTAGCACTTAAAATGATGGAAGTTATTTAAAGCAGTGAGGTTACAGTAATCATGTAAGATAAGGCTCAAACCGCATGTTTCTGGAGGTTTCTACAATGCCCTGAAGTCAATTAGGTTTTAATTAACAAAAAAAAATGTGATGTGAAAGCTTTCAGTCTATGAATTTTTAAAGCACCACTTGTTAATTAAACAAAGGAAGGAGAATATCACTCTTTCTTTTTTACAGATGGAAAGATGAAGGAGAAGAGAGGTGAGGTGACTTACTCAGGGACAATGTGGTAAGTCAGTTGTGCCTGGCACAGAACCAAGCCTCCTCACTCTGAGATTACATCCTACTCACTCCTTGAAGTCCTGAAGAAGGGAAAAGAAAAATAGCTAAGAGAGCTGTTCAGCTTTGAAATGAGAACGCTCTGTGTGTGAGCCCACAGGCGTATGAACATATGCCATGGGAGAGATGCAAGTAATACTCTCTGATCAGCAATAATAAAAACCTCCCTCCTCCACTTTTTTTCTTAAAAAAAACCCCGAAAACATAAAAGGCAAACCAGGGAGGGGGATAAGTCTGAGTGGTTTGCAATTAATATACAAATGTTTCCATTGTAATCAGGGCACTAATACCTGTCACTGTCAGCACCACCTTGCAGAGGGGGCTTGTTCACTGTTTCTCTTGGCACTCTGACGCTCACAAGAGATTACTTTCATAAGGTGCTCAATGTGCACCTTCAATAGCCATTTTACCCAGGTTTTTACGATATCTTTGGAGACATATATCCAGTTGTTTGGCTCATTCAAAGCTACTGAAGTCTGGGACTCAGCTGGCAGAAAAGTAGCCTCCCATAAATAATGGAACCCTTTTGGAGGGGGAGATGTTTGTGTTAACACCTAGCAGAAGGGAGGGAATGGGGCCGGGAAGAGTGGCTGCACTTCAAAGAGGTTGCCCCTGGCAGGCGCGGGCGCCCCGCAGCCGGTGCTGCCTTGTGCTTGGCAAGCTCTGCTGGAGCCAGGGATGCCTGGGCTGCCAGCGGCTCCGGGGAGCTCGGCACAACGGCTCGTGGCTGGCCCGTGTTCTCAGGTGCTGTCACAGAGCATTACAGCCTGTGTTAAATAGAGAACAAGGTGAAAAACGTTCACAGAAAGCGGAGGGCCTGTGCTCCCCTGACCGGCGCTTGTCCAGGTTCGATGCGGCAGTAGCCCTGTTCAAATACCAGTTTTTCCTATGAGATGCTCAGCAGTGAACCTGAAGCATTTCTTCTTCCCTCTGCTCCTTGTATCCTCCGCATAACTGAGGATCAAACCACCAGAGGGCCAGGGTAGTATAGCAGTGCAATCGTAGCACTTACAAATCATTTGACCTGAGCCAAGATCTACGGAAGCCCGTGGGCTTTGGATCCAGCTCTACCACAGCAGCTCACGCCATCCCAGCATGCAACGTTTTGCAGTTAAGACCCAGGAGTTTTGGGTGAGGAAGACAATCAGTCATTTTACAGAAGAGGAATACATGCTAAGAGCAGATCTTTGGCTGTGTGATGCTCAGGAGATTGTAGAGAGAAATCTGGGAATTCTCTGTCCTCGCTGCACTTCTACTCTCAGTGGCCACCCAATATGCAAGTTCAGAGTGGATGTCAAAGCGGTTCTATCTGAAGTTATTCCCCTCTAACACACGTCCTGGGAACGACCTGCCCTCCTGGCTGTATCTATGAGAATACTGTGTGTGCACACCAACAGCTTCCAAATTCATACAGCAGCTGCAACTGCCCACCACCTCTGCGCGTATGTGCACAAACACTCATAATTTTAAAAATCAGATCTCTGTTCACCAGCCATTATTTGTCACACAGTAAGGTCTAATAGACCACTGGCTCCTCTCAATTGCTTTGAACAGGAAATAAATGCAATTACTTACCCTGTATGTTGGCAAAAGGTGATTTTTGCAATGTTGCAGTGGTTCTGTGGAAGTGTGCGTGCACACGTGTGTGTCAGAGGGACAAAACTTTGGAGAAGAGCAGGCACTTAAGTGAAGTACTCTGAAATTCCACTCTAATCTCTTGTTATTGTGTGTTTTACGAAATAAATTCTGTACTAAAATTTCTCATATGTGGTCTTAATGGAAGGTAACATATAGAAAATTTGAGAAAGAAAGTCTACTCAGATATTTTATGCTATGAAAGTAGGATGAAAAACACTTCTGCTCCAAGTTTCAAATGTCTTTTTTTTTCTTTTTCAAAAAAATGACCAAAATTGTGCACTTCAAATGCATTTTCCTTCAGTTTTTATACACCCTGTTGAAAAAACAAAGTCTGAGGCAAATTGGCCAAGGGGTTTTTGAAGGACCACATTTTCAGATGCCAATTATAAAGAAACTATGCCATCCACATTCCAGAATATTTCAGGACTGTCAGACAACATTGCAGGGGAGTTAAATGGACTTACTTCACCACCGTCTTTTGATGGAGCGACGCATATTTAGGGACAGGATAACGAAAATCTTGACTGCTCTGAAATGCCATCTTAAATCATTTGAAAAAGAGGTGAGCCAATATATAACTTCACACAGTACTTCATAGTGGCAGAAATGCCAAGAGTATCCCACTCAAATTAGGGAAAGATGCAATTCCCCCTTATGTTCTTTCTATTTCTTGATTTTTCCAGCTCCTTTTTTTTTTTTTTTCCTCCCCATGAATTGCCTGTCGCCCCCACCAACCTCCTTCACCTTCCCACACAGATCCTTTTTTGTAAGCAACTGCGGAACGTTCCAGCTACACTGTGAGTTAATGCAGTGCGAGAGAGGGAGAGGCAACATCAGGGAGTCAGAGATTTGAAAAGTTGAGGGGCTGAGTCTCTGGCTCCGGTTCAATCGATAATCGCTGTGCATCTGGCCCCGTGTTTCTCCTGCACAATTAACTCAGCTACGTTGCGCATACCTCGTCTTTTACATCAGTTTGTGAAAAGTAAATTTGCTGTTTGCTGAGTCCCAGTCATGCAGGATGGTGAAAAAAGTCTCACTGATGTCAGTACAAAGAGAGATTCTGCACAATAGGCCCAAACAGACCCTGGGTTACAAATGTTTAATTTTCGGTGCACCTTGAGATCAGCTAAGAGTTGCAGTAGGAGCCTTTTTTTCCCCTCATATTACAACTTCGGCCCTGCTGGAAAGAAAATTCCCAGAACCATCGGGGCTGTGAACTAGGTAAATAATGTTAAAATGAAAAGTGCAGAATGAGTGGGGCTGGGCTGCTTCATATGTTGTTGTTTTGAGAAACCAGCTAATTAGCCAAGGGCCTGCATGCTATGACATCTACCTCAGTATTTTGTGTCACTGTGGAGTAATTTCAGCTGTGAAATAAGTAGTTTTCCCCGACTCCAGAGATGACCACAGCCCTTATAAAAGGCACAAGTGCTTTGGCATGGAGGTGCTTTGTGCTGCTACAGGTTATGCCCAATCTACACAGAGCAGGCTAAAGCAGCACAGATAGTGTTGGAAGTGCTTTAGGCATGGGCTTTTCATGCTCGCCCTCTGCTGTTCTTTGCATTGCTAAATGCCAACCACCCTTAAACCTTACCAGCTCTAAAATTAAAGAAGTACAAGCATTTGCACCCAGAAAAACCTGACCAAGTTTCAAAATACACCAATTTCTCAAAATGTTTCCCTGTTGGCTCCAAGTCACACCCCATGCCATGAAACTGAGCCAGTGGGAAGTCAGCAAGGCTGAAGAAGTTGCTCCCTGCCTGAGTCAGCTTCTCTCTCTTCCCCTTGGTGTGAGGCAGCCGCAGTGGCAGTGGTAGGCTTCCTACAGCTCCTTGGCAGGACAGTGCCATCAGCCCTCCTGTGAGGCTGAGCAGCCTCTAAGCCGTAGGACCAAGCCCTGTGCACATCCAAGCCTTTCCAGCACAGCCTGCCATCGGCATCACCCTGCAGTCCATGAGAGCTCTGAAGTCCCAATGCCAAGACTTGGTTCACTCATGATGCTGTAGGACAAAAGGTTGGTTATGTAGTGACAGGACAAGGAGGGATGGCTCTGATATGGACCGAGAGTAAGTTTAGGTTAGATATTAGAAGAAAATTCCTCACTGTGAGGGTAGTGAGGCACTCACACAGGTTGCCCAGAGAAGATGTGGATGCCCCATCCCTGGAAGTGTTCAAGGACATGTTGGATGGAGCCCTGAGCAACCTGGGCTAGTGAATGTTGTCCTGCCTACAGCAGGGGTATTGGAACTAGATGATCTTTAAGGTCCCTTCCAACCCAAATATTCTATGATTTTCACATCACAGCACTGAGAAGCAAGTGGGGGAGTTTTGGCTGGGCAACATTTCATAGCATTGTATGCCCAGTGTGAACTTCAGTGGCTACTGTAATCCAGGGTGCTAACTCTACCTTCTCTTCTTCTCTATCAACTCAAGGCAAAAAGCTACATAAAATTTTGCAAGTATAACCCAAAAGCAGGCTGAAGGAGATTTTCCAATTTTAGCTTGAAGTACTAAAAAAAAAAAAATACACATATATGTACATACATGCATAAAACTTGGTTCTTGTTTGTTCCCTCCTTTGCCTTTCCCCACATTAATTCTACAATGAAGGCAAAGGTACAGTTCAGCTGACTTTCTAGGAAACTAGAGTCAGATGACATCTGATATCCATCTCAACAGATATTCTAATGGCCTTTCATCTGAATTTGTTCCTCATTAAATGTTCCTGTACCCATTGAAAAATCATGCAGAGAAGGATGGAGCAAAGAAAAACAAGAAGAGAAGTTTATGACTAAGGTGATTCTTTAGTTTGCTAACCAACCAAACTCAGTTTTTTCCTCTAATTTTACATTCCTTTTATTTTACCTAAATGAACCCTTCCTTCATTTTGTTGGCACAATTATTTTCTAAATTATGAATATAAGTGAAATTTAAGATAACAAAGCAAAGCACTGCAAATTAAAAAAAAAAAAAAAGCCAAAACATTTCTTTTTGAAATTCAAAATTTCAATTTTTTTTTGACAGATATGTGAATTTGTTTCTTCTGGAGCCAAATATACAGAGCTGGTAAGAAGTTTCACTGCAGAAATTCTGCCTAGCTCTGAGATGATGAGTGTTCTTGTGTGTGCCTGAATTTTTGCATGGAAAGAGGAGCTGTTTAGCAAGCTAGGACAATGCTTAGATCTACCAGCACTGCACCTCCTGATTGCCAACGTTGGCTGCTGTCTGCTGCCTGCCTGGAACCGTGTTGCAGTGGGTCATATAATCTCCTAGCATCATTGCCAGGGTCCCCAGGGCTTGGGGGTCCAGAGCTTGGTCAAGCACAAAACATGATTCATTACTCAGTTCACACCAGGCTGCAGAAACGGAAAAATGTTTACAGACTTGAGCAATAGTTTATCAAATCCTCATTAGCGTCTTTTACCTCCCTCCCCAAATACATGAAACCCAACAAAAACTGATATTGATCACCCTGTGTTCATGGGCCACTTTCTCAGCTGAGCACAGCGCAGCTCTCCTGGCTCTCGGTGCAATGATGCTGATTTATGCAAGAGAGGCACATGGCCCTCAGTTTATCTTACACATCCACGATCCCATACAGACTTAATTTTGCTTTTCAAAGCCTACAGAAATCCACAAATTAACACCTTTTAGCATTATTCACTTCGAGTTTGTCAGATTTTCTGCAGTAATCGATTAACAGTTGTTTTCAAGTTAGGGTTTATCTCTTGTTGGCGGGTATATTTATGACACATGGTTACACCTACAAGAACACATTAAAAGTTTTTTGAGGAACTTGGAACTACAAAGGCAAACTAGTGCCTTGCCGTTGCTATAATCTTTGATGTCACTAGGTGACTGTGTTTACCAAAATCAAGCAAGAGAATTCTGTTTTCTGCGATTAAAGCAATCCAGGCTAAACTTTTAAAGAAGCTGAGTCAACACAAGTAGCTGACATACACTTTTGAAATGTTCAGAGATATTAACAGAGTGCCATGCATAAAACTTTTACCTGTATATCTCCCCCTTGATTAACTTCTTTTTCTGAGAGAGGGAATGCTGTTTGTTAAATAACATCCAGTTGAACAAAGGAGAAACAGAGCCTGAACTGTGTGCTCTGGGCACCAGGATCTGATGCAACTCACTTTCATCTCAGTGTAGCTTATCTGGTAGGCAGACCCAATGGAGGCATGAATTCCTAAGGATAAGTTATATTATACAGCATGTGACTGGATTCAGCCAACTCACCAGTGATGAATTTTCCTTCCCTTCCAGAGTTTCACTCGCTTTTAAACAGAAACCTTCGCAAATGGAATTAGTCTGTCAGTGTAATCTTTACCATAGTTAGACATGATGTAAAAAAGGATACAAATATGCAAGTTACAGACCCACAGTCCAGCCTGCATGTCAAACTAGACAAATGTGATTGTATTCATGCATACATACACATACATAAAACACACACGACCAGAGGGAGCTTATCTTTGATGACAAAGGATTGTGACTTGGGAAAAATTCAGTTCCCAGCCTTGTTTCTGAATTCTTCTGTGACTTGAGGTAACACATGTAGTATCTTAGACTCTCATTCACTTATGTAGACAAAACAGTCCTTTGGGGGCAAGGGCTGTTCTTCACTGCATGCTTGTCTATTGCCTAATGAAATAGTTCTGATGTGAGCTGGAATTTAGTCATGTCACAAATAAGTTACTGAAAGTTCTTTTTTCTTGTAATGCCAAAAATGGATCACAATGAGGGCACTGTTGGGCAAATACTATAATTAAGGAACAACGTGTTTCTAGTTTCATTTTCTCCTGTTGTAATAACTACTGCAAACACTTGTCTTACAGCGCTAGTTCAAAGCATTCCAAGTTGCAGTGAACTACTTCACTGTTTGGGGGTTATCAGTTTAATATATGCTGCTATTTTATAAGGGTTTTCTTCAGACACGCAAAAATTTGAGACAGAATTCATCAACACCTTTTCTCCGACTGCCAACGCAGAGCTGTGGCTGGGAGATGTGAAATATTCTGTAACAGCTAGGGAAGAGAGGACCTAACTGGGGAAAGCAATCACAGCTACATGGTGGTGCATGGAGCGTAAAGCCCATGCCTGATTCCCATCAGCAATCTGGGTTGCAATTGAGTCAAATGGTGTAATTTTAATATTTCTTCTGGAAAGGCAGCAACTGCATTACATGTGACGCTGCACATTATCCACCATCACTCTCATCATCCTCCTCTAGGATACACCCACACCCTCACGCTACAGAAAGCTGCAGAGCCAAAGGCCTTCACTACCCATTAACTACCGAGGAGGGACCAAGCACTACTTTCCAAGCTCCATGTCACAATTATTTACCGCACAGAACTCTGCTTTTAAATATGTGTTTTAATTTCCTATAATCCCAGCTCCTACCATGATTATGTGGAATTCCATTTATTCTATTTGTTCTATTTTAAGAGGGATGAAGTCATCTGTGCTGGAAACTATGACCTGATTGAAAGTACTGAAATGCTGCAATGTCTCAGACACAGCTCTGGCACATGAAGAAGTATAAATTAAACTCTTCTGCAGACATTTGATCTCTTGCTATGAAAAGGGATATTGTGCTTCCTCTGTTTAACAGTATTCTCTGTCCACTGTGAAAAGAACCCTGTTTGCACTTTTTTTTTTTTTTTAAGTGTGGCATTTTTTTCCACTCTAAATAGGATTGCAAATTAAGCTTCAGCACGTATACACACTGAGTCTATATATTACTGACTGCTGTGAGCTAAGGGATGCCAATGCCAGATCTCACAGACTCATTAACTAACTGATTTGATTGTTACCAGTAAATCTAATGCTTCTGAGCTCCAGGACTGTATATAGTGCAAGCACTCCACAATTGCAAACCATTTTTGGTCATGAGTAACAGATCAACAGAAGGCAAGGCAGCATGTTAATCCAGTCAACAGCCATTGCTTAAAGTTATCTACAAAAATTCCAGTAGCCTTGCAAACTCTGCTCCTTGTAGCATAAGGTCACCAATTACAGAACATAATTTCTTTACTCAGGGTAATTCTCCTTGCAAACTCTAATATTGTTCTGCACAGAGGGGTTTTTTTCACTCCAGGATTTTGAGAAAATATGTATAAACATGGTTTCATGCCACATGAGCTACAATTCAGCATGTTGTGCTGTAAAATAATTCAGTAAAATTAACCATCTCTTGCTATACATTTGCTACCGAATTAGCTCAACTTGCCTACCCACTTCTACAGTTAGGGAGGCTTGAGTGAGAAGAGCCATGCTGAAAAATAGTACTTGAGTTGCTGCAGGGTTAGCAACTGTTGAGGTGTGTGAACCACAGCAAATTCCCCCTCTTTTCCACAACAAGCCAGACAACTCATATTAATAGTTAAAGAGATTTTTGTGTCAGTAAGATCACGTTAGGGGCAATACTCTTGTTCATACTTCAGTGAAAACAGACCCTTAGTGACTTCTGTATTAAGTGCTTTCAATTTACAACAATACTGGACAAGCTCTCAAAATGCTTAATACTGACCTGCCTTTGATCCCATGAAAACTGAAGGGAGAAAAATTCTCTTAACTGCAGGCACTGGAAGCAGACTAAAGACTGTGGAAATATTTCTCAATAATAGGTTTGGGGTTTTTTTAAAATATAAGCCCTCCCTGTATACTGATAGCTGAGTTATTTCTGTGCTGTATGTGGGTGCATTTTTAGTGTGGGGTGGACCCAGAGCCAGGCAGGGCAGGGCTGTGGGGGCCCAGAGATCAGCCCTCCTGTGGCATTACTGGGGCAGCAACTGATGGTTCTAAAGCCATGGGCAGAGGGAGTCTGGACAGGGACCCTCAAGGCCCTGTCACCAACACAGAGACAGGGACAAATAAGCTGCCTTAGCTTATGATCTTCTGCAAGAGGCACAATATCCAGTAGTAAGATCTTCTCTTCTAGTTGACAGCATAAATAACATCTGTAGAGAAAGATACCACCTCTTCCATTTTATTGCCAGGAACAACCCTGTTCCTCCATACAATTGTAAATTTTTAGCTAGTCAAAAGAACTTCTGTTGTTATTTCTATGAAGACTTACTTTTTGCAAGGCACCATTTTATTAGCATGCTATTTCCTTAAAAAGAATCTGAAATTTGTTGAAACAAAAAGACTTTGGGTATTTTAGTCACGAATATTTTGAGGTTACCTCTACTAGTCTCTGTTTTCCCTATGTTTTCTACTGGTAATGGAGTCTTGCAGCAAAAAAAGAAAAAAATCCCTTCACTGTATATTCCTACTTCTTTCATTTCACAATAATATGATGTTCAGTCATTGCTCTTTGATGTTCCTTTGTGCTGGGATTTTCAAAGGAAATTAGCTTCCAAACTATGATGACAGCAGCAGAAGCTGAACGCTGAACTTCAGTGGGTCTCACTGAGCATTCAGGCTCGAGCTCTAATACTGAAAAGATACATGGCACCTGTGACCTAAAGACTGACACCTTTTTGCAGCACTTAGTCCTGTCAGAGATATCTGATAGGGAGAAAGAAATGAACACCCACTGAAAAACTGGAAATCTGCAATAGATAACATATCTCTTTAGGGTTTTTAAAATTGTAAGTCCTTATGTCATCTTTGAGCGCTTCAACATATGTGGTGGGTTGACCCTGGCTGGATGTCAGGTGTCCACCAAAGCCACTCCTCATCTGAGCAGGGGAGAGAAAATGCTACAAAAGCTTCATGGGTCAAGATAAGGACAGGGAAAGATCAGTCACCAATTACCATCAAGGGCAAAACAAACTCGACTTAGGGAAATTAGCTTAATTTATTGCCTATCAAATAAGAGTAGGGTAATAAGAAATAAACCCAAATCTTAAAAACATCTTCTCCCCACTCTTCCCTTCCTCTAGGGCTTAACTTCAACTCCCTATTTCTCTATCTCCTCCCTGACAGCAGCACAGGAGTACCGAGAATGGGGTCTTCAGTTGTTTCTGATGTTGTTTTCAAACACATTGTTTCTGCCGCCTCTTCCTCCTCAGGGGGAGGACTCCTCACACCCTTCCCCTGCTCCAGCATGGAGTCCCTATTACGGGAGACAGTCCTCCATTAATTTCTCCAATGTGACTCCTTCCCACAGGCTGCAGTTCTTCAGGAACTATTGCAGGGTTGGTCCCTTCCACAGGGCGCAGTCCTTCAGAAACAGCCTGCTCTTAGTGTGGACTCCTCTCTCCACAGGTCCTACCGGGAGCTGTTCCAGTGCAGCATTCCCACAGGGAATCCACCTGCTCCAGCGTGGGGTCCTGTAGGTGATTCTCTGCTTCACCATGGACCCCCATGGGCTGCAGAGGCACAGCCTGCTGCACCCTGCTCCTCACCACGGGCTGCAGGGAGATCTCTGCTCCAGCATCTGGAGAACCTCCTCCCTCTCCTTCCTCACTAACCTCAGTGCAGAGCTGTGGCTCTCACATATTCTCACTCCTCTCTCTGACTGCTGTTGTGCAGCTTTTTTCCCCTTTCTTAAACACGTTATCCCACAGGTGCTATCATCATCCCTGACAAGCCTGGCCTTGCCCAGCAGTCGGATCAGCTGGCACTGGCTCTGTTGGACATGGGGGAAGCTTCTGGCAGCTTCTCAGAGAAGCCACCTCTGTAACCCCCTCACTATCTAAACCTTACCAGGCAAACCCAACACAACATAAGATAAAAATCAGCTAGTACATTCGAAAGAGTGTAATTCACATTGGCTGTGCAAATTCTGCTTCATGTTTGCAGAGTCGTTCCGCTGGTCTCTGAACACTCGATTTGAGTGCTCTGTTCAGAAGTGGCTGTCCTTGTGGAACAGCTTTCAGGAACTGAGAGCCTTCAGTGTGATGACTGGATTTGTTTTGCTTTGCTAGAGAAAGGCATTTTCAGTAAGTTGAAGTTTTTTGACCAGGTAGTTCCTTAAAAAAGAGGGGAGTTCAGATGCTTTAGGAATCAGTCAAGGAAAAGGACATTTTCACTGGTAGTCAGAAGAAAGGGGAAACAAATGTACTAATCAGTAAACTGCCAAGTAAAAGAAAGTGGCTGAGGGTCAACTTTAAAGCTAAGCCCAACCAGAGAGTGAAAGGATGTATGGGCAACAATCTTATCCCCAGACAAGCCAACAGGCCAACTCCAGGTTTTCCTGGAAGTTGATGTCCAGCTGCTCAGCCTGAAGCACTTCTAGCAACGCACCTGAGCTGAACCAATTTACTTGAAATATAAATATAAATAGCAGGGCAGTTTCCTATGATCCATATTTCCTTCAAACTAAAATCACAGGCCGGCTTCCCAGGCTGCTTTTCTGTATGTGGCTGGTGCAAGTATTTTCCCCTGAGCACCGGCAGAAAAGAAAAAAATAGTTCACTACTAGCTGAAATATACTCATCTCTTCTTTAGGGATATGAACACTTATGAGCTGTAAATTCCTAATTGAAACATAAGAAATGTAATGAATAGATTTCCTGTTTTTTCCCAGGGGACTAGCATTCCTACATGATGCAGGAGGCTCGTCCCTGTGCTTATACCTTTGCAATTAGCCATCTAGTCCTTGAGACTGTTGCAGCACCAAATCACATAACTGATTTCAGTGTTAGAGTTTTTCTTCGAGTGTCCAATTTCCTACAGTGCTCAGGATATTTTTGAGAACCCTGTAGATGTTCTCCAGCTAGCAGTTTCTCAGCTCTTGAGCTACCCCAGTTATGCCATCCTTGTCTCACCCCTGACACAATGATGCAGCCACCATCCCAGCTGTCCCCTTTACTGCCAGTGGCTGGGAGGCAGGCTGGGAAGTAGTATGGCCACTTCTGAGAGCCACTCAACATCATTCACTTGGGGTCCTAGAAAGCAGACTGCAGAGGCATTGCCTGAAGATTTCTAACTCTCTAACTCAAATATATATGGAGAAGGAGCCTGTGACCTCCTAGCCAGAAACACATTCATTTGATTTTTCCAGTAGTCTGCTGCTTTAGTATGGTTTTAACAATCCAGAGCACAGAGCCATAGAAACTTCCTAGAGGTATATTTTTTTGCCAACCAGGCAGAGCATCATGTACTTCTCGATAAGGATGAGGAAAGCACAACAGCCAAGTCTGAAAAGCTGCTTGATGCAATCAAGGATGCTTTGGATCAGTACTACTGAAGACTTTACAGCTTTCTGAGCTGGAAAACCATAATAACCTCTCTGAATTTCACTGGTATTCATCCCATACATTGTTTGACTCCCTCAAACCAGCAAAAGAAGTAATTGTGAAGGTAGATGTTTTCTGATCTCCCTAAATCCGATGTTGTGTATATTGCATTATTCCACCTATGTCCACATGAGTGACAAAGGGACCACATTTCCTAGAAAGGATTATCCCAAGAAAATACAAGCAAAACACCTGCAGTGGGTCAGATCACCTGGCTCACTATCCTGTCCCCTGCTGTGGTCATAAGTGGATACCTGGGAAATAGCGTAGAAAGAGAGCAAGAAAAGGGTATTTCTCAAAAAATACTCTCTCCCAACAATTTCTTACTCGGAAACTTCCTGCTCTGGTGAAACCACGTTCCCTCCTGCAACAGCTCCAGTCTGTCTGTCCTCTCCGCACAATGTAAAACCAGCACTGAGCCTAACAGTTTTGTTGTTCCAGTTCTCAAAGCAATCAAGTGGGATAGCATGCAAGTATGCCCATACCAAAGCCTTTCCATACAATTCTGCCTTTCCTCCAGCTGCACTGCTGACCATCAGCATGACATGCTGAAGGCAGAGCTCTCCCACCTCCCCTGGTATTGGTCGTTGTTCCTACCATAAGTCACCCTTCAAAAGGAATAAAAGAAATTGCATCGAGAGAAGGTGAAGGATGTTGCGTCCCCTGATTTCACTCCCTTCTCAGGAATGATGTGGCAATCACGTTGGCTTTGCCCAGAAATACCAACAAGTTATTAATATTTGTTATTCCTCAGTGTTTTTCCACTGTCCCAGCAAAGCTGGTAGCCAGCTGCTCTTGAAAAGTGCATGTATAAAACACCTATCATCAAACTCAGAGAAAAATGCCTAGTATCTGATCTGGACATAGAAAGGCACTATACAATTTTAATCAAAATCTACTGTAAACACTTCATTTGTTTTGATAATTGAGGTGTAATAATCGAAGTTCAAGCTGTGCTTATTATGCACTTGTTGACTGGAAAAAGAGAAAGAAGACACCAGACACATTATTTCTGTTCCCTGACTGGTTCTGATGGCCAAGTTTCTGGTGCAAAAGTCCCAAAGAAAAAGAAATTAAAATTCACTTTATTTAAAAATTCGCACATTCAAGCCTAGAATTCATTTCCTATGAATGCCTATTAAAATTCAACTCCGTGGATGTTCACTAAAAGGGTACAGAGTGGACAAACTCTGGCACTGTGGATTACAGTTTCAAATGAATATTAGCCATCCTTTTAAATGCATTCATTAAGCCCTGTTTTACAGTATTAATCATAAAGGCTTCTGAGAGATGTCTTTAAGGTCAATAATTAAATTAATCCATTAATTGACGATGGACTATATTCACCTTTAGACAAAAATATAATATTCCAACTGTTATTATAATGACCATTATTATTTTCTTTTAAAAATTTGTTGTACCTTTTAGAGGCACTTCAGTAACCACGTTGTTTCAGGATACAAAGGGCTATAGAGCATTGCCCACTCTGAATAGTCCTCTGAATGGGGCCTTTGTTTTGTGTGCTGTTTTGGTAGGAAATGGTTGCTATTTAGGTCTCCAAGAGGGAATATAAAACTATGCTCACCTAATCAAACAGACCAGTAAATACAGCAGTTAATCTGACAACTTCAAATTCCTGAATTGCATTTGGAGAAACAATTTAACACAAACAATCATTTAAAGCCTGCATTAATCATCCACCTTGGGTTACTAAGATGCATAATTTGTTTTCATTATTGCAAGCTCGTGGTTTAAGTGACATTTCTAGCAGTTGGATGTTTTATTAAAACTAAAAGAGGGAAAAGGTGCTGTTAATCTTTTCCATCAACAGAGTTGTAAAATAAAAGCAGTGTTATCATATGTATCAGAAGATAGACCTGTCATAACTCCACGTCTAAAAAATGTGACTGTCTTAAGTATTTTACATGAGGAGAACACAATGGCTTGTGAACTAAACCATCTATTGTTCTCCACGGTGGCAAAATGTTCCTTTCTGAGCAGCCCTGCACGGTGAATGTGAATCAGGAAGTATGGCTTGTTTTGCTTGAATTATTAACATATCAACAATAGCTTCACAGTTACCTTGAACAGGTTCAGTGGGCACTTTAGAAACTAAAAGGAGAAAGGGAAAAGCATGCACAACAAAAACTTCCACCTGGCACTTCGATGCAAAAGGAATGGCTCTTTAAAATAGCAGAAGGAAAAGGCTTTCTCATTTGGAGATAGTCAAATATAAAGATATAACTACTATATTTATGTCCTGTGCCTCTCAGAACAATAGCAACCTTTAGCAACCCTTTGCTTGCCTGTCCTTGCGATGTCGCAAGGTAGTTTGGCCAAAGCTGGCTGTGTTTTTAAAGCATTACACAAACTCTTTCTTCCCTCTTAAAAAAAAAAAAAAGGAAAAAAACCCTGGCTTTTAAAAGAGCCATTGTCACTTCTAGCTGAATGTTTATTTTACCGTCTCCTGCACAGCAGAGGACATTCCACCTATAAAGAGCAATTATACAGCGCTGGGACAATTTGAATACTCTAATCAATGCTAGTTAAAGCGCAGATAAATAAACTTTTATAGTGCCAGGGCTCCTGCCCTCCATGGAAATTATTGTTAATTTATTGAATCAATAATCTTGGAACAATAAATTATAATGCCTTTTGTTTTACTAAACCCATCTTGCAGCATGTTTAAAAAGCACAGCTTTATAAATATTGCAACAGGCTAGGGGGAGATTTCCAACCAAGGCTTTGTGTCTGTCCCATTATGTGAAAGATTAAATTGTAAAAGCAAAAAAAAAAAAAAAAAAGAAAAAAACCAACAACAAAAAACTTGAAGATGCAGAGACACTGAAAAAAATAAATCCTTAAATACAGAGGCTGCCTGGGCTGTAGCTCAGCCCTTTTGGTGCTGTATTTTTTAACTATTTCATTACCAGAAATACTTTTATCGATTGCATGAAGTAAAAAACACTAGACTTACAAGAATTCAGATATTTTTAAACACAAGACCAGATTGATCTCCATTACAGCATAACTTTGCAATAACTATTAAGTTCAGCAACACAGTTCTGGGTCTACATCAATCTAACAGGGACCACAGACTCACCCAACAACTGAAAGTATGTCCATTTTTAGAATCAATTTCACCCTAAAAGTTATGTGGAATTAATTTAACTTTTAGAATACATCATTCAGGCTAGTAGATATAATGTAGATAATATTCACTTCTTCATAAGCTTTCCTACTCTATTTTTGCAATACCTATTGCAAGGGAAACACATCCTTGCCTGTTGAGGTGCTAGAGTAACCCAGTTAATCATATTATAGTCTGGACCTTGTGAAAATGTTCCATGCGTCTGTAGCTCACTTATTGCAGTTTGTATCAGCTCAGTAAGACACTCAAAAATCTTCTTGTAAGGAACTGGCAGTTTGTATTTACATTTTCCAGATAAAACGAATTGGAGCAGGAACTGCTGGCTGTTCTAGTGGGAACAGTTTCAGGACGGGAACAGAGATACACAGCAGGGTCTGTTTTTTACTTTGAATAGCTGGTTGTTCTGGGGTAAGGTGAGGGCTTATCTGATGGTAATGAGAAAATTCCCCCTGACTTTAACGTGTCAAAATTTCATCCCTGTTTTTTTGACTAGTTACTGTCAAGATCTCAACACTGGGCCATCTATTGATGAGAACCAGACCTTTAGCAAGGTATAAATTAGCTTAATTAAGTAGGAATTAATGGTTCTACACAGATTTGAAAGAGGTGAGCATTTAGTCCAAAGACAGTTAATTTTGTATCTGTGCTAAAGAAAAAAAACTACACGAGGTGCTACCCTGCTTCTGATCTCCTATTTTTGATGAAGGTTTGTGAAGCTGGAGCCACAGTCCCCAGCTTATGTAAGCTTTACTTATTACACAATGAGCTAAACATAAGTAAAAGTAGGCTGAATCATATGGGGATGCAAACCTGGCCAAACCCCCAGAAATCTCTGAGGTGGGTGTGAGGAAAATCAGCTGCTGTTATTGTGATGGTGGTTGTGGGGGATAAGGGAGCAGCCAGATTTGGCTGAGTTCGAAGCAGTACTTTTTTTGATTTACAGACAGGGAGTGTATTTTGACTTGTCCTCAGGTTTTTAATTTTTAACTCTTGCCGTTTGCAAGGTTGCCAGTGCCCAGACGGGAAGCATCGCTCTAAAATTCTGCCTACATCATCATCAGGCAGCATCCATCCACGGATAATTTTAAAGTTACTCTTTTAGTCACTGGCAGGATGTAGCCATTTTGTCTTGGTATGTCTAACCCAGTTCAGCACTGCTCTTTTTCTGCAGTCTGCCATAAGCTTTTTGTACACTGTGGCTTGAAGCTCTGTGGCACCCTGCCTTTTTATCCCTGTGCCATGTGCTTCTTGGTCCTTGTGTTCTGACATCTCATCAGCACAAAGGAAGAATTCCTATGGGAGATTTTTACTGTGCATCTGACACACCCACCCATCATCTTTGATGAAGTTGTGCACTTGGCCTTAAGAATCCCTTATGGTGCTGAACTTGGCTCATGGAGTCTGGGATGTTTCAGGAGTCTGAAACCACGTAATGAAAGGCATTTTCATCAGAAGCAGTGTCAATTAAAATCCATGGGAGTCTTGTCATTGATTTAATTGAGAAGAGGAAATCCATAGCTGAAAAGCTACATCCAAGATATAAATATCTATCCTTTTTTAAAATAAAATGTGTAGGATAATGAGTGCTTGCAGTAATTTCTGTGGATAAGAACTCACAAGAAAAATGGTGGTCCAAAGCTACTATTCTAAGCTTTCCTTATACTTCAGATAAAGCTCCTCTACTGTCTCTGCAGCAACTGTATACAATTATCTTCTCTCTAATGGTATCCCCAAAGCAGACGTAATTAGGGATCTTTGGAGCCAACATATGCATATCTTAATTACAGAACCAATATGGGATACTATTTGTTCCAACATCTACCATTAAAAAAAAAAAAAATTCATGGACATCTAACTTAACAGATAGTTATTTTCCTGCTAACTTCGATTAGAATGCACTCAGCTGAACCGATCACTCGAAATATGACACTGAATAATTACCAGGGGGGAGGAGGACCATCCAGTACCCATCCTAGCAAAGCTCAGAGAAGACAGAAGACCTGAGTTTTCACCACACTTCACACTGAACAATCACTCACAACAAAGTAAGCAACTAAATATTACAGGATCAGATCTGTTCACGTATTCACAGCAGCTGTAAGTTCCTAACTAATATGTGAGGAGAGAAGCCCCTTGACCTGCATAATTCAGTTAACCATTTGACTTCTTGAGTTTCAAAACAGTTTTCAACAAGTTAGTTAGCTTTAATGTGTTACATGGGAGCAAACAAACAAACAAAAACCCCACAAAACCAAAGAAAAATTAGTTCCTGCTAAGATCCCAGACTTTTCTCAGGAGTCAAGAAACTAAAAAAAGACATCATACTGTATCAAAACATTGCATACATTTGTGGGATTGGATCACTATTGATGAGGAAAGCAAAATATGGAAAATACTGGAGTGTAACTACTTACTTTTTGCAGCATCTGTATATTTTTTCTTTGAGCTGTCATCAATTACTTTTCTGGAATTTTTTTGCATCCTATATTTTCTGTAGGGGAAAGGACATCTTCATGTCATGGATTAACACCTGCAGACAAAGGCACAGGAAGCAGAAATGCTTCAGTCTCTAGTCTGAGTCTAATCTTCTCGTTATCTATTTCTCCCTGTGAAATTAGGAAATATTAACACTTAGTTTCTTCAACAGGTGGTGTTTGTGAGCATTATAACTCCATAGTGATCATGTGCTTCACAAATGCCTTGTAAATTAAACAAACCATTTTTACAAATCAAGAGGGCTTCTGTGCAGTTTCACAGATTATTCTGAGTTGAAGGGACCCACGAGGATCATTGAGTCCAGTTCTTAAGTGAATGGCCCATATGAGGATGGAACCCACAACTTTGGTGTTATTAACACCATGCTCTAATCAACTGAGAAATAGTTATTTTTGTTAGGAGTGAGTGAACAATAACAAACACCCCAGTTATTTTTCTCTTAGAATTACAATTGATATTCCCAATCTCCTTATTTGTTTTCTATTTTAAACGCTTTGCCCTGCATGTTCCATCAAATTTTCCTCTTTCCCTAATCTGGATGCTTTTATAACATTTTTCTTTTCTTCAGATTTTTAATGCCAGGTGTTTTTGTCCCTAAGGACACTGAATATCATATGTTTATCTGTAGTGGTAGAAAGATCAATTCCTTTGACTATTTAAATGTCAAGACTAGTGGGCTGCATTAGAATAACATTCACTAGTTGATATGACACTGGTATTGGTGTATTTCTTGCATCCTGCTTTAATTTAACAGTAGGCCATGGAGGACAAAGGACAGGTTAACAACCTCAGTTAAGAGAACCAGTGAGTTCTGGGGAAGGAACTGAATCTGTTCTAATTTCTTGGCTCAGACAAGTTATACCTCCAATTTTGCCAGTCCTGAAGCCCAGATGAACAACTGACCAAGACTAGTTGTTCAATTTCTTTCCATCTGAAGTAGAGCAATTGCCTGACAATTTCCACGAGGAAAAGACTGATACTCAAAGAGATCCCCTCTCTCATTCAAGTGGTCAAGCTCAGGTAGGTTGCGTCAAGCTTTACTACTTTTAAAATACCTTCTGATTACTTGTACTGGGTTTGTTAGGGTTTTTTACTGACTGGATTAAGCAAAGTTTTGCTATACAGAAATTGCAGGAGGTCACTAGGATTATTGCTATCCACATTCTACCAGGGCATCTACTGGGTAAAGAGTAAGCATCAAGGTTTGGAACATTTCATGTCAAGATCAGTGGCTGGACAGAACAAATGGACATGGCAACTATAAAACATACAAAACATAGTGGATGTGACAAGGACAGTAAACCAAAGCGATGTAGTAAGTCCCAAGATAGATATCTGTTCTTAATGGTATTACAGAACACGAATGAAATGTAAATAACATGTTGCAGGTTTTAACATTTGTGAAATTCTAGACAAAGAACAACATCATTTTCCCCATCTACTTTATGCCACCCATAGCAGTCAGCATATGTTCAGCATTTTGCATCTCCAAAAGCACATGCAAATCAAAAATAAATACTGTGACTGATATGTAAGAGGTGATGGATAAATGTCCAGGAAGCACATCCCACTCCTCAAAGGGAAAGCTGCCAATACGCCTGCTGACTAGGAAAAGGAAAGGAAGACCTGCAGAAGGAGAGTATCTGAGGGAAAGGTGTTTTCTCCAGTGACAGTGTACAACTGCAATAAGAGCAAGAGCAGTTTGACTGCACTCTATTCATTGCCAGTTTTTAATCAAAGCCTCAGGGCATTATTGAAATGGGAGCATTAAATAACACTAAGGAATAGTGAAGGACAACTATGATCACAAATAATTTCCTTCCAATTGTGAGGGCAATGCATGTCATTCAAATGCCCAGCATCCTATTCTTGGTTGATATGGTGGGCTGATCTATGAAAATACAGACCATATCCAGCATAGAATTTCATCTGAGTGCTGCCTGGGCATTTTTAATTGTATAACAATAGCAATCCACTTCTCTTTGTATCACCTTGGTCAGGAGGAAGAATAACTTGATTGTTTTAAAGACCACTGTGCTATGGCTTATGTTTGTCTGTATGAATATCCTGCACATTTCTCTTATCCATGGTGGTATATAAGTATTTTTTAGCATGCCAGTAGCAACTGAATGAGGAAGGGCTTCAGTCCAGTGCAGGTGCTTCACATTGGACCTGAATGTAAAGGGACTGATGCTGGAGGTGCTCCCTAATCTGTGTCAGTGGGATCCCCATCTTATGTTGCTTCCTCAGTAAAATCTCTCTCCCTGGGGTGGCCATTTCATAATTCAGGTAAAAAGCAGATCCTGTGGCATGTTGGATCACATAAGGAGAGACAATATGTAGATATTTCATCAGTTGTTTACTTGTCAGGACTGAGAAGGAAAGCGAGGAATGCCAGGTGTCCCTCTTGTGCCTTTTTCCTAAGTAGGCAGGTTGAGATATTCTTCACTTCATTTACCAGCCAAAGAAGTTTTTCAGGGTCAGCTCAATTCAAAGAGCAGTATGGATCCCTGGTGCACTGAGAACCTGAAAGCCAGCAAAGGGATCGTGCATTGGCACGTTTTTCAGCCTCCCACTAACACTGTTTTGGCCTTGAGCAGATTTTCAGCCACTGCTTGTGAAGGGGCGAGGGTCGAGACAGCAGGGAGGAGGAGCCACTTCCCACGGGGCTCTCCCTCAGGCTCAGGAAGGATTTCTCCCCATTGGGATGAGGTGATGCTGTGGCACACATGACCATCCCCCCCAACCTGTTCTCTTCAGGTCTCAGAGCACACAAGGAGCAAATGTACACTCCTCCTTGGGCTGCCCCCAGAATGCTG
Organism: Corapipo altera; assembly: GCF_003945725.1. NCBI lineage: Eukaryota > Metazoa > Chordata > Aves > Passeriformes > Pipridae > Corapipo > Corapipo altera. The sequence continues at coordinate 3,408,011 of NW_020884873.1, read as the reverse complement.
CTATGGTTACACACAGTAAGCTCTCTCTGGCCTGGTATGCCAAAAAAGCTGGAGGTGGGCAGGACTTCTGGCCATGCATGAGCACCCAGCACAGCTGAGGGGGCTCCACTGTCTCCTTCCCAACTGTTCCCTGGCCAAAGGCAGCCCTAACACTAGCCCAAATTATCCATCTCAATATGTCAAACGTTTCTCTCTAAACCATAAGCCAAGGTCTCTTTTTTAACACAGCCTTACATAAGGGGAGGAAGGGGAGAGGGCAAAAAAGTAGGAGCTCCTGGTGATATTTCTTGCCTAATATTATTGTGTTAATTCCTTGTTTGTCCAGCAGCTGAATCATCTGTGCCTCCCCTGGGACGTGGCTCCAGCTGCTGTAAAACCCAGTGGCAAAGGCAGAGCTCATTAACTGTGGGCCCCCCTGCTGTTGAATCCAGCCAGCAAACCATGTAAGGGCCATTTTCCCAGCGAAATTTGTCTGTTTATTGAAAATCATAGATGAATTTCCTTCTGGTTTCCCTTCCTCCCTCCTTGCCACAAGAAAAGCTCACACAGCCAGAATGCTTCTTGATGCTAGGGAGAGCAACAACAAGCTGGCCCTGCTACAAGTGCCACAAGGATGTGGGGTAAAGGAGGAAAGGTGATATGACTCTCCCCTCTGTCTGTGAGGGTTATGTCTGAAACAGTCAAGGGAAGAGCCCTAGAGGAGCTCTGATAAAATCTAGATTGCCTTGAGAGCAATAAAGCACAGAATCTCAAATCACTGATCAGCAGACAGACACAGAGGCCACAAACAGCCGGCACTGGGACACATGGAGTTCAGTGGCTGAGTGCTGGTGTCTGACCACATTGCTCAGCACTGAACAACAAAACAAAACCTTACAGATTGCAGCTTGATGAGTGCTGCATAGCCTGCCCTTTCCTGCATGGTAGAAAAAAAAAAAAAAATCCCTGTGTGATGCAATTGTTTTCCTTTGGCTTCTACAGCTGGTGGCATAACAAGCTTCCTCACCAGACACAGGCTGCACATAGACAACAGTGACCTGTGCTGGTCAAACCAGAGATCAGGGATTGCTCTGTTCCTGGGATATTCAAGAGGGTCCATTTTTGTTGCTACAGGTAGATCAGGGGTTGTTTTGAAATCCAACTGATGTATTGACAGTTGCCCAGAAGAGGCCTTTGAAATACCCAGACCATTTGTTTTTGAGGATGGACTTGCCTGCCCAGGAGAGCTGAGGGGCCTCCCGAGATCAGAAAGGGGTTACTGTCACTTTGTGGCAGTCATTATTTTCAGCTGTCTCATCTTTAATCAGACCACACGCCAGGTCAAAAAAGCAGCCAGATACGAGAGGGGACTCCACATTCACTAAAGATGGTTTTATACTTTGTTATGGCAGAGCCAGGTCAGGGAAAAGAGCACCAATGTAGATAGCAGTTGAGTAAAGGTGGTTGTAACATTTTGTCCTGAAGGCTGTTTTGGTATTTAAAAAAATCCCACCATCTTTTGTTTAAAAATTGGAGTATTTTGCAAATAACTGTTCTGCTCTTTAAAGAGTCTTCAGTTTAAAGCAGTTCTGTTAACTCTTTGATTTCCTCCTTTTCCTTTCTTTTCTTTCTTTTTTTTTTCCTTATTGTACTAAAAAATAAGAACATGGGGAGAGGCTGGGGAACACTTATTTCTGAGTAAATCGAAAAATACGTCTTTTTTTCTTTGTTGTTTGTTGTAAAAAGTGATTAAAAAATTACAAATAAATAAATGTGGAAAATCAACCAAATTTCAACCAGCCCTACTTCAGGGCCACTGGTTGAAACAGCATAAGCTGTTTCAGAGCTGAAGCACTTTGTTCCAAAGTCTGGTATCTTGCTTCTTGAGTTGTATAATGACAATCTACCCACAGCTGGATCAAAAAACCCAATACTACTCAAAGTGGAAAAGGTGAAGAAAGAAAAAAAGATAATGGCTTGTTCCCTTTAGTTATGTTGGCTGATGTGCAAACACATATATTTCACTAAGCTATTTAGTTTGACAAATATTTGTACATCAAAAATACTTAACAAAAATAAGTCACTTTTTAGTATGATAGCAGAGCATACTAGTCACAGCTGCACTTCAGGCAAGCTGGAAATGCCATTGTAGCCTGTACATGGAGACACATTTTTCTGAAGTAACCAGTACTGAGACCAAACTGACTGAGGAATTGGTACAGCATCAGGCCTCAGCATCCAACCTGCCATCTCTCAGCTGATACACAGCAGCTTGTGGATCCAGGATGACATGGTTGTACATCTGAACCATTGCATTTAAAGCTGAATTGAGGTTCAGGCTCTAATTCAAGCTGACTGAAATCACATAGCAGAGCAGCTGAAAGTCCAAGAGTAATACTCATGATACTCATTATGTCCCTAGAGGTAACAATTAGTGAGGCCTGTAACAGGCAAAAAGAAAGGTGATGCCCTTGTCTCAAAAAGCTGTATCTAATTTCATGGCAAGACAATAGGAGACTACTAACAATAAATTACAACAAAAAACCATGGCTGGAAAAAGAGGAACTGAGAACTAATCATTTCTATTCACACCCTTGGTGTGACTTTGTGATTCTTGGTCATCTCAGCTTCTCTGACATATTTCTGTGTTTTCCAAAAGGAAACAAAATCTTTTATCATAGAGTTATTTGTTAATGATTGCAAAGCACTTTTAACTAGAGGGAAAATCTTGGCTGATATTATGGAATCACAAAGGGACCACAATAAAACCTGTCTGATTCTCAAGGTTCCCCTACCATGATACAGTCTCTAGTGGGTGCAGATGGCTCTTGTTCACACCTTTGGCCCCTGGCATTGACAAAATGTCACCTGGAGAATTTCTGGAGAATTTCTGGAATGTCTTGAATGCCAATTGCATTCAAGCAGTTGGTGCAGAAGCCTCTGTAACACCTGAGACACAGAGCAAGCCATCAACAGCTCCAGATACCTGGCAAGTGTAGCATTGGCACGGCGATATCTCAGTCCTCAATCTCAGGCTGTACCCACTCAGACAGGGCTGGAGTCAGAAGACAGTGATTTTTCAATGTTGTAATCAGAGAGGGTTCTGTATCACAGGGACAGAGGAGAGCTCAAGTTCATCTCTAGTGGGTTTGTGGTAGAAGTCTTTTGTTTTTTGTATAGAAGGATGGCAAATGTCTTATGCACAAAATCTTTTAATGTTGATGTGGCCGCAGGAAACCGAGAAGTTTAAATGGAGGCCAACAGGAAAAGCAATGTGTGACATATTGTATTGCTTATTCAAAGCCAATGAAGATGAGGCCTAACTGTTCTACACAAAGGACTGTTTTTATCAACCAAAGCGTAATTTTAAATTTCCTGCATGAGTCATTTTTTTGGTATCTTTTTGTCCTGTCTCTTTGTCACTCTTCACTGAACTGAAAGACATAAGTATGATCATGTTATAAATATTTTTTCCCTTTTTAAGGAAACTCTAATGACTCTAAATCTCTGTAAAACACCACCATGGTTCACCATGAGCACACCAGCCACCAAGAGCTGGAGCAGAAAGGTCACGTTAAGTGTTCTGTAAATTATCTAGGGCTGTGAAAAATAAGAGACCTGTGAGCTCTGAAGAAGAATTTAACTGAATACATTCACCCTGACCTAAAGGTGCTACCTTTGGGAACATTTCACAGTTTTACACACAGAACTGTTGAGTGTCCAAAGACACCAACCTGGCTGTAGCAGTAATGAAGTAAGTTCTACCTCTCTGCAAACCAGCCTCTGCACTGCATTGTTCTCTGTACCCACACAACACTTGGCTTCCCTCTGAACACTGATAGAAAACAAAGCAACACTCAGGGGAATTCTGTGATGCCTATCAGGGGGGAAGGGACCTCAAGAGAGTACTTCTGACAGGCCAGCAATACACAACAGTCCAGGGAAACCAGTCTCTCCCCTTTATCCACAGAGAACAGCTCTACACCAAGGTGCAACATTCACTGGCAAAAACCCCATAGAGAATTCATGTGCTTAGGCTAATGGCTTTTAATGAAAAATAAAAAAAGAACAAAATCAGGGTCCTTGCCACACAATACAATAAAAATGCATGTTTTTCTTCTTAAACACATTTCAGCTTTTGTGAGCTTGTGTGAAAAGAGCCCATTATTAAGCCTGAGTTATTTAAGCAATATTGGAAGTGCCCCTGCCCTTTTGTTAATTTGCTTGGCTTGGTGCACACATGGCATTTGTTTTATATCATGTGTGGAACTTGCTTCTTTAAAAAGTCTACAGGTTTCAAATTCCTCTGCTTTTGATAGATGTACTGTATGTACTGTTAGGCTTTAAAAAAAAGTTACAGGTGGCTGCTATTTTTCCCAATTCAGTCCACAAAAGCTTCTTTATTAAAAGAAGTCCTTAATGAAAAAGGAAAGTAGAGCTACTGTATGTGAGGTTGCAAAGATCTCTGGTGGAAATATTTGGTGTTTACATTTTGCCAAACTATTTATACTGTGGACACATACTACACTAAAGGCTCTCTTTTCCCTGCATAATAGAAATCCTTGTGACTGAATTCTATATACTTAGTATGGTTTACATTTTTTTTTTTTTTTATCCAGCCTTACCACATTTTATTCCACCCTGCTTTCTACATGACTTTGTGAGTCTGTAACAGAGCTGTATAATAGCAACACCTTCTGGAATAAGGGAGACACTGGAGAATCCCTTCTGCCTCTTGCAGCTTGTTGCGCTCACCAGCCAGTGTATGTTACCAATAAGGCAGAAGTTCAGAATAATAATTAGGATTCATCACTGACTGTATGTGCATTTATTGCTTCATTTAGCAGCAACTGAAAACTCTGTGGTTATTTTTTTTTATATATATTTCTTTCAGAGCCTTTTTGCTTGGAGTACTTTTAACAGTTAACAGTTTTAATTACACCGGATTTATGGGTCTGAGGCTCTGCTCTGTACATTCGTTGTCTGGCCATATAAAAAAGCAGAGGAGTGTCCTGCTGCTTGGTGACACGAGCCACCTCTTCTCCCCTCAGAACAGCACGAGCTGACAGTGTGAAGAGCCTTTCCAAACCCTGCAGCAGAGCTCTCGAAGCCACAGGCTGATGAACCAAAGTGAAATGGCCTATGTTTGACACCAGCTGAGCATCAGAAAATCTTAGAATGTTAGATAAGCACCGCAGCCTTCCTGGTGTCTTTATAAGCAAAACTCTGCCACTGAAGAGCCTTTAAGAGCCTTTGGCATCGGGGCTCTTAAGTTTTTTGCCAAAAAGGACAGGCAGCCCTTTCCAAGCGTTGCTAGAAGACAGGTTTGCAAGCACAAGTAAGAATCAGGGGCTTGGTGGCAGGAGGACTCCTTTAGCTGTCTTTAACTTTATTCTATGGCAATGTTTTCATTTTCAGAGTACTGCAGAGAGATACCATTGCAGCAGCAGCAGTAACAGCAGTAATAATAATAACACCAATACCACCTCTCATTAGATCTTTGAGCAGGGATGGAACCAATCCTTTTCACATCACTGTTGTAAGATGAGCTCTGCTAGAGGAACAGGGAGAGAGAACTGAAGTCCTGGGTGGAAAGCTCTGTTGGGGGATAAGAGGCAAGGAGAGGGGCAGAAGAGCTTCTACGTTTAAACTTCTAGGCTCTGTATTTCAAGCATTGAATCCACTACATTTTGCTTTAATGGTGCCAGACTGGTGAACAGTCATATTCCAAAACAACAGGCATTATTTCAGAAAAGGATTATTAGGTCCTGCAACATTCACTTGACTTGGAGGATGCAGGAATGAGAGTCCAGAGGTGAGCCTCACAAACCTGGATGCCTTTCCTCACACAAAGCAAGTCATAGTCTGGTTCTTCCTGATGAGCTACTGGATGTAGGGTCAGATTTTATAAATTTCAAAGATTTTGCAAAGTTGATACAAGATTTCCATTTTGCTTTTAATTTTCACATGATGTGTCTCTGAGCAAAGTTTGCCCGTGTCCCTTGCTTTGACACTGTGTTTCTGTATCTTCTGTATCTTCCATACCTGATTCACATCCTTGCTCAGGATTTCATTTTGTGGGCTACTCCTTTTCTTCCTGCACATCCTTACTTGTGTTGGCTCCAGCAATGCCAGCTCCTGCTCACCTAATAAAGAAGCCAGTGTACTACAAAGCATGCACAGTGCAGCCATCATCCACAAAACACTCCAACTTAGCTCACTCCATTATGCAAAGCAGCTCTGAGGAGAAGTCTTCTGGGAAATGCAGAGAGAGATTTTTCCATGATGGAAATAAAAAGGCCCTTTAAGTTACATTTAGGTGCATCTGTATGTGTGTGGGGAAACTCTTTAAGAAAACAAGTTTCTCAACAATTTTCATGATGTATCTCATTTTGGCAAAGCGTTTGAGGGCTACTGGTACCCACAACTGCCAAGCATGGGATACACACACCCCCATCTGATGGCAAACACACTCCACACCTGTCTCAGGAACTCCATGTCTGTACCTTAAAATCAGGGATCTCAGGCAGGGTCCTGCTTTAGGGCAGACTGCACAGCATTAAGAAATCCATGACGGGACTACAGGCAGCTGCTTGGCGTGGCCAGGTGAGGATAGATAAGGGAGCAGCATGGAGAAGGCCATATGGCACCAGCTGTGCTCCGACTCCCAGCAGGAGAGCCTCTCCTCTTATAATTTCCACAGCATGCACAAGAGTGATTCGCTATTGCAATAAGCTGTCCTGTCCTTTTCCTCACATGTACCTGTCACCCCCGGGGTGCTGAGCTATCACACAAAAGAAAAAGCCAGTGCAATGAAAACTGCGAGCACTGAGCCCTGTGCTGCGAACGCACTCCCTACTGCCACCAAAAACAAACACAAAATTCAGCAAAGAAGACTCTTCCCTGTCCCTTCTGCTTAATGTGAGAAATGACTATGTCTGCTCCCCACACCTGGAAGCACCAAGAGCCACGGGGTGATGAGCCAGTAGGACTGTCAGGAAGCTGTTGAAGCCTTTTGCTCTGGTCCTGCCAGACCATCCTCGCTCCAAATGACACAGCTCAAGCATATCCGCTGCACTGGGGAATGGGTTAATCCCAGGACGAGGGGAGTTTGTGACAAACCACCAACTAGACTGAGAATCTCTAGCGGAATTTTAACACGTCTGGCCTGGGATCCTCAATCGCTGATAATGACAGGCATTACCTGACCCAGCCAGCTCGGGGATCGCGATAGCTGTTCTCAAGAATTTGCAAATCGTTCTCCAGTTCCTGGCTCCTTCCCTCTGACTATCTTGGCAGCCTGTTCTGGCAGCCAGACTATCTCACCTAAGACTTCTCCAGCTGGTGAAGCATCTTGGCGCTCCTGCCTCTCCATGCCCACACACTTTCATCAACTTCAGCAGTAACCCTTTTAAGTGTTATCTCGCAGCCCTAATTACTTCAAATACATTTTCTGCCTGACGGCGTCGGACAAGTGGAAACTGAGCGCCATCTATTGCTAACTAATGAAAGGCTGTTTTGGTGAGGATGCGAAAGCAACCCTTTCCCGAAGGGAGCCTTAGCTGCAGGATTCCTGCAATCCAGCAGCACCATCCCCATGACCACCAGAAACTTTTCTACTTGGGATGGGTGGTTAAAGCCTTGCAGTTTTCCAGAAAATACATCTATTAAGTTTGGGATGTCCCCCTAGCTAATTTATTCAACCAGCTTTCCTGTAATATTTGCAAAATTATGTAATTTAAGTTTGTCCTGAAATATTATGGCAATAATCTCTCTCTGGTATTTATAGCTAACACAGGCAAACTATAAAGCCAGCATCTTTATTCACAGTTTGTAGTCCCTTGGCAACACTGGCCAGTCCCCCCTTTCCAACTGTGAGCAAATGATGTGAGAGAAGGGAGTAATATTCAAGGCAAGAGGCATCCCCCCAGGCTCAGCTGATCTGAAGAACTCCTCAAGAATTTGAGGACTGATGATGAGGAGACTAGTGGTGAGCATCGCCAGCTGGTGGGGAGAGGAATATGTTTCTGAAGAGACATTAATGAAGCTGAAGGTTATTTTCTTGCCAAAGGTCTTGGGACTTTTACCTGCATGGGATTAAATCATTTACAAATGCATATCCCTAATGAGACAGGAATCCTGAAAATCCTATCGAGATACAAAGATTAGAGAGTAGGGTGGGTAGATCTCCATGACAGGAGCAAAAGCTGTATTTTCACAGCCCTGTATATAACATTTGAATGTATCTGAAGAGATGTGTGTCGGTTGCATGACATCTTGGCACCAGATGATAATGCTGTTAATCTGCTTCTCTCTGAAGCAACTACTGATATTGCAATCTTTTCCACAAAAAATGTAAAGACTGTTTGTGATGAGAACAAAGCTAGTAGGACTGATGGATGGAGATCTGAAAACACTTCTTAAACCAAAGTGCTGCTATACACAAGCTGCAAAGACCAGAAGCATGTTTTCTAACTCTGATGTCCAAGAGCTATGGCTACAAGGACTCCTGAGAAAAGGAGAGGTAAAAGATGGCAAAAAAAAAGATGACCAACACCACTTCAGAGTGTCTTTAGCCATAAAGCTGGGACATCTTCAAGCTGTTAGAAAAAATACCTGATACAGTGTAAACAGCTGTCTGTGTTTTGTTGCAAGCTCCATAATACCTGATGCCTTTTTTTTTCTTTAAAGCTCTACATGCTGTTGACAGAAAAAAGTATTTTTAAACATTATTTTTTAGCACATATGACAGAGAGGAAAGGTGGAATATGTGTATCAGGCAGTTTAAAAACGGAAAAGCCAAGGAAGAGAGATCCAAATGTTTGGTTTATTTTGCAAAATATGCTTGGGATTTTTAAGGCTATCTTGGAGGGTTCTAAGACCTGGCTCATGATTTTGGGTTAGACTTTACTACTGATTCCAAGAAGTCAACATAAACCGTATAGTCAGCATGCTTCTTGTAAAAGAATAACAACTATTTTTCCTCACAATGCAACAGAAGGGTGGACAAGAAATCAAAATGAGAATTAAATACTTCAAATTCAGATCTGCTCTCCCTGAGACTCTGCCATTCCCTCAGTTTAACACACTGTAGCCCAGATGATTTTTCACTGCTGCCCAGAAGCTGGAGATCACTTTCATTTCCCATTATGTGTTAGGAGAACACAGCCTGGCTCACATGGCTCTGCTGCTGAGCCTGTCCTGACAACTTTGACTTTGACTCTCTGTTTTATCCCTGTCTCTATCCCTGTTCCCAGAGCCTTAGAGCAGTGGCAGCAATCAGGTTGTGCTGCCAGCTGTGCCAGAAGGAGAGGAGACTAAAACTTTATTATGGACCAGATCTGACCCATCCACTGGCCAGGTCTGATTTAGAGCAATATAAAGGACAAAGTAAGACAGACAGTGGGGGAAGATTTGTCCAAATCTGTTTGTGGCTGCTACTTCTACTCAAGAAATCAGCAGTGGTTTGGTCCTTGTACAAAGTCTCTAGAATGGGATGAAGAGAAACTGAAGCAGAGGAGGGTGTGCCTGACAGGACACTTTCACACTCACTCAGCTCTGGCACATGGTAGGTACAGCCAGGGTACAAAGACACTTGGCCAACCCATCACCCCCTTGGAAGAGAAGCACAGAGGGTTCAGGAGCAGTAAAACTACCCTGTGCCTACCAAAGGAATCCTCCCACCAGCAGAATGTCACTGGACAGGCCAGCATGAAGGCTGAAAAGTCAATATCAGGCTGAAATTCAAATAGCAAAGAATTAAGAATTACTTTGCTACAAGTCTGAATACTACTGGTAATCACCTGGAGAGTACAAATGGAAAAGTAGAGAATGTGATGTAAGAAACTAAACTTGTAAAGTAGAGCCCATGGGATTAAGATGATGATGGCTGTGGTCCGCTCTTAGGTAGACTGTCCCAAATGCTCCCCTTTGTACATTATTTCAGCATAAGAGAAATTTTATTTCGGTTTTTGTTTGGTTTGGACCAAACATAGTACTAAAGCTTTTAAATAAGTACAAAATTAATTAATACTGTTGTGTTTCTTGGCAGGACTGATATAGAAGGTTTCATGCTGAAATGCACTCTCTACCTCTGTTCTCTATATTTGGGTTTGCTTTCTTTTTATTTTTTAAAGAACAGGGTGCTGGATGGCAGCAGAAAGGAAGGATGTTTTTTGTTTGGAGGGTTGACCTGTTTTTTTCCTGTACCATATTTGAAGCTGGGAAGGTAACTGGAAAAAGATCCAATTTCCCAAACTATTAGCAAACTTCTTATCTCAGATAAATAAGTGGTTATGAGTTAAAGTAAAGATGATTACAAATTACCTTCTGGAGAAAGCAGTACTCAAATCTGCTCCAGAAAGTAATGGGGTAGAAGCAGTTACAGATGAAGGAAGGATATTCTAGTTTAAAACAAATCATGGTACATTACAAAAGCTCTGTAAAAGCCTGTTCTAGCTCACACAAGCTCCCAGGGCTGTCAAGAAAACACCAAAGACCCGAGTCGCCTGGGATCAGTAAGTTTAAAGGCAATCTGTTCTTCCTGAGCTATGAGAGTCCTGTGAGACTAGGACTCCGTTCCAAACTTCTGCTAACAGCAGTGCCAACTAGGAGCATGGTAAATTGTGATTTCCCCAGCATAGCTGTGCCAAGCGAAGCCCCAAATGACTCCGTTGTTCTAGCAAAAAAAAAAAAAAAAGTGCTTTTCCTTGTACAACTTTTCCTGTGTGGGGCCGTGGCCAGGTATGGTCTTACTGTACAAACACCAAATGCAGCTTCACTTGCAGATCTGCAGCCCTGGGTCTGCACTGATGAAATGCCCCTAAGCGCAGACCTAAAAGCACAGTATATCCCACTTAGGTTGTAGGCAGGGTTGGAGGTTGATTATGCACAGCAGGTCTAAAAACCCATTGTTTCCTCACAGAGGCTTTACTGTTCTCTTTGCAGTGTTGTGTTTACCCAGAGGAAGCTGTTGTGAACTGAAAATATGCAAGGTTAGGGTTTTTTTTTTCCTTTGTGCATGAAAAACAACAACACTTCTTGCATTCTGTGCGATTTCCGGGGAGGGGAGAACTGCACATATCCCTTGATGGACCTCTTTCTTCAGGTAGGAAGAAAGATCCAATCAGGCATTTCAAGTTAAAAGAATAACTTGCTTAGAAAGTCAGATTTGTGATAAACAACCTGGAGTCATTCTGCCTGTGGAAATCATGGGGTCATGATTGGTGGAGACAAGGCGGGTTTTAGGCACAACCTAAATGAAGAAAAGTTGGGAGCTCTGTGTTTTATCAGGGAATGAATGTTCCTGCAGTTCAGGCATTCAAAAATCGCATTAACCTGGAAAAGTCAAAGTGGGGACAAGATACAGACATGAATGTAATAGATGCTGACTGCAGTGGCTCCAGGGCAGATGTCAGCTCTTACTTCCACAGTGGAGGTCACGGAAAAATCTTTTTGGTTCTTTTTATTTATCTTTTTCTTTTAAACCAGCATTACATAGTGCGTTTAAGCAGCAAAAATAGTTCACTTGTGATCAGGAAGGAAGAGGCAAAACATGGGTCTCGCTCTGTGTCTCAGCCACCTTACCACATCTTGTACCCCCCAAAGATTATCTGGTCAGTTAAATACACGTGGTGCTACATAAACGAGCAAGAAGGCAGCTCCAGAATAACCTCCCTGTGGACAGGACTCTCCTGCAGGTACAGTGAGCAGAGTCAGCCTGACCACATGGCAAGAGGCCACAGTGCTCAATTCTTCACTAACACACAGCTGCACATGCAGCCAGGCAGTTTTGGAGCTGGAAGATTTTGGATAAGCCACTGAACTGCAGCTCAAGTTCATCTTTTCTCTCCAAAGCAATAACCTACGTGTTGTTTTTTCCACAAGTGGCTGGGGGCTTCCCTGGCTGTGTGGGCTTGAGTCAAGGTCACAAAGATAAACACAGTAAATGCTTCAAGTCTCACCAGTGTGGATTCTTTTACTCTGTGCTGGTTAGTAACATAAAAGAACTTTGTACTTGCAAAACAGCTGGTCCCCAATTAGGAAAAATGCATGTGCAAAAATTATGGCCACTAGACACGTAGGCACAGAAACCTGACTTTCTGGTACAGTCTCCAAAGTTCTTCTTATTGCAACTTGCCTCCTTCCCCTGAGGATCGAGTTGTGTTTGGTCCCCATGCACAAAGAAGAAGGGCTTAAATTGGCCAGGCACTCTTATGCAAAAACATAGCACTGTGCCCAGGTGCCTGGTATTGGTATAATTAATTTGCTTTTGCACTCATGATCCCAGAAGATATCACCTGGGATTCAGAGCAGAACATTAAGGCAGTGCAAGCTCTTCCAAGGTTAGGTGAAAATGAGCTGGGTGTTTATTTGTTTAAACCAGAACCCATACCATAGGCTGACAGGGCCTGGAATTATAGAAGGTTTGGCCATGCATAAGCTTGATTTTTCTTGCATTTAAATGTCACTGTCAGCTGTAGGCAATGTTCCAGCTTGTGAAGTTTCACTGAAACTGGAAGCAACACTGAACTTGGCAGAAATGCGATGGTAGGGTTTAATTGAAAGAATAAGCCTGCTATTACAAATTAATGTGGAGAAGGCAGCCATGGTGGAATGTCTTCAGGTCCATATGGCCCTCCATTGCTCATTGATCACACAGCCTGTCATGCATTAACCCTCACAGGAGTCACTCGGTTTGCTGGGAACTTTTACCCACATTTTACAGCTGGAAAATAGGAGCTAGGAGAGTTACCTGCCTCGCTCAAAGGCACAGAAAGGGATTGATCAAAACTAACTGCTAATCTTTTTCTTCCTTTCCAGATTGCTTATAATTTTTCCCTAATGGAAATCACTTATCTGATAAACTTATCCTATGCACTGTGGAGAAGTGCATATTATGCACACCAAGAGAAGCAGCATCTTTTAAAAATAAACCTGTTACAAGCCAACACGGTTTTGGCAATTTACTGTAATTGCAGTTTGATTTTCAGATTTTCAGATCTTTCAGTGAAAGATCTCAAACTGATCATCTTATGATTGAATGAAACAGTAATTGTTAAAATATACTTGGCTGAATACTGATGATCTGTGGGTCATAATCTTTTTTTTTCCCTGAAAAATTACTTTTCATTTTTAAAATGAAAACCATACACTTTCTAGCTACTAGCTCTACACAAAAGCAAAATTACTCTTCCCGATAATATGTATTTTATCACAGAAAAAAACCCCAGGTTAAACAACTCCACAGCAAATGAATTTTACCCTGAACTTCATATATAACTTGATGAGAGTTTCACTGAGTCAAACATTGGCTTTCCTTCATGCTGCTTAAATTGCAGTAACAGATAATAAAGCCTTGTTCATGCTACTTTCTCTTTCCAGGAAAAAGTTGCCACAAAGAGGCTGTGAGGCTTGGCAGAGATATGTACGTGTTCAGAAAATAAAGTTGGTGTTCTAATATCATCTTATCCTGTAAAATTGGGGGAATTTCCCTTTTGTCAGCCTGAAATTTGGCCTTCTTGACATCTATCTTAACTTTTGAGTTGTGTTATCTTGGTACTGAAAAAACTTTCCAATATTACACATATGTAAAAATAGGGAAATAGTACAAATGTTGGTTTTGTTGTTGGAATGTGAAATGAAATGTGAAATAAGGAGTTCTCCTTTGTGCTACTTGGGTGTAGTGGTGTGTAGACTAACAAAGGGAACCCTTCTGAGGGACTCTGAGCCTTAAACAGCACTAACAGGTACAATCAAGCTCTTAAGATTCACCCTGGCAGAGGTGAGAAGTTTAAAGGCAGAAACTCAACAACATTTATCTTTCGAAAACAGAGAAGCCATCTGATCCAAAAAATGTGCTGATTGGTTGTGGTTCACATGGATAATGCCAATATCAGCTACAAAGCTTTCATGCACATACTGTTAAATGAGCCTCTGCCCAGGCTGGTAGACTGCAGTCATATTTGCCTGAAGTAAAAAAAAAAAAAAAAAATTGTCCTTTGCCTCTCTGGAAATTATATTACAGGAGGGAAAACAAGTGCAGCATTTGGGGTCTCACAAGATTATTCCCATGACACCAAAAATACAGGCAATCAAGTTAGGTAATAGTATATATTCAACCTGTGGAGTTGTTAAAAAGAAGTCTCATTTCAGGAATGTGATGGGACCAAATAGCAAAAGGCAAGTTCTTCACTCAGGTTTCCTCAAGTGTGCCAGGCAAGCAAACCCTACACTCTCAAAACAGTGTTTCCTTGCTCCTTCAGAAAAACATACACAACACTAACTTTCTCTGCTCTCCACCTTAAGACACACAGAGGCTACAAGCTCAGCAGTCTGAAAAGTCCTTGGCACTGCCATTGAGAAATCTGAAGCTCTTTGGATTAGTGACTCACCTGACAGCAGCTATGAGCACTTCCCAGCCCAACACAGTCAGCGATGGTAAAAGAAGACACAAAAATAGCAGAAAAGAAAATGTAATTTCTCTTAGTAAGGCAACGTGCCTTGGATAACCAACTCTTTTCTCAGCTTCAGGAGCCTAATAATGACTTTGCCAGGCTGTGAAGATTGCTGCCTCCTGACAACGAAGTAAACATTTTGATTACAACAAGTTGAGGACAGCTGGGGTCTGTCCCCACAGCTGAGTTACTGACCTACTCCTTCAGAGGGAGAAACCTCTGTAAAAAAGTGACTGGCAGGAGAGATTAGGGAGTGTTTCTAACCTTGAATTTAGATCAGACTCAACAGTTTTTTCCTCAAGAGCCATAAAAACATTTCACCTGCAAAAGGAGTGAGTGGTAAAGGGAACCTGTGCTACAAGTTATGCTTAGAGGTTGCATTTGTGGAAGTGCATTTTCATTACAGGAATATAAACAACTAACAAACCTCTCAGATTTTCTGTTCTTTCCATAAACAAATAAGGACAGACTCTGCAATGGAGGAAGGAAATTATATTACATTTATAAGCAATGTGAGTCTTCGCTGGTAGGATCCAGAGCAATGGGAAGGACAGAATCCCATCCCTAGAGGTAAAAGATATTGGGACAGTAGGCTGATGTGTGGCACTTTCCTGCAAATTTGAAAGCACGAAGATTTCCAAAAAAGATGGGAGTATTTTTCACTAACTTGGTTTTAATTAGTTTTCAGCCATGCTCTCGTGATGAAGATAGAAAATCTTTAGAAGTTCCTTTCTTTTCCAACCTGGGACTTCACAGTAAAGCAGATATGACACGTTTTGCTCAGGCACGAGGTTTGTATGAGCTAAAGGAAGGTAAAAATAAAAATGAACCCAGAATTCAGCAATGACTTAATAGAGGTCTGCTGCATAAAAGTTTAAGAGCCGTAATAAGTGTGGTAGCACCCGGGAGACTTTCAAACCCTGACATTTCACACAGGCGTGACTTCTTAACTGGCTTCAGCTCCTTAGAAATCCTTCTGAGGGTAAGAGAGCAGTCCTGCTCTTCCTGGGCATATGCTTTTGGCTTCCTGTGGTCAAGTGGTGATCTGGTTACTCTGCAACTGCTCTAGTGCCAGAAGTGCCACAAAGGGGAGGTCAGTGATAGAGCAGCTGGAAGTAAGAAGAGTGGAGGTGTTTTCTTCATCATACTCAGAGCATAAAAGTCATCTGAAGTTAGGATCTGAGCTAATACCAGTTGAATTTGAAGTTTCCACTGTCTCTGCTTGGTGATCATCTATGTAAACTTCACCTAAATGGCAAGTAAATCACAGCCTTTACTTTCAGTCTAGGGGTGGCACACCAGATGGATTTCATCAGGTGATGGTGTTTCTGGTAGTGGTAGCCTCCTAGAACATATTTAATTTGAACATTTATAAAGGACAGGTATAAAATCACCTCCCTCACACATAACAATCCTGTGAAGCACAAAATTTCTGTTTCAGGCCACGGCTTCAGCTTCACAGGCCCTGTCTAGACCAGGGCTTTGCCTACATCTGCCTTTAGGCAGACTCCAAGGGTTCCTTGAATACAAGCTGTGTGCTGAAGACAGCTGGTCTACTCAGAATTCTAAAAGAATTATGTCTTGCACGAAATGGAGGGAAAAAAAATGTATAAAACAGTGGTCGTTCTGAAATAATTTCAAAACATAGTTTCTTTGAATGACCCACAAGAACTGACGTGAGTTAAGATGAACTGATTTGTCTTGTTACATAACCTGGTATTGGCAAGGCTCAGAATTTAATATCCCAAATTTGTACAGATACAATATAACATCACCTGGAGGTGAAGCAGGACAAACATTCTCTTAGCTGGCAATAGAAATCATTCCCTCGGGAGAGAGAGAAGTAGACTATTTCTACATTGTTGTATCTTCTTTTGCAAGTTCGTCACTGGTGAAGCATCAAGAACAAAGGTGCCACTACAGAAAATTTTGCTCCTTTTGGCAACAAGGCAATTCTTTAACAGCTGTTAAAATCACCACTATGATGCCACAATATCAGAACACAGCAAAAATAAATGAAGAAGAAAAACTGATACTCAACACTTCAGTTAATATGCCCTCAAAACTGGCATTTTTAATTCTAATATTGACTGCCTATGTTGGAATCCCCAACGTTTGTTTCCTTGCCCTGTTTATATGTGCACAATGCCGGTTATTTTCCTTCTACTTTGTCCTCCTCTTATATTCTTTTAAAACTGACTTTTTTTGTCACATCTTCACAAGAGTTTGTATCCCAGATCAGAGCCCTGAAAATTGGTACTCTCCATCCCCAAGAGCACAGTGCTGGTGGTGATAATCCAAGTGCTTTCTTGGGCAGAGCTACTGCCAGCTACTGAGATGTTTCAAATGAAAAAAAGAAAAAAGAGGTCTTTTTAAATTTAGCTAAAAGGCACAGGTCTGTCTCTGAAACCCACTCAGCACCTTGTAGGATAAGTCCTCAGTTTTTTATTACTAGTGAGTTTTAAAAGCTGGAACTCAAGCTAGAATTACAGTTAAGAAAGGTTCCCTTAGGATGAAAGTGGAGAGGCCAAAACACAGGAATAAAGCCTGATTCTGACATATTGGGTTCATTCTCCCAGCAGTAATTAATAACTTAGTACTTACCTATCTACAGCTTCTTTAAAGTGTGCTGTATCCATGCCAGCTTTCCTGGTCACTGAGAACCAAACCAGGTGGAAAATGTACCCTGATGTTTACTTTACCACAGCATGGATCAGTACTACCTTTAATCACAGTATTGCCTGCACTGAAAAGCAGGAATACGTCAAGATTTTTGGTAAACACAACCACCACACATGGCAAACGTCAGGATTTTAATGACACTTTTCAGTGCTTTCCATCTTCAAAGGGCTTCCCATTGGTTGACGTATTTTAGAGTAATGACTGTTTAAAATTGCCCTGTAAAGTAAGTGCTCAAAATATAAAGCTGTTTTCTGGTGTTCTTCTCTCCCCTGAGTTCATCGCCCCCAAACCCTTAGAATGGGAGCTGTATTCAGTCACAGCAACACAGTCCTACCATATTAAAAACTGCTTCATGACAACATGGTTAGCAGGTAGGTGGTTTTGCTGCTTAATTTGTCCAGCATTTTACTGTAAGTGAGACAACTGGCTCAGCCTCCAGGCTTGGCAGGATAGGTGCATGTCTGCCACTTGAGTCTTGCTTTGCTGTTCTTACATGCCCCACTTCATTCAGAAACTCTTTTTCTTTTAATCCAGCCTTCAAGCATGTGTTTCATAGATGCTCCCATCTATGGGATAATAATGCTTAGCTGTTGTCAAGAGTGATGATTTCATAACGTCACAAACAGGTGCCCATTATATTCCTTTATTGGAGACAGAAACATTGCATAATTACAGATTTGATGAGGAAAACTGCAAATAGTATAGACTGATTCTACTGCCAGCAAAATACAGTTATTACAGGATTTATAGACATACAAATATAGTGCTTCTCTCATGCCAGATGGTCGGTACGTAACAATGCCATTAGGAGCGCTTAATTGTGCTTCTACAAAACCTTTAGAGGAGAATGAGGTAGAGTTTCCTTTAGTTTATCCAGTACTTTTTCGCACATCTGTCCTTTACTGCTTTTATATGCTTCAGATCCTTGTAAAATACCCACTTAACTTTTAACATTGGAGGAAACAGAGACCCTTCAGAGGTGTTTACTTCTCCCTTTGTAAGTTGCTAATTTCCCACTGCTTATATGCTACAACTTCGATAACTACTACTGCACCCTTCTAAATGCCTCAAAGGTCAAGTAGATCAGGACATCTGTCTTTCCAAATTTCTGCCTCGACAGAAATTGTTTGTAAATAGCTTCAGAAAAAAAACTCTTACTGGTCTCCATTATGGCAAAGAACTATTTTCGTTCTGTCACTCTCTACTTAGTGGCCAAGCCCTCTCCCTGGAGACAGAGGGAATAGATCCGCTCTTTGTCAAGGTCCTCAACTATGAAATAGTGTTAACTCCTGCATTTATCTCCTACTTGCAGTTCTAGTCAACAATTATTTAGAAAATTAATACGAATTATGGGAAGAGAATAGGCCACTGACCTGTTAGACGATCCGGAGCATTACGTGTTTGTTTTGACCTAATGTTTTACTGTTTTATTACATATAAAAGTGTGTTTGCAGGTTTCAGTTGAGATGTGAGGGCCCAAGTTATGAAAATGTAGGCACAGATGTAGGTATTTAAGCAACTGAGTAAGAGCATCTACTATCCTGCTAGATTTTTGGTATACCTGGGCAAACAAGACTGGACTGAACAAGAATGGTAATGACGTTCTTCTGGCCTCCGGCGTTCACTGACTATTTTTACTCTCACTCCTGGCACACCTGTTGTGGAAACAGAAGACTTTTCACTTTACCTTTTGTTCTGGCATTTGCTGCAAGCACTTACTGTTTACTAAAGCCCCAGAGGAGTGCACTAGTAGGGTGCAGTAGAGAAAAAAACCCTGTTGTTTCACCTGAAGTGGTCACGATTCTAGTGGCAACCAAATCATTGTGAAGAGGGAATTTGGCATACAGAAAGAAGGTGATTACATAAAGAATAAGAATGCTTGCTTTCTTCCTATTAGGTACTGAGATATGATAGTGTAAGATAATAGTTCAGCAACACTGTATAAGACTTCTAAAATGAAAAGCAAAGTTTTTATAAAAAGGTGCAAAATTTCAAAGATTCCATGTTCATCTTTCGATCACTTTGATCATAAAAGGAAAGAAATTCTGTTTCTGCCCAACAGTACCTCCTGAGATAGCTTCTGAGCTCCTGCATCTCACCCTGAAATGACTGCTCTAAGCCTGACAGAATCAAAAACTATAAAGAATCAGTGTTATTAAGAGAACCAGCTCTTAAGAAACTTTCCCAACTCTTGCTTAGAAAAACAAGCAATACACTTATTTTACCTATTGTTCCCTGCATACCTCTTTGGTAAAAACCAAAAATGACCAGTGTTGTAAAACCACTTTGAACACTGTAGTTAAATACTTCCACAAAGTTGTCTTCTCTGTTTCTACCTTAACATTACCCAGCAGGCATTTTAAAGACTTAAAAATTCTACATCAAGGTCTTAAATCCTCATTAAGATCTTTCTATGAACATGAAATTTAAGAGTCTTTTTTTAAACCATGGCATGAAAATTCAGCATTGTGGCAAAAATCAGATACAATAAATTAACTTTCAAGATAAGCAAACAGTATAAATTCATGTTCAGAGAGAGGGATGAGAATATGGCCATGCTGTTATTACTAGTGAACATAATAATATTATTTTTAGTATATTGGGGTGTGGTTAACCTTGCTAGTGTGATTAATGAGAATTTTATCTGAGCTAGTAATTCCAAAACTTTATTCCAGATCTAATACTTGACTGTTCTGGTTCAATATTGTTCCTAACCTGCTAAATCCTAATGTAACCTGATTGTTCTACCTCAAGGTAATGACCAAGCTAGTTTTGTTTATGGAGCTGGGGATATATTTGCCAAGTGTGCTGTAGATGGCACTCAGATTTTGCACAGTCAGGGAAAATATCCTGGAATTCCTACAAAGCATCATGCTCAAAGCAAGGCCTGGACAGGAGGACTGCTACAAAAGTATTTTTCAACAGTGCAATTCTGCTGCTCTTATGGCTAAAAATACAAATACCTATTAAGAAGTTACTTAGCTTGAATGATTTAGGACCTGTGAATTGTTTTTCCAAATCTTGAGAATAGTGACAAAATACAGTAAAACACAGTTCTTCCACACTTCCAAATTGCTGTTCAGAAAATCTGTTGTCAAGACTGACAAAGAGGTCTCTTGGTGCTACTTGACTAAGTGCACCTCTAAAACGGTCTCATGCTAATGACTTTACACTGAGGGGTATAATCCTTCCTTCAAGCATCATTTTTAAATAGGATAGCCCTGTTTGAGGTGAATTTTCTTGTCAGGATCTTTCTATATGCTACTTTGTATTCTGAACTACACCTCTTACTCATTTATGGGTTCATGCAGCAAATCTTTAATGTGTTTCTAATTCAGATAACATTTTTCTCCTCCATGATCAAAATGGTTCTAATCTAAAGTAGTCCTTGAAATACTGGACTCTACATGGCATCTCTCTCACTGCTTAAAAAACTTTGTCTGGAAAGCTTATTTGATCTGTAATAAAATAACTTTTTATGCAAATGTTTGGATTAGATTTAAAAGCAAAACCACTGGTAGTACTACTACTCTACACTTACAAAGAGGTTAGATAACTTGTCCAGGGTCGCAAAGTCAGTAGCAGTCTGTTCAGGCATTATATGGGTGGTAAAGCACAATTCTGATCCCTCAACACCTGGAATACGAACAAAACGCCTTTTTTTCCCTTTTTTTTTTAACTGCCATAATTGCTAAAAGAAAAAGAATGCAGATGGTCACTTTTAGGTATGAGACTCAGTGGCATGATGACAGAAGATTGGGGAAAAGGGGTTGCAAGTCCACGTGGAAGGGAGAGAAAGACAGCAAGGAAGAGCCCACCCCGGGACACGCTCAGCCACCATTTACACCTGCCCACCTCTCAGGGTACAAGCCTGACACGAGAACATGAAAACCCACCAGAGTGGATCCCAGGCAACGTGCCATGGTCTGGCAGGCTGTGCTACCACCTCTTTTATTCTACTCCATAGCAAGGCACTACCAACAGACAGTTCGCACTATGAAATCTGTTGAGATTATACAGATTGTTCTGGAGAGGAGAGGCCAATGAATTCAAGAGGGTTCCTCCTCTAATTAGGCAGCTGTGAAATCAGTCCCAGCTGTTTTTCTGTCTAACTCCTTGGAATACCATGTATTAGACAGACATTTCAAATAACTTCCATTCCAAATTAATTTCAAAAATCACATTTTTCCAAATTAACAGTCTTCACGCCTGAGGATAAAAAAGTATAAAATAAGTGTACAGAGTGTATGGTATCTCTACGTTGAATTTGGCAAACCCAAAGAAGAGTTTATGTACAAAGAGGAGGAGTGGAGGACAACTGCTTTTTGGCTTGAGACATTTGAACAGGTGTAAACAATGGCTGAGCAGAGGTATCTCACTACCTTCCTTTTGTCTTACCAGACTTCCCTTCTATATCCCAGAAAAACCATGTTTGCTTTGAACTGCTATGGACTGAACAGATTTTCTAGTCTAGGAACCTTTATTAACATTCCCACCTGGGTCTGTCACTGTAAATTCTCAGTGAATTTGCCCTCATTCCAGTTAAGAATCTAGTTAGGTAATACCAGTTGCTGAAGCCATAACTCTTGGCACCAGAACAGCTCGTATGACATGCCAGTTTCCTGAAAATTCTCTTATTTGACAGACTTCTTTCTTATGCATGAATCATGCTCACCAAACTGAAAATTAAGGACATGCTCAATACTGAAAATAATAATCAAAAGAATGAAGGGAAGAAGAAAGAACATATGAAAATTAGAATTCATTATTATCCTTTTAAAGTACCAGTGTTTGTAAAACATAAGCATGTGAAAGGCTGAATCTCATTTGATCAACCCAATTAAACATTAAATAATTGCAGCCAATTATGCAAATATCACACAACAATATTAATTTGTTGATCTTTTTTGAACAGTCTCAAATTCTCCTAATGTTAGACTATCTTATGTCTTAAATGATCAATTACCAGAACCATAACTAAGTGATGAAGAATGGATAATTACCTAGTTATGATGTACCATACTCTTTCTATGTAAATCTGTTGCAATTAAACAAATAGGGCACATGGAGAAAAGATGTGCAGATGTTCTTTTACAATCTATTATTAGCTCAGGGAATACCACAGTTCCCTCCTAAATTTTACAAGCAAAACCAGGGAGAATGCAGTACCAAATACTCTCTATTACTTACACATATTTTTTCTTTCCTTTGGATAACGGGATAAAAAAGCAGTGGCAGAATTCAGAGTAGGACAGCATGCAACACCAGAAGAATTTCCTGTACTATACTGAGCTGTCAGCTCCCTGATTTAGGTTTTACATTTTAAAATCTAGAACCTATTCCCCTGGATGCCATTTGGAAACAAGCACAACTTTGAGTTGACACAGCCAGAGTAAAGCAATTAACCAAGGTCTTCAAGACAACAGTTAACATACACACACTACATGTTTTTTTCTTCCCTGCAAGAAAAGACCATGCATTTCTATGGGTCATTCCAGTTTCAATTCTCATAATTTTGAAGTCTCCATCAGCTCAAAATGTGTAGTGAAAGGAAAGGTGTCTCCCTGGTCAGTGCAAGAAAGTGTGCAAACCACAACAAATGAAACCGCCTGGTTTCTTCACATTAAATTACTTGCAAAGAGTTTAAGAAGAGGTTTATACAACTTTCAGGTTTACACTGCAGTAAAATAATTCTTCTGTCTGGTCCTTATTCATTCTGCCTACTGAATAGATTACTGCTGGTACACTGAGGCCTTCACGGGGATTTTTGGTAGACAGTATCTGTCAACCCTAACTTCCCCTTGAGATGTTAAAGTATTGTACAACCACTGAAGACAGATATTTTCACTTTTCCTTTTGCTGCTAAATCTAAGATGAACATAAGGGACAGATTAGATAGTTCAGTTAAAAGGAAGCCACATGTGGTTTCTCATTACATAATCTTGTAGAGAGCTCCATGCCACGCTCTAGTTAAAGGCACTCTTTTGTTACGATACTGGTCTCATCAGATAAAACTTACTACCCCATGTTGCATCTTGACACATTCCTCATGTAATTTTTCCAGCCATGTAATTAAAAAAAAAGGAAAGACTACCAGCAGCTTGTAGTACACAGTAAGATACTGAACGAAGACCAGCACATGGTACAGATTCAAATGGTCAGAAATACAGTCACACAACACTATTGCTACTGTAAGTGAAACACCATTTTGTGCTTACAGTTGTTGTCTAAAGAAAAAACTATTCAACAAATTTTAACAATGATTACAGTGTCAGAGAGAACCTTCAACTGTTCTTCATTGAAAGATCAGATCGGACCGCAGTGAAAGGTAGGAAAAGTCATGATTTGAGGGAGCAAAAGAAAGAAATGGCTAAGGAAGGGCTGTCTTTAAAACCAGACCAAAAATGAACAGGAAAGCCATAAGGCTATTCTTTAACAGTTGCATAAGGCATGGATGGTCTATTATAAATTATATTTTGCCTTTTTAAACTATGTTAACAAATACCAGTAACTACAATGGACTTACAAATCATGGGAGAGATACTGTTGGTTCTTAAAAAAATAAAGTGCTAAATGTTTCCCTTAATACTTGAGCATCTCTACTGCAAACTAGGACAAGAAATGTTTCACTTTTGCTTCTTATAGGACTCCAATAAAGTGTCAATAAAGTTCCACCAGTTTTACACTGAAGTAGCACTTTGGAACATTGATACAGAACATGGTGATCCTTTTTGGCAAGAGAGATCTTAAAGCTGTTCAACAAAGCTGTGTGCAAAAGGAGAAAGCTAATAAATATTACAGAATGATTGTTAGTGAACATTTGCAGAAGTTATTTCCCTAACTAGGGGCTACATGCTCTGTATTGCTTCCAAAGTATCAAGACTGCATGTGAGACAGCAGCGTTAAATGGGGAATGATGTGCTTAAACAGGATGACATCAGAGTTTTGAATGAAAGCTTTTTCCTTCTTGTGCTAGACATTTGCTTGTTGACAACATTGCTTGTTCCTTAATAGGAAGGCCCTTCTACAGTACACGTATGTCAATGGAGACTGGATACGTTTCACAGTGAGAGGTGAAGGGGACAAGAAAAACATTTTGCTGGTCTAAATTGTGTGATTGGATGATGAAAGAAATTCCTTAATCCAAAGTCTGGGTTGCTGTGAAGAGTGGTTGAATTTTCACAGCCACAGTTGTCTAATCTTATTTTCTAGACATTCTGCTGGAAGGCAACACTGTGCCCACAATTCCCAGCTCCGTTCTAGGCCTAACAAAGGGGAACTTTTGCCTCAGCAGGGCCTGACCATGCCCTTCAAATCATGTCTGGAGGAATGTATTCAACTATTAGAGAGGTATGCACTGCCCGAGCAGCCACTGCATATCCCCACAGAGGGAAAGGCAATAGGCCAGCAGGGACCATATTGCAGGCTTAGACCGAGTTAGAGAGTTTTGGCCCAAAGGACAGAGTTATTCCACAGAGTATGCATGAGGGGATCTGGAGGGCTGTGCAAACTCAGGAATCTCCCATACAAGCAGACTATGAAAGGAAAGAGCATATGGCTAAATGTATTTGTTTCCCAAACACAGAGCAAAAGGCAGGATAATGCCAACAGAACCCTGCAGGCAGCAAACAGGCGACGTCCTCGTGTCACACGACGTGTTCTGCTGGTGATGGCAGCTAAACAAACCAAACTGAAGAGCAGTTGAAGAGCATTTTACAAGTTTTCAGACTGTACATAAGGAGGCACTAAGGAAACCATTAGGAAAGTTCTATTGCTAACATTTAGCACCTCTACCAAGAAGACAGGCTTCTACCAAGGAGATTACAGTAGAAATCAAAATGATTGTGTTCACATTTGCCGGATTGTGGAAACAATCATCCTGGGGAGCAAATTGATACTTAAACTATGCTACGCACTGGCAGCTACAGAAGTTGTCATTATTTGTGTCTGTTCTATCTGGAGGGTCTGAACTCATCCACCTTCATGACACCAGCACCGCCCAGTCGCTGTCTTCTCTTCCATACTGAAACAAAGCAAAAATGGAGTTTAAGAATAGAAGTTAAAAGAAACAGTGTACAGTTATGATACATTCTTAGGTCTGTCCTCAGAAAGATTCATATTCACTATTCTGATAGTAGTTTATACTATTTCTTATGCCTTTACTTCTGTTTTTGATTTGAGCACAGCCTAAAAGTAGCTTGAAGCTAAAACCATATTCCAGCAGGCTGACTAGGAAGGGGCAATACTGATACTCACTAGAGATGATACAGAACACTCCTGCTTCTCTTCCATCAGTTTAATCCAGTTATTCCCTGAGGTCTGCTCACTAATTCTCTCCTAAGTAAGCCCCTGTTCAAGCTCCAATAAACAAACTGTTTTTTTTATTTCTTTTTATTTTCAAGGTGGCTTTTTATTATAACATTCTGACTGAATGTGAAATAAAAGCATCACAAATATCAGAGAGTACAATTGGAGAGAATTGTAATCCAAAATAAAACAAGTCATCTTTCCATACACAAACCAACAGGATCACCAGGTAGAAATGAAGGCAACCTATGGTGTGGAGTTGTATCCTTCCAGGGAAGGATATAGTCATTAGGCAGCACTTCTAATTGCTAAGCTGGCTGCATGTTCTAAAGCTCTGTCACCAGTCCTGTAAACAATGCTCCAGAGAGACCCCAAAACACACACAGGGCTCAGCTAAGGAAATAAAACAGTGGTGGACAGACTAGAGGCAGACATGAGTTGGGAGTCCTTTCTCTCATAGTACTAAGTTCAGGGAGCTTAAAAACACTTTCAAACAAGAAATAAAGATTGATTTTAAAAGCTTTATGTAGGCTGAAAAGATCATTCAATGATAATTTATCCAGAGTGGATGAAAGGAACTCCTCCAATCCAGGTTCTACATCGTCAGGAGAGGAGATAAAGGGACAGGGAGAAGACAACAGCTCCAAATCAGGATGAGCCAGAAAAAACACACTTCTAGATCCCCAAAGAAGTGGTGTTCACTGTGCTTGTATTTTACTCTTTAATCCAGCAGGTAAAGCCTCTGCATGACCTTCATATGTGTCACGTCTACTTTTCATTACTAATTCTGCTGCTCCTGTTCTTCAGTCTGCAATGTGGTTGATTAACACTGGTCAGGTGCTACACAGGACCTTGCACAAACCACTTGTTCAAAGGATTTTCACCTTATATTCCCAGTAGTCAGTGTGGTTGCCTTGGGAATTATAACCAAGGCAAAGCAGATGTGTTGTTAGTTTAACCACAAAACACTAAATTACCTTCATGAGAGGCAATTCTGTTGGGGGCAAAGACAGAAAAAAGAGATGTCTTTGACCTTCATATCACTGCCTCTCAGGGAAAAGGTGGCATCCCCACGTCCTCCAAACCAGAGAGCAGGCAGAGGCCAGGGGATTATTTGTAAATTTTGTTGGTTTTAGGTAGTAGTATCATGTAATGCTCTGATGCTGACAAGAAGTTGCAGGGACTGGTCTGGGTTGCCATTTAACTACATTTTGCACCTGCTTCCAGAACTAAAGAGGAAATGAAATATGATACCACAATCAAGATGTTTTCATTCTGGAAATAAAAGCAGGTTTAGCATCCTTTTCTAATTCTGTCAAAGACTTTTTGACTTCAGGCTTGTCAATCCCATCCCTCTTACACTGCCCATCACCCCCAGGTCTTGCTTTGTAAAACTTAACACATTCATTCTCCTTTTTGGTTGTTTTCCAGTGGCCTATCCATTTAAATTCTGCAACTTTGAAAAAGACACGGGATTGACTAAATATCTGTTCACTGCTGTCTTGATTGCAGTGTTTAAATGTATTTTCTATCATGTAGCATAATGAACATATCTTATTTACTGTCCAACCCTTTCAAGTTGCATCTTAATCTATGTTTTAAAGGGTATAGCAAGAGCTTGTTTATTCTCAAAGCATGGATGAAAACCCACAGAAACATCCAAGTGGTATTTCAGTGAGTATATTCCCAGAGAAAATGATCTCATCCCTAAATCTTCTAACTCAAGCAATTATAGAAGACAGTTTACTATGACTAATTCATAAACACACCATTATTTTTTACAATGTAATTGATTTAATCCGAAGTCTTTATCAACCTTTAGTGATCATGATATCTACTCAGTGATGGGAAGGGAAATGCGTATTGCAGTTCTACCACTGTCTCTCTCAACTGGCATGAGAAATGGAATCAGTTCTGCCCATGAGTTTCTAATTTGTCACTCCAGCTCTAGTTCCACTGAACAGCTGTTCACACCCAAAGAAATCCTGTTGAACACAGCAGACTTGTGAAAGAACAATAAGCAGCATGAAAACAGACTTGGAAACACAATAATGAAGAGAGTATGAAACTGTTAAAAAAGCATGCATTGTACTCAAGGGAATTGGTATAATAATACTGGATAAGGAGCCCTGCATCTCCTGGTCAGCGGTTCACATGCAGGACAGTGGTGGTGCTGAGAATTTTTACTTTTTTACAAATGTCTGTTGTTCAATATGAAATGGATACGTTGCCCTAGTTCAGGCAACAGCACAGAGACCAAAGCCGTGTTTGGCTGTAATTTCCTTTGAAATTTATTCTTCAGATCTTGAAAATTCTTTGGAAGAACAGCCTCAAACTGTCCAAATGATATGACAATAGTCCAGTGATACTGCAAAGAGATCTTTTATTTTAGCCCTCTTGATAGAAAATATAAAAGATCTTGGTCAAAGATCCTGAGAACTCCCCTGACATTTTAAGAATATTAGATACTGCATTTTGTCTGTTGCAGCACTGTTTTCTACATGACATCCTGGGGTCCATTTGGATATGAGCCCAAGGAGGACTTGGGACAAGAACTCAGAAGTAAATATATGCATAATAATCCAGGAGTAATGAGTTTAGTCTTGGCATGTAACTAATGAACACAGGGTATGTACACAGTTGAAAGCAAAAAGGTCCATATGCACAGTTGTGAAGGTCAAAGAAAAATAATGTTTAGTAATAATCTACACTTTTTCAGCCTCCTCCTGAGCCTTCGTTGGTGATGGAAAACCAGAGTGACAAGACAAGAGGCAATGGGCAGAAACTAATATACAGAAAATTCCACCCAAATATGAGGAAGAACTTCTTTATTGTGGAGGTGACTGTGCACTGGAATAGGTTCTCCAGGAAGGTTGTGGAGTCTCCTTCACTGGAGAAATACAAGAACTGTCTGGATGCAATTCTGTACAATGTCCTCTAGGATGGCCCTGCTTTAGCAGGGAGGTTGGACCAGATGACCCACTGTGGTCCCTTCCAGCCTGATCTGTTCTGTGATTGTGTGATTAGGGAGGGAATGGAGGAAACCTCAGGGAAGAGGATGGATAAATTTGTCTTAAGCAAATCACTATCTATTGGGCAAGGGAGAATGACACATATTACAGAATTACTGGTAAGAACTTAAAAAATTTAGTGGCAAATCTAGCATCCTGAGCCAAAAGCTAAGAATGTGGAATGGAAATCATAAGCCTTAATTTGAAGAAATCCTGACAGTACTGCCAAGCAACTGCTATTGGATCTTAAATGAAGGGGCTTGTAACTTGTTAAGACCTACTTCTACAAGTAGGTGGTCTTCAAGAGCCCCATAAACTACACTAAATAGGGAAGAGAAAACAGGCAACTAAAATAAGAAGGGCCATCACATGTTGATCATTGACTTTACCTGAAATGGTATTGGCTCCTGTGCCCAGACATGGAGATAAAGCACAGACTCCAAATAGACTGTGATGTTTAGCAAATCACAGAGAAAGGAACTGTTTTAAGAACAAGAAGTGACTGTGTGATTGGAAAGATGCTGAGAAGGAGAAACAGTGAACAGTTGGCTGCATTCAGTGACTGTTTGCTGCTTCACCCATCCCTTTACTGATTAGACTGTACTCATTTGTGATCATGGTTAAGATGCTTCATAATCCTATTTTTTCCCCTTAAAAAGGAACCTATAACAATAGTACTAGATTTCACTGATAACAGTAATATCTTGCAACTCGTATCCAGCTTCCAAGATGAACAGGGAAAAACTCTATTACACTTCATCCCTATTATATTTTCTCAAAGAAAAGAGAACAATATTGATAGAATAATCACACTAAATGAAACAGTCTATATTATTATATAATGCTTTCTATAGCACCATTACCAAAAAGATTATTTTCCAATGCTTTCAAATGTTCACCTTTTATTATTTTATCTGGTTATAGAAGAGGAAACACTTTACCTGGATATCACTCAGCTTATTCAGGAAACGAGTTGTTAACTCAGGCCCATTCTCCATAGTTGGAATGTGCAAATGCTGACATGGAATAAAGGAGCAGGAAAGGGGGGAGAGAAAAAGAGAGTAACATGAAATAATAACCATACATATGGGTGCCTTATGGTTGCCAACAATTTTAATAAATATTTATCATGCTGTCTAGCCCTCTTTACAAGTAGCCAAAGGTTGTTGAAATGGGTTTTCTTTATAGGAGGGCACGCTGAAGCAGTGAAAAGTTAGATTAGTTCAACTGTTATGCTGTTTTTAAATGGAGGCTAATCTAAGCCTTCCAAAAGATTTGTCCAAAACAGAGGGAGTATTGTGTAGGCAAGAGTAGTAACATTATATGCAGTATTTAATTTCAAAATATATCGTGTAGAAATACAACACTTACATTTACAGAACTTATCACTTGGCACCTTGATGTCTCTGATATTCTCTTAGCATCAGATAGTATCAATACATTTATTCTAGCTTATTAATTCAAGAAGTATCACCTAACAGCCAATTACTCTACTCACCACATTTAATGGAACAAAGCACATCCCTATATACAACTGCAAACCCCCAGCCTTCTGAACTAACTCTGTGCTGGCTAAATAGCATCAAGTCAGCTGAACAGCCTGAATCTCTGTGGAGTTCCACCTGTGCAGGAGAAATCTCCCATATGTCCATAGTAGGTGGAAGCAGTTGTGCACCCTCCTGAAACAGCTCTTCCATCAGAGCTGAGATGAGGGGTGAAGAAGAGATAAGCTTGAGGAAGAAACACAGCAGTGGCCCAGAAATTAGGTTTCCTGTCAAAGTCTTTCCTCTGCTCACCTTTCCCAGGTGCCTTAGCTTTGGAAAAAAATGTTCGATAAAAAAAACATGGGAGAATGTATTTTTCTGTATTTGCAAACAACCTTGGAGGTGGGAATTTTTGGTTTGTTTTTTTTTTCATTTTCCATGGAATTGAAATTTTATGTTTTTAACTATTACAAAAAAATCTAGAAAACAAGAGGGAAAGTTCTCTTCTGACAACACACCAGTAACTCACTTGGGAAACACTGTTCATCTTTCCAGGCAACACTCCTTTTCTATCTCCCTTGTTTTTTGCTTCAGCTGCAATTAATTATAATAAAATTCTGAAGAAAGAAGAAAGGAAGGAAAAAAAAAAGAGACATTTTCTTACCTTGCCCTTATACAAAATTTTAGAGATAGGACATACAATGCAAGCTGTTCCAGCACCAAACATCTCCTTTACTCTGTCTTCTTCCAAGGCAGCTGTCAGATCACTCATGGTGATGTATCGCTCAGATACTTTGAATTCTCCCTGCACAAGAACAATCCACCATAAAAATTGTAAAAAGCTTAAAAATGTTTGCATTTTTGTTTTCCACGCTGAAACATCTTTAATAGAACTATTAGCCTAGTGGCAATCAGTCAGGTTTTGACTCTGATTTTGTGATATTTTCAAATCCCACAGTATCACACAAAATAGACTTTAATCAAAAGAACAACCTTCAACGAAGGACACAATGCTGCTGATTAAGTGACACTTCCCTCTGTTTTAGTACAGAATATTTGTATCACACTAGGGAGTAACATCAAAGAATTTTTCATTTGTTACGTGACACAGGATCTCACTACTCATGGTCTCTAACACGCTTGAGCTTGTACAAAAATTAATTATATCAAGAGAGCCTTTGCATCCCACTCTCAGAATCACTGATTCCCAAGCAAAATACATTCTGTTAATTCCACCTGCAAGGCCATCTAGATGTGATATATTTTTTTAATCCCTAGTGAAATTTCACACTGTAGCCTGCACAGAGTTATCACATACAAAAATTAACTGTACTGCAGGCATGAGTAAAGCAATTCACATTGAACAGTCTTAACACTGGAAGTGTTTTACCTCCTACAAGTGTTGAAGAATGCATTGCAACTGATTGAGGGGATATGTTTAAAAGAAAAAAAATAAACATCAAAATTCGAAATTTTTATTTTGTGGGTTTATAGGGACATTATTGTCCTATCAGACCAAACTAAAGCTTAGCCCTTTTTTTATATGCAAGCTTTTTAACATGAAACAGAGATGCTTATGATGGCAGAAGATATGATTAGCTCTGGACAGGACAGTATTTGGAGAGAGAGAGGGAGGGACACCATGTAAGCAGAGTTTCAAACAGGTTAGGCAGTGGATGTCAGGAAGAAGAGAACAGCCTTTGTGAGAGTAGATTATTTAAGTGGACTAAGGTGAGAATCTGGCATCTCACAAAAAAAGCCCTATCAACTAGAAATGTCAGTCTGTCTTGTAAGGGAGGTGGGACTGACAAGTGTGCATGCATGTCTGCACTTGGGGAGTACCAATACAAATAAAGATACATAAAAATTCAGGGCAGCTCATCAGAGGCACACATGCACCATGAAATATATGCCCAGCACTCCTCAGTGCAAGTTAGGTTTAAGTGGTATAACTGTGAACTCTATTTCTGGAAGTCTTTCAGATACACGTGGTTGGAAGCTGAGTTAATACTGGGGAGAAAGTATCACACATGCCTGCGTTATTCCTGCTGTTCCACCCTAAACATAAGCCTGGCCAAAATCAGGAGACAGGATACTGGGCTTGATGAGCCCTTATTTTTACCCAAGACACAGTAAAAGCTTTGAATACTGTAGAGGCAGAGTGAACAGATTGCTGCATTTCAAGATATGAGGTAGTCCCAAGTGTCCAAATAAGTTCTTGGATGGCTACAGTACAGAACAGGAACTGGAAGCAGACAGATGACTTCAAGGCTGTGGCTAGCTAGGCTGCATGCTAGTTAGTGGAAACAAGGCTGGAAGCATGAGAACTAAGTGGAGAAATAGTGTGCTGATGACTGAAGTATAGCTATGGTCATGCATGGTAATTCTTTGTTTCCTTGCTTTAAGTTGCTGGTACCGGTGGATTTAATGAGAATTTTCATGTTAAATACTACACGCAGCTACTTTAACAAGATTGGTATTGTTCTGTGTGACAGGTGTGGGTATCCTGATGTTGTTCTGAGTATTCTATGAATTTGCATGCCCTTAGTTCCCATTTAGATTAAGGGACTGAGTGCACCCTCAGCAAGTTTGACAGCAACACCAGGCTTTGTGGCGCGGTTGTGACACCGGAGGGAAGGGATGTCATCCAGAGGGACCTTGGAAGTAGATTTTCAGACAGGTTGGATATCACTCTGAGCCATTTGATCTGGTTGAAGATGTCACTACTCATTGCAGGGAGGTTGGAATAGATGCCTTTAAATGTCCTTTCCAAGGCTGGGTTGGGTGGGGCTCTGAGCAACCTGGTCCAGTGGAAGGTGTCCCTGCCCACGGCAAGAAGGTGGAACAAGATGATCTTCTAAGGTCTCTTTCAACCCAGGTCATTCTGTGATTCTATGAACCCAGATTATTCTATGATTCCATGATTTAACCAGATCACTTGAACTTTAAGGTACTGAGCCCCAGAAATGTTTGTTTCTGTTGACATTATAACATGGTTATTTGAAACTATCACTGCCAAGGCCAAAACACTCACCCAACTGCGTGCCAGATCCAAAATGCTTTGCCTTGTCACTCCTGGAAGGATGATGCCATCTAAAGGCGGGGTTGCCAGTTCATTTTCTGTTGAACACAGAAGAAATAGAAACACTAGTTTAAAAAACAACCAAAGTGACAGAAAAGCATGTTTACTGATACTACACCAAACATGTGGGTCCCTTTAAATTCAGCATATTCCATAATTCTGTGGTACCCAGTAAGATGCAGTTTATACCAGAGTTCAGTAAGAAGACAAATTACAGAAAATCCATTCAAATAAACAGTTGTTCAGTGTTTGGAACCTTTTGAGTACACTTCAGTGGGTGGGGAAAAACAGATTTCATACATCAATATATACATGGCTAATGCCTAGCAGCAGGTTTTATTCCTTAGTGCCTTATGGGTTCACTGTATAACTATTGGAAACCATCTAATGGTTCAGTCTTCAAATTCTGAAGAGAGAAGTAGAGGGAAAGCCACATCTAATAATCCCAGGGCAGATCATGACTTTCCCTGAACTGCTTTATTTAATTTAGGAACATGGGATTTAGTATACCTACTTCATGGCAGTAACATGAAACATTTACCAAAAATTTTGAAATCCATCTACTGAATCAGTAAAGCACTGTAAACCTTGCCAAGCCTCTTTGAGAGACTTCCTTAATGATCTTTTGCAGTAGGTTAGACATCATTTTTCCCCTCCTAATTCTCTCTTTACAAATTAGAGCAGTCCTAAGAAAATTCCAACAAGAAGAACGATTCAAGTTCTTCAACTAGTTTGGGTTTTTAGCTTGTGCTTCTTGTTTCCTTTTGAAAAACAACATTAGGTAAATATTCATCTAACATAACTAATGTTATGTTAGATGGCAGATAAATGGTAATCCACACTTGGTAAATAATTCATACTTGCTAAAAACTTGAGCTACAACACAAGTTTGTAGGTAGACTTTGTTCTTCCATCTGATCTTTGCAGCAAATTATAGTTACTCTTTTTCATTTTAAACTATCTCTTTCATTGTAAACAGAGTTTAACATTTCAACATTTGAAAGGAATATAAACATTTAAAATATTTGCTGGTTTCTATTATCAGAGAACACTGATCATTCACTCTTTTTCAGACAGAGACTTTTAGGACAGTCTCAAGTTTGCCCTGAGAAATCAAGACATCCACAGTCTTTCAGTAATACTATTCATATTTTTTTCTAACCATTTTCTTTCCCCAATGATAATTCACTTTCTTTCTTGATCTTATAAGGAACCTACCCTTCTCATAAAATCCACAAACCATTAAGCTTTTTGCTTATTTTTTACCTAGGTCACATAAAAGGAAAAGATATGTATCTTCATGATTTTATTATGTCCCCATCTCCCTGGACCACAAGAAGATCAATGAATCCAGGCCTTTTTGAACCACTCTCAAAGGAGAAGCTGTCTTTAAAATATTTGTAAAAGTCCTGTGAAAAGTTGCAGCTGGGTAGATGAGAAAAACACGGTGTTCGTCCTTGGACTGTGGGAGCCAGGTTGAGCTCAGCTGCTCAATACTCTGTTTTCAGCACTCAGGCAGATAATTTCATGTACAAACACTGCCTGTCAGCCAGAGCACACACAGCTCCAGACTGACTACAGCATGGGCTCTCCCCACTGTGTGAGAGTGGGCATTGGGGCTGGGGTGGGATAGGGAAATGGAGGTTAATTAAATGGAATTGGTCATTGAATCCACTACTCAACTTTCCATTTTGTCAGGAAATAGCCATTACTTTTTAATGCAGCCAGCCCTGGATTTATTCATTTGGACTGGAAATTTTTC
Source organism: Corapipo altera (assembly GCF_003945725.1). Taxonomy (NCBI): domain Eukaryota; kingdom Metazoa; phylum Chordata; class Aves; order Passeriformes; family Pipridae; genus Corapipo; species Corapipo altera. The sequence goes on along the minus strand of NW_020884873.1, from coordinate 3,373,248 downwards.
TTGTCTATGCTTCCCTGTTCCTTTTATGAGAATCCATACACACACAAGTGATAGACGTGAACTGCCATGCCAAAATGTATAGAAAAGCTGCCCTAGGACAGGCTGTATGTTCTGCTCTGGTTTGACTAACCCATAGTGCCATTCCCTAACCTATCCAGACTCCTAAGCACAGCAGTGATCTCTTCTTTCTCATACAGTCAAGAATAGCAGCTTTCCTTTCTTTAAAGCCTGCACAGCATCACTCCTAATTATGATGCATGTCTGGCCCTAATTCTGGCACAACTCTCAAAAGAAGAGGACTTTAAAACTTTCCATGAGCCACAGGGTTCACTTGATTCTGAACATGGAAAACCTGATGTCCTGCGTTTGTGGCACAGTCACATACAAATGCACTCCTTTCTTTAACAGAAAACTTCAAATACTGTGGACTTTGATACCAAAGATTGTCACTACTCTTCTCTATTTGGTGATGTTGCCACAGATCTTGTCCAGGACCTGTTTAAGCTCAATAACATATATTAATTAATTTGAGCTAGTCTGAAAGGGTGCCAGGCCAAACCAGCCACCAAACAGCACTGAGCAGACAGGACATGGAAGTCTCAAAATGTTTCAAACAGCCTGCTCTGTAAAATTTTGTCAAGTGTACATATGATAAATACCAGCCTGGGACCACCCGGGGAACATCTGCTCCCCTGGTACCCGGCAGAGACGATAACATTATCCAACATGGCATGCCAAAAGCTCATCCTCTCTGTGAATTAATGCCAAACCAGGCTCCATATGACATCAGTTTGTCCATCTCCCAGAAACCAGACTGTGAGCTCACAGACTCCATTTGCCTTCTGAGTTATTTTGACGGACTGGGAGCCTTAAAATGTATAGTCACAGAAAGGGGGGAGGAAAGGTATTTGAAGGAAAATGTCAGGGTTTCTCTTCTCCTGCTATTGTTACATTGTTGCAGCAGTAGCACCATCAGCCCAGTGCCCCATTAAACCAGGCACAGTATGGGCTTGCTATAACAATAGAATTCTGTCAGAGTGTGTTAAAGGGGATTTTTTAAATGAGGTCTTGCATATTATACACCTTCAATTTTTTTTACACAACTGTATTTATGAACATATAGCAGACAAGACTGCAAACATGAGATGCCTTCAATACTAGTCACAGTACAACTACACTGAGAAATTCACGTATTTTACCAAAAGGATAAATTCCAAGTGAACTTCAAGGTCAAGAAAAACCCAGAAAAACCTTTTTTCACTATTATTAACAGGTGACTTCCTCTCCCAGTTTGTTCTGGACCTTTCTTTCTTCTTATTTCCCATCAGGCTTTTCTTCTACTCTTCTCTCATGCAGTCACTCTGTCTTTGTGTCTCTGTCAATTTGCTTTCCTAGATTACTTTCTCCTCCTTTCCTTTGTCTGCCATCTCATTAATTTGCTACTCTTCCCTCCTGCCATTGCTATGGCTTTCTACTAGAGCAGATGATACAATCTTTATTTTCTTTGTAGTCTACTTGTACAAGATACTTCTGCAGCACAAATAACCTTCCGACTACAGAACACTAAGCAAACTTACATTAAATTTTACCTCTTTCAGAGAATCTTTTCACACATCTATTTTTTAATTTACGAAATTTTGAAGTGGGTACTATTAATCACCATTTTAATAGCAGCACTAAAGTATTAAGCAATGCCTGAAAGCAATTAACAATGTATTTACATTAAAGCTAGAAGTGGAGCACAAATGGTTCCAAATCACCTGGAGAAACTAAATTTTTCAAAAGTGGACACAGATTTCATAGCTAGCCATCTTCATGTTGGACATACACTTAAATTTTGAGGTGTTCCATAAAGCCAAGCCTATATTTTAGGCAGAAGAACTGACATTGTTGCAGGAAATGAGTTTCAGTTTCAGTGTCAACAGTTTCTTGGGACAGTTACGTGCTATGAAGAGGTAGGTGGAAGGGACTGTAGGGCAAACAGATTTTTCACTTAGTGAACATAAACTGTAAATAGGATTTGATGAATGAAATGAATAAATACTCCTGTATTTATGCAACAGCAGATATCCAGGTATGGTCATATTCTAAGCCTCTGCCAGAGCAGCAGTGGGAATGCAAGAACTGCATAGAGCATGTCATGTTATTTTACCAAAAACTGAGTGGATTCCTCTCTACTCCCTCCTTGATGTTACAAATAAAACGTTTTTTCAGGCTCCTCTCGCCATCCAGGATAACAGGTCATGTTTAGTCACAATGCTGTAACTGAAAATATACAGCAAAGGCTTGCAAGAAAAGCCTACTCCCATGGGAAGCATGGATGTCCTCCGGTCTAGGCTTTACCGGGATGGGTCTGTCATTTGTTATAAACCAAGGAGAGCAGTTCTGGCTACTCAGCAGTGACCTCAGAACAAAGAAAGGCATTTTCCTCTCCATGATGATCTGCAATTTTTGCCTCTCTCAGTTTGATCTCTCTCTCAGCTGCAGCATTTGCATAACAAAACCAAACCACAGCCTAAGTAAGTGTCCTTCCTGAAGTGACAGAACACAACGAGAAGCGCTTTCTAAACCCCGATGCAAAGCCAAAGGTAAGGCATGTGATGACACACATTGGCAGCAGGAGCAATTCTCAGCCCAAGATCCCCTAAATTAAGCATTACCCAACACACCGGGGGACAGGGAAGTGCTCCAGTGAGGATACTGCCTTGTCCTGTGAGAGGGCAGGTTTGCCAGCACACAGCCTGCTTGGGTGGCATGAATTACAAGTTGTTTGCTACGGCCACCTCACAATAGTACCATTCACTAGTGCACTGGTAACACAGTGATTGGCAGATCTTTGGAACAGTACGGTGCTGCAGCTGGATAATTCCAGCATATTCCTGGTTTAAGCACAATGAGAACATTGAATTCTAATTATGTCCCCGCTTCAGTGTCCTTTCCCTGGGCAGAACAAGCCAAAATCTATTTTCATGTCTCTCCAGCAAAGTTGCACAAGGCATAAATTTGGCCATCTAGCTACACTGACAAATCTACTGCTGCTATAACGACAAGAAAATTTCTAGTATTTACTGTTTCATTCACAAAACTTCATGGACTCATTCAACACTGAGGGAGTATCATCCCCCTTTTAAAAAAAGTGGTAAAGATTTTGCAGGACAAACAATGAGACCAGAGCTGGGAGTCAGGTAGCTGAATCCCTATTATCCTACACTATCCAAAGCACACTGCTGTCCCCACAGAATGTTGCCTCTGTGCTCTGCAACTGAACACTCACAGAAAAATGGTAATTTTCAAGGGTACCCGTGGCACTACAATGAAATCTGAGTTTGAATCCTGCATCTGCTGCATCGTGCAAAAACTCAATAACGTATTCATGGAGGGTCAGCATCCATGGAAGTCAGGAGGTATCCTTTTATTCACTTGCCTGAACATTGGCTCAGTCCTTTGAAGAGTCATATAGTCTTCCAAACTAGTTATCAGGTGCAGCTATCACCTTTCAAGCTCTGAATATATGCATACACAATGGGTGTTTTCGAGATGTTAAATAGTTGGCAGCTTATTAACTAGTTTTCTAATCAGCATGTACATTGCTCAGAGGTAAAAATAGCTTCAAGAATGATGGTATGTCTTGAAAGCATCATTTGAGCATTAGTGATCTGGAACATTTACTGACATGTTTCTCTCTGTCATCACTGGACAGAACTTCAAATTCTTTGAAGAAAGAGCATTTCTTCATCAACTGGATGCTGAAATACTTCTGGCTATGCTTTGGGAACATTTGACTTGCCAAAAAGTGACATGGGAGTCACTCATGCTCAAAACCACAGAATTTGAAGAGATGCACAGCCACAAGTTGTCTTTTAGCACCTCTGCGCTGTTTCTAAGCCAACACCTCCTCAGAGATCAAGCTGGGCCAGAGAATAAGCCTGATGTGTGACCTTCTGCATGGGTAGACTCTGCCCTTCTGAGCACATGGACTGGCCCTGCAGTTGAGTATGTTATTAGCAGGCAGCACTCACACCTGCTCCAGAATCTCCTCTTTCCCAGTGATATAATTAACAGTCACCTATTAGTTTTCAGAAGAGAATAATGACTTCTTTTGTTAAATCATCTTAATTTAACAGTTTATGATCTGCATTCTAATAATCATTTCGTGGATTATGGTCCCAACTGCCTACTCTGTTAAAGTTTTCATGCTTTATGTTACTGTACCTCCATCCTCATTGATCCAGTAGAGAAACAGATTCATTGTTCCAACTTCAGTTATTTGGTGATCTTCTCCATAGAGCCACAAAACCTGCTGGCAGCCAAACTCCAGGGCTTCTTGCTGGGCATAAATAGCAGAACCATAATTCCTTCAGAAACAAAAAGAAAGAGCAAAGAGTTATGACTATCTAATTGGCTATCTTCTCATTTTTAAGCAAGATTTTGTGCACATCTACCTTATGAGCAAGTACACTGCACAGTCACTGCTTGTCCCTGGGACATTTTCTTTGGAAGTACTCTACCAGTATTTTACTAGATCATTTGTATCTACAACCCCAAAACTTTGCAGGGCTGAACAGCATCAACAGCTCAAAGATATCCATCCAAAATGGATACCTCTTGTTCCATATTCTGGACATTCTAATTACTGCAATTAAACACCATAGGAAAGCATTTATCTTTATTTAGCAGTTGGCATCCTGGAGAGAGAACAACAATTACTCTCTAGTTCATATCTTAAAAAAAAAAACCAAACAAAAAACCAAGAAAAAAAATCATCTACCTCATCTCATATATCTCAGATTAACAGATGAGTAATATATGTCAGATGAATCTGTTGCTGCACAAATATCAACAGAGGCCAGTTATTTCTTTTCTAATAAAAGACATTCACAGAACAAGTAGCTTCAGGAGCTCCAAATGGACCTTGATGAATTCCATATCCTTGAGGAGCAAATGTTTTCCTAAAATGCTGCCTGCAGAGCAAATCCGACTGAATAATACCTGCGCTTAGGCCTAGTTCAGCAGAAAACTGCCAGGCTAAAGTCAACGCAGACCATTGGCTCTTCTTTCCCTTAAACCCCCAAACTCCCTCTGCTAACTGCAGGTGGCTTGTTGGGACAGCCTGCCAAGGAAGGAGGTCAGCAGCCAGTGCTGCTCCCTGCCCAGTTGGCAGCAGGATGCCGTACTGAAAGATGCTTCACAAAACTGATGTCTTCAGTGTTAACTGCACCAAGGGGAAGAGCGAAAGTATTACATGGACACCTTCCAGCTCCAGTTCCCTAGGTTGAGGTGCTGCAAAAAAATCAACTTGGCAGTAATATTCAAACAAAAACATGCAACTGCATTGTATAAATAATATTTGTGAAGTACGATTTTGAAATCTTTGTTGTAGCACATTGTTTGTTTAACTACTGCATTTAATGTCTCTACATCTGCTGGATTAGGTACTTCACTAAAACCCAAATCTGCTTTGTGAGCTATGTAGAGAAATGCAGAACAATGTTTTCTTACCCTCCCATTTTGCAGTCCCCTGTTCCTCCTTTCCAGGCTCTTACGTATTTTGGATCCGCCCATAAGGATATTGGATTGAAGCTTCCACCTGCAAAGTAAGAGCCTACAGGGCTCAGTATGACATACAGGAGGGCTTTAGTCGGCTTCTTCACTCCAAGGGAAGGCTGAAAATAAGGAATGTAAACAAATCAAAAGTCAGTGGCATGCTCCAAACATCAGGTGCTTTTGAAACACTGCTTTCAGTGGAACTGCAGCATGAGAGCTTTTATCAGGACAATGCAAAGTGCTGCAATGAAGAGAAAATATTTATGTAACTTCCCCCCATCCAAGCAACATAACAACCCTAATTTTATAGACTGTCACCATTCACTTAAAGCATTCCATTTACCTGTATATTATTCTAACCTTCTCAAAGAGTTCCAACCTTTTGAGAATTCAGAATTTAGCTTAACAAGGTACTATATAATTACATGAATTAATCATAGCAGAAGCCTTCAAAGCCTTCTAGGGGAAGGAGTGGCAAGAACCACTGCTAGCAATAACAACAGTGGAGAAACCACTGTCAGCTGCATTAGTGAGGAGAATTAGCCAGTGCCACTTAGAACTGGCATTGGTAGAGTCGAGTGCTGGCATTGTGAGTGACTGTGTGACAACTAAAATTATTTGCCTGCTGGAAATAGTTCACGCAACAGCACAGGAAATAACCTGGAATGTATCAGATTTTTTTTCCCCCTTCTCTCTGGGGGGCTTCTCATACTGCAGGTCATCACCATCAGTACTTGAAGGTGGAGGTGAAGTTTGGTACTGGATAAAGTCTGAAGCCTCTGGTAGGAGACTGCTTACCTTCATGATTCTGTAAAGCTTGGGACTGACAACAGAATCACAAAATTATTATGTTGGAAGGCACCTCTGGAGGTAATTTTGTCCAACCCTCCTGCTCAAGCAGGACTACATAGAGCTGGTTGCCCATGATTCTTGGGATCTTCTGTACAACTGAATGGGTTACTATTTTCTCTCCGCTCACAGAAATCAGTTTTGTAAAAAGAACAAGCTCATCCTTGGTTTCCACTGAGAAAAAGTTACTAAACTTAAATCTTTAGGACCAAAGCTAAACAAAGCACATGAAGCTAAACTGGGAGGTAGAAGGGAAAATAATACTGTAATACTGGAATGACTGGAAAATTCAAATAAGCCTTCCCCAGGTACTGAAAGGGTTGTTTTGATTTCTGTCTACCTTACTCCTTCAGAAAGACTTCTAACAAGATTAACTGATTAACTCAATACTTTTCCTGACTTTTACATGATCTCAATACTTTTCCTGACTTTTACAAAGATTGTGCTGCCTGGTTTCTAATTGTGTTGACTCATAAAAGCTTAGTAGGACATGAAATCTGGAAACAACATACGACATAGTGGAAAGGCCAGATGTGTTGGCTAACCTGAAACAAAACCCATCAGAGAAAGAATTTCCAAGAAAAGGGAGAGAAATTCAATGTTTAATATCAGTGCTTTACAGTCACTGCATGGAGATCCTTCCATCTGAAAATCTGCAACTAGTTCACAAGTATTAAATTAATGGAATCCTAGAACACACGTGAAACGTGCAATGTGTGGTAACTACTTACAGTCGTGGATATTGCTAAAGAGTAACTTGCCTAGTTTGGAACCCTATGTTCTTCAGCTGCCTTGTCCTACACTCTACCATGATAAGTTTCTCTCTTCCTACTGCTAAAAAAAAAAAAAAAAACAACAAAAAAACCAAACAAACACCCTCAAAGTTTTCATTAAAATAAACTCTCTGTTTCTAATTCCCTTTATCAACATGATAGGTTTGACTCACACCCATGTGAAACTCAGAGAGTACACATGGGTAATACCATATAGCAAAGGAGCTCTTATAAGGCCAGGTTTGTCTGGGTTCACTAACAAATTGACATGAGAATTTGTTCTCAGTTCTGTTAAAAGTGTCTCTCAGAAGAGCCATCTTAATTTACTGGGTAGAATCTTCTGAAATCACCTCACTAAGGTCAGGATGGCGGTATGGGTTTAATTCACAAAATGCACACAGCAAATTTCTGTTCCCTCATGCTTTCTTCAGATTGTTAGATTTTTAAAGGCAAACATTAGCATACCACAAATAACTATCCTTTCAGTGCAAACCCTAAGTTAATGTAAATTCTTCTGTTCCCACGCTGAGGAGTTAATCCAAGTTTACTTTCTGTGCTCTGAACCGATGTGCCCACTAAGTGGCAGTGTGGTCAACATTAAATTTATGCAGTAGCGCTACAGGTGAGGAACTCAAAAGTAAAAACACAAAACCAATCTGCCCCGGAACTGTAATCCTGTCATCTACTCACTGCTGCATGCTTCCCTTTATGGATGGAGGCTTTTCTCTCATACCTAAATACACAAAGGTTAAGAGGGAGAAGAAAGCGTTTCACACCTCAGTTCCAATTAAGGTAGGACGGATGTACAGGCTGGCAGCGGTTGAGTATGGGACCCACTCCTTTTCCACTTCCACAAGCTTCAGGATGCACTCTAACAGCTCATTCTGGTCAAAAGACTGGGAAGGAAAAGCAAATGGAGAAAAGCAAATGGAGAAATATAGCCAGAACATTCTATGGCCTTTACAGATCCAGATGCTGTAAGGAACACTTCATCAATTAATGTAACAGTGACAGCCCACAGAGGTTCATAGGACCTACATACATCATCTTGCTTTAGTTCATTCTTTACAGAATTAAAGATACCATGGTCTTGGCCATTGTGCATTTTTGTATAGCACCCTGCATGTCCTCCTCTGGTCCAAAGTATCATCATGGGATACTAAAAAGGAGCCATTGACCCTTCTTGCCTCCAAAGCACATGGACAGAAACCTCTGTGCAGCCAACACCTTCACTTCACTGCCGAAGAGTGCTTTGGGTTACAACCCCAGGGGGCCAGCAAGTCTCCCAGTTTGTTACAAAGTTCCCAAGATCTTACAGCTAATAAGCCGAGGAGGAAATTCACTGACCAAGATACAACTGCTAAAAGCAGTATTAAGTTGCTGGCATGATCAAAAATGAAGGCAGTCAAATGCTCAATCACTTAACTGGAGTGGAAAGAAGAAAAGGAAAACATTAACACTGTAACAGATTAATCAGCTGTCTGCATGCAAATACCTGCACCATTCCTCAGAAGCAGACTGTACATCTGAAACGGTAGGGAAACAACAAAGCAAGCAAAACATTGTATTGATTTTTTAAAAAAAAGCGTGTCAAACAGTTTCTTTCATTGAATAAGATCTGTTAACAAAGTTTAACTGGACTATGGAAGAGATAGAGCGTTTGATAAATAGTACACTACTGAAAAGTTTCAGAGGTTTGCACTCTGAAAATGGAAATATGCTCTGACTTATGGAGAGCAAGATGCCTTGGCTACATACTGGCAGAGTTGTCCTCCTTGCTGACCGTGCCATCCTGTCCATGTTGAGAGTTGGCCGGAACAGGCGGATTTTGCCATCCACTCCTCGGTAAGCCTTCATTCCTTCAAACAACTACCAAACCAGAAAAAAGAGAGAAAAGAAACCAAATAGTGATTGAGACTTGTCATCCCACAGGGATCTGTGCAAATGCAGAGAACACCCTCTGAAAATAAAAGAACTTAACTTGTCCTGCTCACAGTACTCAAACCTAAATGCTAACTAGTGAATCCTGGCAATACACTCATGTGAGATAGGATTATGAAATCTGTATTATGAAGATGACCTTTCTATAATTCAGGTGTGCCTTTCTCTGTCAGGGAACTTAATGATAACCTCTTTTTTTTTTTCCCCATAGTTTGGTTACAGCAATTAAAATTTGTAACATGTGTTTGACTTAACTCCCTTACATCCTGACTGATACCTACGACAGAGCCAAAGCAGAATTCTCCCTTACATAAAGGGGAATTTTATGTTAATAGTTTTTAGGTCTCTGTCTGAAACACATTTTCGGTAGGAAGTGTAAGATAAGGTAACTAAGAGAATTCTGTTAAAAGTTCTTGCTGTAATTGTAGCAGGATCTTAGCCACTTATTTCCCCATATATCCCGATGCTGTGGAAGGGGGCTTAGCCTGCATGAGAGATGGATGCATCAGCCTTACACTAGAGGAAAAATGCATGAAAATGTTTTCTTTATATACTTTACAGGAAACGTAAATTCAACATAATTATCCTATCTGACTGCAGAATCCACATGACTGGTGTTGACCACCATTTTACCAGAAACCCCTATACAATCGATGCCCTCCCAGCAGAATGCCCTACAGCACCTCCTAATCCCAGCAAAAGTTTTTGCCCACAAAATACCCATAGTTATTTTCAGATAAATAAATACCCATAGTTATTTTTACAGATCGATAATTTCTGGTTATACTTATAGACAAAGCCCTCATGTATGATATAAGCTCACACTAATATATACATATATATACAGGTATTATTTAGATTAAGTATTAAAAGGCCACTTATGCTTATAGATAAGACTTCAGACTTTTAGAATTTATTTTCTAAAACATTTCTTTAAATGTGAATTTCAGTTGAAGTTCTATGAATTTAACAGCTGTCAGTCTCCTCAGGCTTCTCCTCCTCTGTCTGTTGTACAACAAGTGGCTGGAACTACATCCCATGTGGCTGGAAGTGTACACATGCAGCTTTTTTATTTGGAAAAAAAAAATCCTGTGTTTGTGTACAAGTAATGTAGTAGAATACTCCAGGTTTCATTATTATTAAATTCTGTAATATCTTCCCTCAAGGGTCAGTGAAACGCAGTGTTTAGAAAGCTTTCGTGCAGTCTCATGGCAGAGCTAGGTCCTTCCACATGACAAATTTTAATTGGGTTGTAACTGGGTTGCAGGAATCCCGACAATTTTCCTCAGGCTATGTGCCAACTAAGTAGCAGAACCAGAATTAAACCCCAGAACTTTTTACCTCCAAAATTTAACTTATTCCTATGGAAATGCCAGCTTTATTAAAAGCTTTACAGGTAGTTTTGAAAAAGAAATTGTTCCCAGGGTAAACACTGTAGCTACAAGAAAAAAAATCATATCTTTAATAAAGGATGGTATAGCTGGTGATATGGATGATACTTGGATACAATTTTTATCGGGCCAGTTACTAACTAATGCCACATTTTTGGAATGCTACTTTCGTATTGCTTTTATCCACCCCACCCACCCTTCTCCCAAACACATTCACAGAACTTTTAATGAGAGGGAAAAGGGAGGAATGCCACTACTAAGATCTGATTGATGGTTTGAGAGAAGCAAGAATCACATCATTACTGAAACACAAAGCCTTCACAAGATGTTAAATATTTTTCTCCAAAAATAAATACTTTTAACCTTCCAGAGCTCGGTAAAACCTTTCACTCATTAAAAGGGAAGATAGTAATGTGTTCCAGAAATGCTTAACTTGAATAAAAGCAATTGTTGTGGTTGGTTGATGGTTGGTTGCTACAATGGTGTGAAAACAATATTATCTGACATCTGTACATCATGGGAGCTGGATCTGGAGTTCAGCAGATCCAGATTATCACACTGCATCATGGAAGGCAAGGAGGAAGGGGAGGGAATGCCAAATTCATCACTTTTATTATACCCACTGTGTATTCATTGAGCCACAGCAATGACACCAGATTCTCCTCTGTCTGTCCTCTTGGCTAGAGGAAACGTGATGCAATAAGGATAAAAGAATAAAAAAAAAAATGGAAAAAAATAAGAGCATATTCATATTAGCAATGATTTTAGACTGGGCCAGAGGCCAAGCATTAAAGCAATATGGTACTAAGAGTGAAATATAGATTTGGGACTCCAGCGTGGTTTCTTACTTCTTGGGCAGATCAAGAGCTGCAGCCTTAGTCACAGGGGCCTGTTTAAATTTACACAGGACCTTTGAAGGCTTGGTGACTAGATGGGGAAAAAGTCAGTAAACACAAAAAAAACAGTGAAGGCAGGAGCTCAGGGACAACAAGCAGGGAAAAGCTTGATCTTTCCCTTATACCGGAGGCTAAAATAAAAAAATAAAATAATAATAATAAATAAAAAAAGAAATAATGAAAGAAGCACAAGCAACTCCACACACTTCAGTGGAGACACTCCCACCTAGCCAGAAGTGGGAGGAGAAGTGGGTGGAGAAGTGGGTTTCCATTTCAGGATATGTGCTCTACCAAGGCTCCCACACAGGTGTGAGTACAGCCAAAGCTGCTTTGGAGACACAAAGGGCAGCTTTAGACAGAAAGCAGCTAAGCACGGAAACTGTTAACCACGCTGGCTTCCGACTTAACATTTCACTTCCCAAAGTTTCTTGTTGTACACTCTCTGCTTAAATGCACCCACATGTTCTGAATGCATCAGATCCAGTTCTGAGCTCTCCAGACTTTTTCGGAGTTTCAAACAAGCACCTCTCTAGTCTGTCCTGCAATCCAACCTATCAACCTTTAAACCAGCTTAAAATAACTTTCACAAGGTGCAGGTTCAGTCCCCAAACTAAAACTGCTCTTGGAATTTCTCATGGTCTTATCCAGCGCTGCATTAAGTTACATCAGAGAGAGTAACTGGACCCATCCACTGTCAGTAAAACAGAATGCTTTCTCAAATGAATTTGTCACCACACAGGAAAGGGCTCATCTTCACTACGTCAGAATGTTAAGTGAGCTAGAATCCACAGGCCAGAGCTGCTTCTGGGTTGTACTAACAAAAACATAACCCTGTTGTAAATAATGCAATTATTCTGGAAGAACATCAGTGAACAAAACAAAACATAACTCAATACTAATAAACTTAAGGCAGTAATAGTCCTCGTGTTACAAAGCTGTGGCTTCAAGAGCTAATAAAACAAAAAAATGGTTTCCAAATCAATTCACTACTTACTTCTATAGCATAATGCAGAGATGAGGAGGCTGGATGTAATGAAAGGTTCTCCAGTGGCTTAATATAGGGTTTCTCCCATCCTGAAGCCAAGGACCATTCAATTGTCAGCATATTATCAGTGAACACAGTTCCAAATACCAAACCACTGGGATCTGGTTTTTGCTTGAAAGTTGTAGCTGGCGTGATAATCAAGTCGGAAGCCTGAAGGAACATGGAGACAAAAATGAAGCGTATCAAAATAATTAAGTCAGACTGAATTAAAAATGATTCTGCATCAGTGAACATGGACAAACTTTGATATTTTCTCTGTAGGGACATTTAATGACATGATGGTTACAGGCGGATAACCTCAAAGTAGCTGGCAAAGTATTCACACTGTGCACACACACATATACACAGTGCTGTTACAGAAGAAGTAGCGTATTTTGAAACTCTGTTAAGTTGGGGAAGCAGTACAAGGTGCAAAACCAGACATCAGATGAAAATCTCTTGGACACTTAGGTTAACACATCTGTACAAGTTCCAGAAGCACCCAGTTGCTGTACCTCAGAACATAAGCTGATCACCAGAAATTAATCCCCCTCACAACTAAGGGGATGTTGTGCCAACTTTCCATTAATATAGAAAACCAACGTGAGATCAGAGCCAGCAGGCAGCAGATTACCTGTGTCACAACTTGTTCATTCACATTCTTACATTCCTAGAAAGATCCCATTAGTAAAAAAAAGCTAAATGTTTCCCTGCATGAGGGATTGTAGCTGCAGAGATGTACCCACAGGGATTTGTGCTGGTTTTGTCTGAGATAGAGTTAATTTTCTTTATGGTGCCTTCTATGGTGTGAATCATCCTAAAGAACAGCAGGCAAGGAAGGAAAGCAGGATCCTCTTTCATACACAGGTATGGGCTAAACAACTAGAGAGGGCTACAGAGTGGGCAGATTTGATCCACCCTCTCCATTCTCTTTCTAGGCCACCTGAGCATTTAAACTGTGCTGGTCAGAGGCAAGGAAGAATTCAAAGAATCATAATCAGAGCTCCATTTTCTGTCCTAACATGACTCAGAAAGCACTGACCCTTATTACAGACCCCCAAGTGAAAGCTTGCTCTTTCATGTTGGGCGCATATAGAATAGACTGGAACATAAGTAATTCAGACTATTGTTAGAATGATTTGCAAATGCAGTAAAAAGGCAGTTCTGCAAGACATATCACTGACTTGGCCTTCTCAAACCCAGCACACATTGTGTAAAATGAGTCAAAACCAGTCCCAAGTTTTTGAAAAAGAACACATGTACTCCTGCCTCTGTAAACAACCTAATTTTCAAGATGTCTTTAATGCATAAAAGTCTGTTTTTTATTGATTGGTTGTTTTGGTTTAGGTTTGTTTTGTTTTTTTTTTTCCTATGCTTAATGGCTTAGATGTGCTCCTAGAGCAGGAGCACATGAATGGCTAAAAGCCTGTTTCAAACTCTCTCCAATTATAGGGCTTGTCTAGATATTACAGTGCATTAGCCTTTTTGAACTAATACATAATCTGATGAAACAACAATTACTCTTCTTAACTCTTCCCTTTATTCTTCTGACAGTAAATGTTCCAAGGGGAAAAGCACTACCTAATGATGTCCTGAAAATAAAAATTAATTTTACCTGGCAACCTCTTTCACGTGCTTTAGAAAAAAAGACATCACAGAAGAACATGGATCAAAATAAAAGCCACAGAGAAGTGTTTGCCATTATCCACAATGCAAGACTCAGCTCAGGAAAAAGTTCATGCAGGAGCAAGATGTCAGTGGGGCTTTCTCTGCACACAATCACAACTTCTTCCAGTGGTATCAATGGCTCTCCCTGGAGTCCAGGCTTCCTCCTCACCTCAGTTCACTTTCACTGGGATAATTGTCTTTACAATAAGCTGGCCCGGGGGGCCATAATTATCATATGGAGTCTCATGCCCTAGAACTCCCATCAGTGTGCTGATTCCTGCTTTTATGCCTCAGTTTGCCACTTCCTCAGTGGTGGAGGCACATCTAGTTGAAAGGCAACACTTCAAAACCATTTGCTAAGCTCATCGGGGTTAACAATTAGCTTTTATTTGAGAATGGGGAAAGATTTTAACCTCGCTATTCTTACTGACCCACAAGCACACGTGGAGGGAGCAGCAAGCTGCAGCCACAAGTGATGAAACATTTTCACTTGGGAGCATTTGGGCTCCTGTTTTGCCACCAAAGATACTTCTCCAGATTTGGAGATGTGGGGTTCAAGAGGCCAGCCAAACACTCACTGCTGCAAGTGACTGCTCAGAGCAGTGGCCCACAGTACTCAGTTCTCAGCCCCAAGGACTGGGGACTTTCTGCAGTCACAAGCAGAAATCACTCACTGGATTTCAGGTTGAGTCACTTGAAGGCAGAAAGTGTAGAGAAGGAGGTATGATGCTTGTTCAGAAAAGAAGCAAATGATTTCCAGAACACAGAGATTCCTGGAGCTGCACACTCTGAACAAGGAGACCAACTACTGTTTCTTACCTCCTTTATCATTTAGAGAAACCTGCTTTTGTTCAACCATTGTGCCAACACCTGATTTAACCATGTCAGGTACAGCACTTCACCCATAACAATTCCTTCAAACAGCAGGAGCACCCTGTATAACACCTCAAATATAGGTTAAACTGCTCAGACCAGTAGGGCAACTATCATTCAACAGGCAAAAAGGCAGTTTTTCTCGCATCTTTATAATCCTCTTAAGCTCTCAGAAGCTGCACTTAAGATTTTTTTGGACATTACTTTCTTAAGGCTCTTTCCCCTTACCCATTGTAATGTCTTTTTTCTCCTTCTTTTTACCAAGCAGTGCAAGTTAACAGTGTACAAAAACACCTAAAGCTTTCAAAATCACAATGCTTTTCATGTCAAGACACCATCAAGTGATGCAATGCATTTAATGTGTTTTTTTCCATGGAGGGTGATGCGCTGGGAGGACGGGTTGGAGGATCATCCTTGGAGTACTCTGTCCTACAGTGTGGTTTGCACAAAGTATTACCACCACCCTCAACCTCTTCTAGGTCCCTGAGTAATAAGGCTCCCTACAAAACACTTTGCCTGGCTCATAGAGTCTTTTGACTTCACTTGGTCAAGCAGCACCAGCAGGAGGGAAAACAAACACTCAAAAGAACCTGCACAAGGGGAGCAGAGCAAGGCCAGATGACTAATACCAGGGGTACTGATTAAGTATCAGTGCCTATTACATTAATATCACTCATTAAAAGATTACCACAATGCTCCCCTGGTATTACCTATGACTTTTATAAACAGCAATTTATTTTTTTCCTTTGCCAACATTCCCCCAGCCCTGAAAGCAGCATGTTAAGGATGCATTAGGGATTGGCATTAGCACCCATCCAGATCTCTGCTGTTTGTACTGCCAACACACAGGGGAAGTTTCAGCTGGTTTATGTTTTTCTTGCTTTGTTTACCAGCATGTTCTCAAGCACCTTCTGGTGCTCCTGCCTAATAAAAACCATTGAACTGGAAGGAAAACCAGTAAAAGCAGAACAAAAAGGGTAAGGGAGGTAAAAAAGAAGCGGATGAGGCACACGGTCTATTGGGAAGAGGCTATTTGGCCCCTGTTGCCTAAAGCAGAATGACAAAGGCATAGTTCCGGGCCTGCAAACTCTCCAGGTTGCAGCACATACAAGATGCATGTACCTATGGCCCAGCCAAAGGCACTCTGGTAAGGAATAGGAAGAATTAGATTGCCCTGCTTATATAGGGAGTGGTGGGAAGCCAGTTGGATAATGTTGATTTTCAAGGCTTTCATGGTACACCTACAAACAACCAGAGGCTCACACAGACACACTTTCTTTGAAAAGCCCCTCATCTGAAAAGTGCCTGCTGACTCCAATGCAGCATCTTCCAGGGCAAAGCTTTACCCAGCCCAAGTAAAGAAGATATAATGTGACCTCTGGAAACTAAAATTCATCATTTGATCAAAACAGATCATTTCAATTATGAGCTGGGTCGAATTAAAAGTGACGTGCTGGCCAGTGTCAATTCTAACCAAAGCTGCAACAAGACATCCCGGTGCCTCTAGCCAAGCTGTCAGTTTAAGGCTTGTTCTACCCAGCCTTATCCCTTAAGTGGATCTGGAGCTGAGAGCAGCCCCTGGCCAGAGCTGTGACTGTCATTACTCCATTCCTACCTTTCTCACCCCAGACAAATGTCTCAGGCAGGTACAGAAGGCAAACACATGTTTTGTCCTACTCTTTCCACCAAGTTTTGTCAATGCTTTCCCGAATGACCCTTGGCTGTAGCTATTTTCACTGCACTGAAAATACTAGACCACAAGCAGTAGGCTGGGCAGCTCTAACAGGTGTAACTCATTTGGCATACCTAAATTTTTCTAAACACTGTGCTGGGCCAGGCATTTCTCTCACTTACTTGAGTAAAAGCAGACCTGACAGTCTCAGCTGTAAAATAGCTTACAGATTACTTCACTATAGCAGCAAGTTTTAGCAGAGATCCTCAACACATTAGCATCCACTCAGTGAGACTGACTGTAGCCTATTCTGAAGCGACCTCCCTGACTTCCAGTCAAGGTGATTCACTCAAGATCACAAAGCAACTGCAGCAATTATTTTTTATTACTTATGCTGAGTTTGTAAGCATATCCTAGGAAAGATCAGGGCCTTCTGATGCAATAACAAACACGGAAGCGTGGACAAATTCAAGTAACTTGTTTTGCCCTTGCACTTGTGAACAGCAAAATGTGGTTGCAGCAGTGGAGCCAGTTTGGAGAGGGAGACAGATCACAAAGAGCATGGGGAATTACTGTGAAGGGAAAAGGTAACAAAGCATAGCTGGGAGGAGCTGGAGAGATTGAGGCTGGGACTAGACAGAATGGTTTTGAGGAGGGCTCCAGAGATCAAGATGCTTTCCTGCCTTTCAGTCCTTATGGCTGTGGCACCCTCATTATTGCTTCTTGGCTCTCCCCAGCACACATATCTCTATCCAAGGAAGCCATTCTTTCTGATGGAGCAGCTACTTTTGCCCCAGAGCACCTTCTACCTGGCCTCCTCCTAAATGACAGGCTGAGGAGAAAAGGTCTGCACTGCCAAGGAGAACCAGTGATGGGGAACTTTGCTCCCCAGCTCTGTTGCTCTTCTATGGACACACTCCAGCACCTCAATGTCTTTTTTGAAGTGAGAGGCCCAAGGCAGGATTCATGGCACAGCCTCACCAGTTCTGAGTACAGAGGGATGACTACTTCCCAAATCCTGCTGGCCGCACTATTGCTGACACAAGCCAGGATGCCATCGGCCTTCTCGGCACACTGGTGTTCACACACGTTTGGTTGCTGTCGACCAGCACCCTCAGGTCTTTTTCTATCAGTCAGCTTTCCAGCCACTCTTCCCCACAGCTGGAGGGTTGCCTGGGGTTGCTGTGAGTTGTGGCTGAGTGCCTGACAGGTCAGGAACCAGACCTGTGCAGACAGGTGGTGGGAACAATGATGGGACATTGAACGGATCCTGATCTTCAATATGCTTTGGATGTCACTCCAGAGCAGCGCTTTGCCCACGTGGGATGTTCACATGTCTGAGCCCCATCTGCCACACAGTCTCTGCCTTGCCCAGGGTGCCCTGGCTGGGCCAGGCTCCAGCACCCTGGCACTGGGAGCACATCCTACCATGTCCAGTGGGAGCACACCCAGGGTGATACTGAGGCTGCCACCAGACCTGGGCCACCTTGGGCTCCCTGCTCTGGACTCCATTCCCTGTTCTGACTGAGTTGGGATGCCTGATCCAGGCACTGCCCTGGCTGCCACAGCATGGCAACTGGACTTGGGGAAGCTGCAACCCATTGGGGCTGGGCAGTGCTGCAAATTTTGGGAGGTTGTGGATAGCAGGCTGACCAAAGTTGCTTGTTGATTCACCTTTGGAAGCCAAAACCCTCTTTTTTCTTAAGGAAGCTTCTTTTTGGCCTTGCAGCCAATGAGCAAGACACCAACTTTCTCCTCCAATTCAGCTGTGTTGTTTCTCAGATGTCCAGCTGCAGGTGGCAGAGGATTGCACCCATTTTCTTGCTGACCTGAACAGTGATCTTATCTGGCTGGAGAAGCTCATCCATTAGATATTCCAGCCCAGCAGTCTCATACAGAAGGATTCAAGCTACTCTCTGTTGGATGTAATTGGTTCTCTAGAACAGGTACTATGAGCAGCCCACAGCAAATTGCAAATTGGTCCAGGAAGAGCCTTCCACGCCATGGACCTGTTTTCTGCAGCCTGATATCATGAATTATGCTTAATAACTACTACTGCATGAAAAATAGCTTGTGCAAAACTCTTGAGAGGAATCAGGGGTGACACAGCACCTTGTCCATCAGTGGCATCTGAGCAGAGCCAGGCTGAGCAACTAGAAAGTAGGAAAAGGTTATGAAGACTATGTGTGGTGTTAGGGCAACTGTTCCCAGACCTTGTCTTAGAAACAAAAATGCTGAATATTGCTACAGTAGATGAAACCAACTGCACCCTGTTCTAGCAGGTGTTACTTTTGTCTACTTTGTCTGACTTACTATCTCTCAGCTCTATCCACTAATCACTAGCTGACACCACAGCAGCATTTACTTCAGTAAGAAAAGAGGATATTTATGTCCTACAGGCCTTGAGTAAACCAAGGTCTGTGGTTTGTTTCTTTTCCCATCCCTCTTTCTTTGGAAAAGACTGTTAGTTTTCTGGGGCGGAGACCATCACTTTTCATATAAGGCTACACTTGTATGGCTCTGATACCAATAATTAAGTCTATAATAAAAATAATAAGAACACTAAGAGTTCTATCAACTCAGAACAGAATAAAAAAGAGTCAAATAAATCCTTAGAAATCTATTGCTAACTTGTAGTTATAAAATTAATGTTAATGTAATTTATCCTATAATCCCTTTGTCATCAATACTATTTCAAATTTACAGCAGAGCCTGAGGCTTGAAAATGGAAACTGTGCCAAGATATAATAAGATCTGAACAGGAAGAAAGCTCTAATTTTCCTACTATAAAAAAAAAAAATCAAGAGAAACAAAATATTAAAAAAAAAGGTCTTCTGCAACCTCAGGGAAAATATCCAGAATTTTTTCAGCATAAAGCTTCCCTGAGACTTCATCTGAGAATACGTTAGCACATGTAATTGGACTCGGGCCTGGAATCATTGCATCAGACTGACTGTACACTGGGTAATAAACCACAGAACAAATGACAAAGCAAAAGTAAGTCAAGGCTCTGCATCAGCTGCGAGTCAGTCATGGAAACAACAGAAAACATGGCTGGAAGGACTTTGTCTAGTCCATCCTCTGCAAGGCATCCAACCTAAACTATTCATAACAGATACTTATCAAATGCTTGTCAAACCAAAGAATGAAATACTGCTACACTCTGCAAGCATTGGGAAGAAGAGAAGGGCAGCACGGCATACTGCTGGCTTCTTTAACCTTTCCCCTGATCTGACAGATGCCCCAACTCTGATGCAGGAATCTTTGATCTGGAGCAGTAGGCAGGGAAGTAAACCTGCTCTGACAAGACAACAGATAAGTGGCTGGAATTGACATAAACTTCTTGCCTTAGAGAATGAAAAGGGGACACAGTGCAGCAGCACAGCTGAAAACACAGTCTGAAGCTCCCAAAACATACCAGAAAGGAAATAAAGATGTTGGAAAGCTACAGTAAGGCTAGACTATAAAGGACTGAAGAAACTTATTTTGTCCTAAAAAAGCACTCAAGCAGATAGATAATGCATAATATCATTTATTTCAATAGCACTAACTAAATTTTAAGAGTTTTTCCATATGTTGCTGAAATGCTGCCCGTGCAACTTCCCTCTGATTTGATTCAAAGCCCATTTAAGTTAATCAAGACCCCTTCCTCCAGCTTTGTAGGAATTTGGATTCTAAGGGAGGCAAAACTATCTGAATCTTTATAGCCTCACCCATTTCTACTACTTCAGGAAAATTATATGGATTTATAATTGTTAGGTTTGGGGGGTTTTTCTCCCTTACTCATTAGTCTTTCTCCACTTACACGTTTCAGAAGACATGTTCTTAAAGTTAACAAAGATGCAAAAATGGGGTTCCTACAGATCCTAAGGAAACCTTCTACCTCATACTAAGGAAATCTTAAGGAAAGCATCTATTTGATTTTAATGAGGTTATCTACTCTACTCCAGTTAATGTTATTTTCAGATATATGAAAAACAGTCGTGTATCTCGTCTATCAAAAAACTGTATAAAATATTTCAAATACGATTACCTCTATAAAATTCAAACCACCAAGAGGCTGATAAGTCTGTTAAACATAGGGAGAAAAACTAGACACATTATCACATTTCAGTCCTTTAAACCACTTCTGTTTGCTAACAGCTATTCCAATTAACTAAGTGGGGTGATCAGAAAGTATGAGCAGGCTTTAATGCAATCATTGCACTGGTCTGAAAAACACACTGCTGCAGCTCACTGGTAGAGTCAGCTGTACAAAAATCCTCTTTGGCCATGGAACTGCATGTCATGTCTGCAATGTAGATATATCTGGGCTTTAGATTAGAAAGAAAAAAGCAACTCCATATGGGGAAACACAGACTGCAATTCTGTAATAGCAGAAAGTCCTCTCACAGACTCATGTGCAAACATTTCCGTAAAAAAACAACTAGGACCATTCTTCACTAATGGAATACATTAACTAAGTACCTTATTCACATGATTCACTATGGATATATACTGCTTCTTCTCAAAAGATCTGGCAGCTTGGTTGATGCAATTCCTGATGCTGTGCTGCTCCTTGCCTCACAACCACTGTATTTCTGCATTGTAGCATAAACACAATGTTCCATTTTTAGAAAGAGTTTGCCTGGGAGAAGGTTTGAGTCTAACACAAGATGAGGGCTCACAATGGCCTGTGACACAAAACTGGAATAAAGAGATCTCTGACATTTCACTGATAACACATCTTTGCACAGCGGTGCAATGTTTTAGGTGTAAAAATAATGCTGTACAAAAACAAACCTTATAAATTTGGTCCACAAAGATTTAAGACACGATTGTCTCCTGGTTTGGGAAACATCATTTCTATTTCACATGAAGCAAGAGAAACAAAAAATGAGGTATTTACATCTAAGCTTCTCGAAAAGAAGTAGCCATGTTGAAGGAGGACAGGAATTGCAAACCTAACTTTCAGACAAACAAGTTGGAAATATTTCTCCTAAGTAGCCTGGGCAGTCACAAACATGTTATGTGGAGTAGCCGAGAATAGAATCATAATCTCACATGTCCAAGTCCTGAGCAGTTGCAATTAAATCTTCTTACCCTGATTTTAATAAGCCTGTAGACATGCCAAGAAGTGGATTCATGGAATGCAGGCATTCAGCAGTCATAATTTCATATGGAATTTCAAAACCTTCTGGAAATATAAAATGCTTTTATCTTATAGTCTCTTACATAGAGGTTATGGGAATAATTTCAAACATTCAGTTAACCACACCTACCTTTTTCTCTTCTTCCATCTCTCTCTCTCACACTGGTAGAAAGAAGGTAAACTCACAAATTGCCACGAAATTAATTGTTTAATCTGCCACTGAAACTGCCACAGTTGCCATTTCCTTCCACTCAGTGCTTTCTTAGAAATGGGGACTAAATACGGGATTAACATAAATCTCTTCCAGTTCGCTAGGCTGGTAGTTCATGGAGAGTTAGGATATAGAGATAACTTCTAAAGCAAAAAAAAAAAGCCAAGAGAATACTATATATATATATTAAAAAAAAAAAAAAAAGAAAGACAAAATTCTCTTCCTAAATTGTACTTTCTATTCCTGTGTGTTCAGCAAAGAAAACATTTAATATCAAAACTGGGGACTTGATACCACAATGACATTAAAATTTAAGTAGTCTTGGAAATAGGTGTGGACACTATGAATTTTATAAGTTTTGGAGTCAGTTTATAAATTTGCTTTGGGAATCACTGGCTGTCACTAAGCTTTGTGTTTAAAAACAATTCTTCACCTTGGGAAAAATAAATCCAGAAGATGATACAAGCTAAATGGAATCTCCAGAATTCTAGTGCTATTTCGGTGCTTCTACAGACACCAACTATATCTTAAGCTCCTAGTGGAAAAGAAGTTAAACCATCACTTTCTTTGGGCCATAAATCAACTCTGCCAAACTCTCCCCTGGCTATTTTTCTAGCAATTTCCTTTTATCTTGACTAAAAGCTCCTGTTATTTGCTGAAGACAATTAGCTTTATTTGCAAATCCTTCAGCTTCAGATAATGGAACAATCAGTTCCTGTACTACAGCTTAGAAAACCTACTTCCTAAAAGCCTGTGACTATTTGAAGAACATTACCCACTTGAAGAGAAACACAGAACACTTGCCATCAAGCTGAAGCTGAAAGGAGCTGCCACAGATCTCAAATTCTTTCCTAATAACTGCAGAGAGAGTAGCAGATATATAAACCATTTTCAGTGGAAGAATGGACTGGATGACCTAAGGTTCTAAGATGATAAATAATTGGAGATGCCTTACTGTGTAATGTTATAGACACACACATACAGATATCCAATTGGTCATCTTTCTTTTACTGCTTCAAGAGAGTTTATATAAAAGCAGATTTTCTATATACAGATTTTGGGGAGATACTGCTTATCACAGCATCAAGATATTGGTAAACTTCTATAATAAACTTTTCCCCATTCAATCCAACATAAAGGAAATATTGTATCTGATCAATCAAAATTTTAAATGGGGTCTAATAGAGAAATTAAAATGACAATGCAGGGCATTCTCCCAACAGTCCCAACTAAACCTTAAACCCACAGAGGATTTAACAGCTTCAACACAACAAAAAAGCCTCACTGAGTGCCCCTATGCTTTGGCAGGTAAATAATTTATTGATGTCAGTAGAAAATTATAATTTGATACAAGCTGGAAAGAGTTTGAAAATATATAAACCACGTAAACTGCTTTATATTTCTCAGCCTTGTAGATAATGTGGTAACTATAATGCATGTATTTTCTCATTCCAAAAACATGTCAGTGTTCCCTTGATCCATATGCTCTGAGCGTGTCAGTAACTTTACCTGCTGCTCATATAAAATCACAAGAAAACTGCTTTGTACTTCCTGAACTCTACAAGGAGTGGAACTTTCACCACATCATGCTAATGTGACAGTGTGATGCAGTCAATTAGTTCAGATTTTAAAAAGATGTTTCAAAAATCAAACTTCTGTATTTTACACATTTTTCATCTCTGCATTGGAGGAGAAGGAAAAAAATTTGGTGAAGCAACAGTTTTCTTCTTTAAAGAAAACAGGGTTAGAGAATTGCTTATTTATTATTGTCAGCAACGCTTTCACACATAAAATAGTTCTCTAAAATAAAGTTTAAAACTGTCTATTATCTCAAAATGGCTTAGTCCCTCTCCCAATTCCCAGAGTAAGGAACCCCATATCCCACTATTATTCCATTATATAGTTTCATTAGTATAAACATGGTTACAAATCACAGTAATGTAAAACTTGCATTGGCAACCTCTCAGTTTGAGCCACAAATGCCTGCATTGGAAATAAATTTTCAGGGTTTTTTTCTAGTGTAAAATACGCTATTACAGCTTTAGATTCTATGGAAAAACTGTCAGGCATTTTGGTTGAGGTTTTTTGTAGGTTATACCTATAGTGTGGAAATAATCTTTATGTTCTAATTTGTGCAGTATCTGGCACAGTGTCAGCTAGTTCACAGCTTGGGTTTTGAAGCATTACAGCAATGCAAGAAACAAACACTAAAAATACATAATTATAGATAATTCACTATATCCAGCATCTCTCACAGCTAGACTTGAGCTGGCTTCAAACTGGAAGCCATGCAAACATATTACCACAGCACTGTACTCAGTCTAGCAAGTCCAAGATCCCAACAGGGATCATCAGCTTGAGCACAGCACTGCACTAACCTGCCTGTACTGCTTCCAGTCTGTATGGGCTCACATCCCACTGGCCTGGAGCCTGGGAAGGTTGAGTCTGTCTGGAGGAACACTCATAGTTATTTAGAGTAGCATGAGGAGCCATTCAGATACAGAAGCTCCACTTGCACATTTCTCATTCTACTGCCACAAGTCTTCACACGAGCAAGTCAGTCCAGATCCACTTGTAAACTGCAGCTACTCTGCTCTGCTTTGGTATGGCAGACTAGTCCTTTTTCCTAGAAAGTCAGCACCACTTTGCCACACTAAACAGGTCATTAAAAAACTAAAACAAAAGAACTGAACTTTGCAGCATTAAGATGCCAAACTAATTTTCCGTAGCTTCAGATCACTGAAACACAGAGCAACATAGTACAAGTAGGTAATATCTTCTTGAGGCACTCCATGTATCAGTCCCAAAGAGAAAACATATTCCATGACAAAAGGTTAAAACAAAAAGAAAATTGTCTTTCTGGAATGGATTGATAACATGAGGGAAGGAAATGGCAATCACAGATTCATAGAATTAGCTCTGACTTTGAAATCCAATTGGGTTTCTTCGAATCAGTTACATATGGAAAGAGACCACCACATTATACAAACAACATTCCTTCTGTCTTGTGACAGGACAATGGGTAGAATGAAGGCATTAAAGAAATTACCAGATTTTTAGTCGCAAAAATTAAGTGCCTTAGACATAACTGTGTGCTGTTTTGCGGTATTGCTGAATGCAAGTATAAGAACAAATCCAGACACATGCATTTCTTGATTCAACTTTCCAAAAAACGTTCAGTGCTACAGAGGGTGACTGCACTTTCCATTATAAGTGGTTTCATATTCCCCTTGTAGAGTTCCAATGCTGACAACAGGCAAAAACTGCAAGGATAATTTCTTAGGTTATGGTCACAAATCCCCACCAGTTTTTTAAATAAACAAATATATAAGTACATGCATACAGCAGTTTAGGGAGGGAGAAGGATTTTACTCTCATGGAAGGAGGTGAGTAGATAAATCCTGGAGATTTGACACTTTCTACAATACAGGAAACTCTGGCATAATCACTATTTCTGTCAATGTTTCTCAGCTCTTCCAAGATCACCGGCCACGTGTCAACTCTAAATGCCATACATTGAATGTTAATCACAGACCTGTCAGGATGAGATTTTTAAATGCAGAATTGAGTCAAATTAAGGTATTTCAGTAGCAATTAAGGTAGTTTAGTAGCAGTTAAAATGAAGAAAGCGACAACTCTGACCTAGCAGAGGGGCTCACTGCCTGCTGGAAATTGTAGGTAACATTCATTCCTTCCCTCCCAGTGTTTAGGGACTTTCTGAGTCCACCTTTCCAAGTCAGGCAGAAACTGCAGTAAAATTCAAGGAAGCTCACCCCACCTAAAGAGCACAGCACTGCATTCTAAGAAGAAATGTCTTCACTCTAATGTGGCACTCAAACGTTGGACATGATCCACTGTAAACAATATGTTTTATGTAAGCTTTAACCAAAACCATACCCTGTTTTCTACATTCCCACAATCTTGGATTATTTAGGTTACTGGCACAGAATTGCAGCTTTCCTCAGGACAGTCAGCCCCATGGGTCAACTGGATTCCTTTGAATATTATTAGCTATAGTTTCTGAAATTTTAACCATAACTGTCTTCCACAGAAATGTTTGCAAATTTTTCTTAGAACGAATCCAGGCTATTTAATTTGTTATTTTCTGGTGCTGGTTCTTCCTTTTTTTATAAAGTTTTTCTTCTTAATTTGACAATGAAGTTAAAAAGACTGGAAATAATTATTATAGCGCATGACACTACAACCAGTACCTATATTCTCATCTTAACTTTCATATGCACACCTTCCACAGTATGGTATTTTCTAGAAATCTCTACCCCCTTCTGGCGACTGCAGCTAATCTTCAGAAACAGAGCCATAAGGCAGGAATGGACTTATAAATTAGACTTCAGCCTGAGCCAGCTGTTTTTTTCTAACATTATTCCCTTTATGACCATCTGTCCCACCTGCTAATACATTTTTCCCCTCACACAGACTTTCCACTACAATGACTTGCCCTCCTGGCTGACATACAAGTATCAATGGAAAAGAGCTTGGATTAAATCCAACTTTGTGCCACCCGATATTTGGAGCTTTGGTAAGGCACTTACTTGACTGCTGGTATAATTAAATCTGCCTTAAGTCTGCTTTAGTTTATGCCCAGTTCACCTATGACCCAAACACTACCAGAGTGTGGCCACTTTATCTTTCTTCTGCACTGCCTCAAAGAGTGAAAGAAGGAGCTTAGTGTTGTTACACAAGGGTCTCCTCTCTATAAAGCAATTCTTGCTCTCAGATAGCACATTCCATTGAATGAATCTGCTGAGATTTATCTTGTCTATTTGTTGAAGGTGAATTCACAAAACCCTGCACTCCTCACTTGTGAACTCTTGGGGTTTCAAAGCTGGCTGCATGCCTGGTTTTGTCAGCATTTTCTGAATCATCCTAAATTTTCCTCCTTTGGTAGAATTGCCAGAGAGACACAATGCAAAGAAATGAGGAAGAGAAGAACTGGGAAGGGCTGAGAAAATGAGGAAATAGAAATTAAGTGGCATGTTGCTATATGGTGAAATTCTGTAGTCATGGACTCTCAAGAATTCTTTGCTGTTCTCAATGACATCAACACTGGTATAAACCTTACCAAGGAGTCCAATTTAAAACTTTTATTCCAGCATTTATTTTTCTTCTCTGCTTAAAGTCTGACAACTGAAAGGGAACTAACTACTTTAGCATAGTTCAGAAAACTGTGTAGCAGTGACACCACCCAAAAAAATAAGGAAGAACATGACAAAGTGTATAATTATAATTTCATTTTGGGTACTGCTGACAATAGTCAGAAATAACAGGAAGGGGACTGCTGAAAAAGCACAAATGAGGTCACCTTTTTCTGGGTACTACTTTTATGTCTGCAAAATATAGATGAGGCTTTTTAAAGGCTGTAAATCAGGGAAAGAGAGGGAGAGAAAGAATTACAGATGTGTGACGTAAGGAATAAAGGCAAAAGAAGTATAAAAGGCAGGAAAAAAAGAAATGAGCACAGTGTAGAATTCAAAGGAACACGTGCTGACAGGCTTCACATTTCCAACAGAAAACTGGAATTTGCCATCTGTGTCCATACAGTGTTTAAAATGAGCTCTTAGTTACTTCCACTGCATTCAGGAAGGAGGAAGAAGAAAAGAATGATATCTTAACTGAGCTCAGTTCTAAGCATAAGATTAAAATAAAAAGAGAGGGATGCAATTTCATGTCAGTTCCTGGCAGCTGCTCAGCATTCCTTATTATCATAGCTCTGTTTGCTTGTGGAGTGCTCATAATGTGGCAGAGTTGCAGAGTTCTTTGGAGTCCTTCTGAGATCCTTAGCTCTGTAACTTTGGGACCAGATGGAAAAAACCTTCTTCTGAACACCATTCATAATGCCAAAGTTTAACAAATAATAGAGTGCTACAGAAATGTTGTTTGGAAAAAGAACTTGATGAGGGAAATCAATCTTGATTTCTATTGCATTTGAAGCAGATAAGAGTAAAATTAAAGTCACCTATCTCATTTTAATTTTAATTACTACTAACCTTTTAGCTAGTATCAGAAACTATAATAGGCTTCTTCTTGTAACATTCTTAATTTCTACATCGAAAATATGTTCAGCAAATGCAACTTACAGAATTATTTACAGAATTCTGACAGTCAAGTGTGTCAGTAGCTCTGAACTCCTGCTCAACAATCATTACCATGTTATGGATACTGGCTGGCACCATCCACTGAAATGCTTCAGATAGTCATCTTTTAACAAAAAACATACCTTGAAAGAGTCAGTCACATGCTTTGCTGTTTCTCCTGAACATCCTCCACCCGTGCACTCATTCTGACAGCCCTAGAAGAAATAAAACCAGAGGAAATCAAACTCAATGCTCATTGCAGAAAAGTTGATACACATTCAGTTAATTCATTTTAGGGACAGACTGAATTGAATGACCATTCAAGCTTCATCTTCAGTAACTATATTAGCAAGAACTTTGTGGTAGTTTCCCAGCACAACTTTCCACCCTCTAGGTTTTTAGTTATGCTTCAGTTGCATTATTTTGCACGACTCTGTTTCAGGGCTTTCTAGGAGAGACAACATCCTAGATCAGATTATCACTCTGAAGCACAGAAGGATATGGACAACATCACAAGTCTTTCATTCAAAGCTAAATAAATAGTGCTTCTACACAATTTCATCAGTCAAGTTTCTCTACTGGAGTATCCACCTAGTAGATTCACTTTTGCCTGTTCTCAAAGAAGCCTGAGTAGGCAGAGTGAAAGGAAAAAGGAAGAATTGGTTTTATTTCATCCTTAATTAAACAGAGACAGTGATAAGGAATGCCCACCTATACGAATAAATAATGAGAATATTTTGAATTATACACTATGTTGAATTTCAGGCTTTTGCCACTGACTATGTTAGAAAGGAACTGGAACAAAAAAAAAAAAAAAAAGAGTGTTAGTTCCAGGCATCCTTCTGTTCAGCAACAGAGGGATGACAGACAGAGACACTAAGGGATGTTGTTGCCAGGGCTGACAGCAAGGGACTTTCAACCCTCCAGGTGAAAAACTCTACTTTGACCCTACACTGGCTGCTCACCTCTTAGTGGCTGCTTCCCACCCTGCCCTTGCTGCATCTTAGGTGGGAAGTCCCAAGTCACAGGCATAATTCCCTGAAGGAAAGGTGCACAGGAAACCCTTCATGGGCAGCCTGTGAGATCCCTGCTTCAAGTTCTTAACCAGGGAGCAGCTCCCACCCTACAAGGAGGGCTGCATGCAGGTGGATGGCTGCGTCAGGGAGAGTAGCCACCAAACTGTGTGGCCAGGGCTGGGACCACAGGGAGCATGGGCATGGCATTGAAACATGACACACCCAAGGCAAATTACATTATTCTTTTCCCTTTCTGCAGATCTTGGGGATATGGTATAGGAAAAAAAAAAAAAAAGCAGTATCTTCAGTGGGCCTTCAACAGACTGCAGGCTTGCTATCAACAAAAGAAAAAGCCAAACCCCCCCAGCCACAGCAGATCTCACTTCCTCTCCCCATCCTCCCAAGGCCCCAGGGAGCCCACAGCATCCCTCCTGCCTTCTCACCATCAGCTTTAACCCTTCTGTTTCTCTTTATTTTTAACCCTACACAGAGAGACAGGCAATCATGGCTACAGGATCCTTCCTACCCACTAAAGGAGAATCTGTTGAGAGAAACCACAAATCTCTTTACAAATGTACCAATACGCTTTTCCTTTTATTGAAAAATATGGGGGGGGTTAGCTTGAAAGCTTAGTGTTTTCTACTCCAGAAGGACAAGACTTTGATGGAGTGTTCACTGGCATTCATGTCAAACCTTAGCAGGACTAAAAAGTGTTATCCAAACCGAGGGACTCTCAGGGACATTGTATAATAGTATGTCCTTGCTTTCCCTGCAATTCCTCAAATACTTCCAAATTCAGTGGTAAAACCCCCAGAAGGCCTTCATGACACCATCAGTTAACAATAGTTAAGTATCCTGCAGATTAATTAAGCCTGATTTTTCTTTGCAGAGCAACGAATTAGGATGGAGAGCGTGCTGGTTGCCAGCTAACACGGATGGGAACTGCCAGCTGTGGAACAGGAATGTCCCAAGGAGCTCCAGTTCCACTGCTGGCTTTTGTCTAATATCTAGCATGTCAAGTTGGATTTTCTAATAATAATTACTGATGTCAGCAAATACTGACAAATGCTCAACCATTATGCTTCAGTTTCTTCCCATCTCTCCTTTATGAAGTTGCCCTAAAGCAAGTGTTGGCATCAACACAGAGAGGACAGAAGCTGGATACAGTTTAATATCCTCTTTTATGGTCTTTTTTAAAGATACCAAACTAGTACATGAATTTCAAGTACAGACCACCTACAGGAGCAGCCCCTGGGGGCTCAATCATGTTGCCCTTCAGTTCAAGGTTCCCATTAAACAGAGTGAAGTCAACAGCCCAATTTTTGGGCGTGTGCCATGGGGCCAATCCTGTTCTCCATGAAGTCATTATGTTTTACAGATTTAACTCATGTTTAAAGCAAGTAGCTAACTGCCTTTGTTAACCGCATTGAGATTAAATTGAGTTAATCCCTCGGCACTAGAAACACATTACACAATTACTTTCTAATTGATGGAGTCATATTTTAATGGCTCCATGGCTTATAAATCTGAAACCTGCTAAATGCAATAGGGAAAATTGCTCCCTGATTAAGTGCCATCATTGCCAAGGGATATATGCCAAGCATAAATCTGCCCTTTGTGTTTAATAGCATGGTAGATTTAAAACTGCATCCATTAAAACAATGATGTTATCCTAAAGATACATTTGAAGCCACTGGGTCAACATCTTCTCAAAAGTCACTCAAGACTGTATTAAGTTGCCAAGAAATTACACAAGCATGACAGTTTTACACAAGCATGATGTATTTCCTATGTCATGTTGTAGAGCTATGGTATATGTAACCACTTTTTCTAAATTGAAGATAGAACAGTATTTCAAAGTTTTCCTTCAAAGATACTGAAAATTAACATTCATTTTACCAATTCTGTAAAGCCTGTATGAGAAAAAAAAAGTGTAAAGCATTACACTAGATTAAACACTATTAAAAAAAAATGGGGGTTATGTGTCATTTTATCACTGTGAAATTCTACTATATTTTATGCTTAATAGTTGTCATCTTCTGCTAGAGGTTTCCCAAAACTGGACATTCAGCTTCTCTATTTGGTCTTCAAACTGCCTTAGACACACATCTTTTCAACATCTTTTAGCATCATGACCCTGCAATCACTGTCTCTTGGCTATGCTGCTGTCTTTGGCACACCTTCTCTACCTCTGCTATGCAGTCAGATCAGTTTTTCCTCAAGCTGAAAGACCATTCTGCTACAAAAATAGGCCCATGTCCTCCCTAGGTTTCCTAGAATACATGAGTCTGCCTTCACTTGTCCTGAGCCTTCACATTTAGTGGCTTTTGAGACACCAATTCTTTGTTCTTATTCTGGACTATCTGTTCTATAAACTGCAATTCCAACAGATGCTTTGTCAAACTGCTGTGCTTGGGTTTTAGATACAGCGTTGTCTCATTGGCTCACCTTCAGTAATGAAACAAGAACTGAAGATTATCAGAAACTTCATCACTATAAACTTGTGCTGCAAACTGCATTTCTTTATCTGTAGTGCACGAGATCATTTAATTAATAATAAAAAAAAAAGGTTCCAGTTCTCCAACATGTTTTGCAGTTACCTCTGTGTGCCATGTGCTTTGTCAACCTTTTTCAAAGAAAACTGATTCTTTGATCAGTTCCACGCTCATTAATTTTCCCTGTTTGGTAACTCTTCTCACTACTGGGGAACAGAAAACTTTCCCTAGCAGAAGGCAGGAGTAAAGAAATACACTGCCAATAATTTCTACAGGATTCACACTTTCAGCTAGGAAATGATTTTGGCCACTTTTCAAAACAACTCAAGAGCTGCAGCTTCAGAAAATCCTTAGTCATCTTTGTTGGTTTCACCAGTCAGCTTTTCAAAGTCAGCCCACAGACAGCTCCGATGCCTCCACTCTGAGTGAGAATTTCATCAACAGCACCACTACCCTGGTAGAGAACTACCACTGACAGGGAACATCTGAAAACACAAACTCATGCCCATGAAAGAATCACAGACAGTGCTTTTTTGGGCAAGTATTGGCTATTCACGGAGGAGGAGAGCCTAAAGAAGCGAATAAACAACAGATGCCCAGCTGTGACTGCACAGAGTTCCTTCTACCAAGGCAACTCCATCTCCTGCTATGCAGAGAAACTTAAAACCAGGACTATCTTGTAGCAGTCATCAGGCCCCAGAAAAGCTGGAGCAGGAGTTTCCTCTGAAGTCATATGAGAGACAATTTTCAATAAAGAAAGTCCTTTCTGAGACATTTCTCCAAGCTAAAACAGTGTCTTACTGCTTTTTCCCCATGCTTGCTTCTGGCTACTAAGTGTCTAAGAAATATTTCATCCTTTAATTTGCACTGGAAGGATAATGAAATTAGAACACTTATCAGATTGCAGGAATATAGCAGATCAGAATAAATTCAGTGCCCAACTCACACTACAGTACTGCCACAGGCAAGGCAAGTGAGGGGTGTGATGACCAGCACTTTGTCATTCAAAGCCACCCAAATCACAGTTGCCTTTCTGGACCAGGTATAGAATAGAGTCCAACGTGCACAAATGCCATATATTCTGTGTGTTGCTACAGTCTTATAAAAGCACCACCATGACTTCAGAACAGCTTTCATCTCTTCCAAAGAAATGTTAATACGTGTTGGCAGCCACACTACATAAAAGATGAACTTGAAATAAAATGAAACAGTAATGATGTTCACAGCTTTAAAAAAAAAAAAATCCACACACTGTCAGACAGAGAGAAATTCTGAAAAATTGCTGTAGGGTCGAGTCTTATAATACTATTTTTAATATCAACTAAAATATATATTTATTTAATGACATTTGTGAAAGACTTCCAGAGTTTAAGAAGCTCATTTATGGAATCCAGTAGCCAGGTATGTTAAGCTCAGCTGTCATGGAAGTTGGTGCATGATATAAAAATATTTTTAATTCTGTCTTTATATTGCAGGTATGTGCAGAGGAACACCCACCTATATGTGTGTTACCGTGCAAGTGTCTCCAAGTATCTTCACTGTGCTGGGTCATTTACACGACAGAGCAGCACAACTTACCCACCAATATCTTTTAAATCTGCTCTTTACAAAACCAAGACGAAAGAAGCAAGATGACTTATTCTTAAAGGATATTTCTAACCACTCATCAAGCCAAACAGAGACATTTGAGGTATCTTGGTTAGAG
Organism: Corapipo altera; assembly: GCF_003945725.1. NCBI lineage: Eukaryota > Metazoa > Chordata > Aves > Passeriformes > Pipridae > Corapipo > Corapipo altera. Next base: position 3,339,967 of record NW_020884873.1, on the reverse strand, counting down.
TGGAGCACTCTCCAAGCATTGGCTTGCCACTCTTCAACATGAATTCAGAAGGTGTGCAGCACAAAATCAAGAGCAGCTACAGTGATACACCTCGGGTACGCACAGATCAGCACTGGGGGCGGGGGAACAAAACCAAAACCAACCAAACATAAAAGGACAATTTGTTATAAGTGGCTTCAGTGTGTAGCTTTTAACTGAGTTCCCGAGAATTTGTATTGATTTCTACACTTTCAATACACTTTTTAAGACTACTTTTCCTATTATACATCCACCCTGATGCCTTGTCAGCTTGACATTATCACCTTATTGTGGCTGTTTATTCAACCTTGAGCTGGCACTAATGTTGGTTAAACAGTGAGGCAGTGCAATAACAGTACAAAACAAGGGAAAATAAAAGGCAACCAGCACAGCAGAAAATGAAAGCTTCCACACTACTTAGTGATAATTTTGCATCAGAGCAAAGGCATCAGGGCTTAGAACATAGAAGAGTTCCTTTGTCTAAGAAAACTACATTGCATAAAGTAAGGTTGAATTGAAATAGACTATTATTAAATTAGTCCCAAAGACTGTGCAGGCACTTATCTGTGGCTCTGGCTTGAAGAGTTTATTTGCTTTAATTTAAAGCAATTTAAGTAGTTTGAATAAAACTGAAATAAGCTCCTCTTAAAACAAGCATCACTGTTTTTATTATGTCTATATAAAAGGCAATTCAGGTTATATGAGCACTTTCTAACTTATTGGTTAGAAAATTCTTAAAACAGAGAACACAAAGAAATGAAAATATTCAGCTAGCCCATCCAAGATTCCTATTTAGTAACATTTATAACTACATCACAACTGTCAAAGAAGAGGAGGTTGCGTTCATGAAATTAAATACATGCAAGACAATGTTGCCAATGTAAAAGTCATTTCAGTCAGCACTCAGGTGAGAAACCTCTCTTGGAAATAATGTCAATTTTCTGACTCGGTGCTTAAAATAATATTTGAATTAGTTCAGTAATGCCTAACCTGTTGTACAAGAAAGCTTGTATCGGTTTATCTGGAAGATAACAAAGCTAGGCAAGGTGAAAGATTACTTCTGAAATCCAAAAAGGTTGTGTACTTGGTAAACTTAATTATCAAGAAGGCTAAAATAAAAGAGTTCACTAGAAACAGAAGACAGATTAATTTGTTGTGACTGACTCTAAGGAGAATATGAGCAGGGATCTATTCAGCTTCAGGCTAAACTTATTTTGCCAGAAAAAATTGCAGCATTAGCTGTGACTTACACCCATACAACATGGAGACTAAAGTCTGATCCTTCCCAACAGAAAAACACTGAAAACCTACCATGCAATGCAGGACACAAAGCAGCTGTAATCTCTGTGTGGTGCCCCTTTAGGCATTAGCTAATTTGGCTTAATACATTTCCTGCATATCCGTACAATTGTCCTTCCTATTTCTTCAGAGAAACAGGCAAGTACCCTAAAGAAATGCTCTTCACAAATGCAGTGTGCTTTAACCTTGATTTCTAAGCCCACCGTTCACACTGTTCTTGTTTGTTTTCCCTCCTGTTGCTCTCACTCCCCGGTGCTGTTTCCTCTGTCTTCACAGTTAACTGGCTCTTCCCTTCTGATGAAGCAAAACAGCCTCGTACAATTAGGGGAAGAGGCAGATGACCTAATGGAGCTCTTCCATCTCTAACTCCTATGAACAGTGCCTCTAAGTGACTCTTTTGTTGGCTTGTTTGTCTGCTCTAGCATTAATTAGGTTTTTAACAAGTGCATTGTTTGCTAGAATGGCATAAAGAAAAACATGTTAAAGCCACCAGCTGGATCTAGTTGACCTATAAATTCATCTACCTGTTTTCTAACTAGACAGTGTCTCATGGGTCTGCGATATGGGGATTGCACAAACAAAGTAAGTGAAAATTCTGAAAAATCACCATGGTTTTACTGTGTTTAGGCCCAGTTCTCTTTGATCTTTTACATCAAACCGTCAAAAACAAAGGGTATAAATACTGTTACATAGTTTTCTGTACCACTGTAAAAGGGCTTTGCTGTTTACCACAAGGAAGCTTCTCTTCATTGTATTTTCCCTAACATTTCTCTTTGCCCATGTATTCTATAATGCCAGGTACTAAATCAGCATTTTAAGATTTTATAGTAAAACTAACCAGGATGCATTTTTAACTGCACTGCTATACCAGCAAAGATGAGCCTAAGCATAATAAAAATTAATCTGCTTATTTTCCTCAAAGATTCAGTTACACAGGTTATATTTCTTATTCTGAATCAGCTGTTGAGATAAACAACAGATCTGATTTAAAGATGCATAAAATATAGCTTACAATTTGTTTGTGAAATTGCCTCATGGTGGAAACCACACAGATCCTGCAGCTGATGACCAAGGCAATTGGCTTGATGCAGTTACCAAATGATAATGAAAATAACATGAAGGTACAGAGAGCAGAAACAAATAAAGTCATTGTCTGAGGGTTTAGAACTGGAAGCAAGAAAATTTAGTGCAGGAGACCAAAGCTTCTGCAGTTTGCAAATAAATAGGTTCCTGGGGGGAAAAAAAAAACACATAACCAAACCACAGCAGAGACAGGGATGGATTCCAAAATGAGAACTGACATGCTTAAAGAGAAGAGCTAGCAGACAAAATCCTGTTTTTAAGGACATAGTCCTGTTTGCAACCTCACTCATAACCACAGCAGAACCAGGAGAAATACGGGGTCAGGCCTGAATCACTGGCCTGTATAAGGGGTCATTTGTAGCTATTCTCAGAGTGCTTAGACCGTGTCCCATTTAAGTCCATTTTGCACTGGAATAAAGGTTTACATAAGACCTTTGCTGAGCAAAGATGAATCGCACACTGAAAACGAAAGCTCTGAGGAGGAAAAAGAAAGACTGGTTTTGGAGGAGGAAAGAGTTACTGTTTTTCACAACAAGTCCTGTGTACAGTCGTACTAGAGGTGATAAAAGAGTAACTTACACAGCTGTCTCTTGAATAACATCAAGTATAATAAAACACTCTGCAATTGCACATGTGGTGGCTGGTCTGCAAAGGGCCAACACAGGCTGGTTTGGTATCACATCTTGCCCTGATAACTTCATGTGGCCTGTTTAATTAATCACCAAGTATCAAGCGCCACTGGTGCAAAGGCACAAGAAGTACGACTTTCTGTAGTGTGCTGGCTGTCAGTTCAGTTATTCCCTGTTCCCTGCTTCCCAAGCAGGTGGTTTTTCTGTGAAGGGTCCAACAGATGAAGCTGATAGAGCATGGCAGCAGCTATCTAACCTGGGATCTGAATCAGGTCTGCAGGTACACTCTGCTTCACTAGTCAGAGGAGTACTCCTAACAAACGTGCTTCTTTGCTATGCTGGTCTCCTCAAATGGCTGAGCAAAGCCCCTGGGTTTTGCTTACAGGCAAAACTGTGTACACCCAGATGTGTGTTCTGCCTGGACATGTGGCCACAGTGATGTAGAAGGACCCAATCTTGAGCTTTCAAGGCTCATAGAGATCTAGGAGGTCTCTTTAATCAAATAGTGCAAAGTAGGGTAGAAAAAAAAACAAACCACATGGGAAAGACAGCAAGCTTTGTCTAGCGGTGTTGCAAACACTGTGTTCTCTTGGATTCTGATAGCGGGCTGGAACTGTTTGTTCCAGATAAAGAACCAAGACCTTCAATGTTTATAAGCTTTAAATTAATTTTCTCACTGTAATACCTGGAAGCCTGGCTCTACAGTCACAAAACCTAAGTAAAGGAAGGTAGAAACATCTGTACCTTCTACAAACAGGAAATTCAGGCAAAGGTTGTCCCATCCCACACCTCACACTGGCTAGCAGCTGCTTCGGGGAATTCACTGGGAGGTGACAGGTGCCAGAATGGGACACGTGCAGCTCCCCAGGAACTAAATCTATAGCTCCTTTTCCTTAGAGAGACATACACATCCAATCCATTACAGTTCTTATCAGGGAAAAAGAACAAATGTAAGTGACTGATGTGGGTTTGGCTGTTCACCTATGCAAGCTGACCCATACAAGCTGCAGAAGACCCACCTATACTGAATTCAGCAGGTGTTAAGTCTGGCATGTTAGGTTTGAAGCAGTGGGAGATCTCTCCCTAGCTTTTGCCAAAGCCTGGGTTATACCCTTGTGACGCATCTTTTGCTGTGTGTTCAAACACTGCCTTGTTTTAAATAGACACAATTCAACAAAGTAGAAAGGAAATTGAAGCTTTCCCCTTGATATAAGGGGCACTAGGAACAGAGCTAACCCAAAAGAAAATCCTTGGGACCTGTCTGTGGACAGCACGTCTAATAATGTTCTTGTTCAAACAACAGCAGAGATGGAGCATATTTGCATGACAGATGTGCAGCTCAGAATATTCTAGGAACTTCCTTGCTTTACAGTCTTTGGGTTGCAGTCAGTGGGTGCAACAAAAGGTAAGGAGCGTAATCCACCACACCAAGCAAATGTAAATAATCCCAGGGAAGCTTACTAACAATCGAGGAAAAGCAGGGCACAACTACAACATCACTGTACAGTGTCACACATCACCCCAGTGAATGCGGACAAACACCAAGATAACACCTGTAAGAAGTTGCTTTTCTTGATGATTCCTTCTTAAAAGAGGTAAAATGTTTCAAATTAGTGACAAAACCAGATACTCCACCTACTTAGTATGTATTCAACTGTGTTAACAATTCTAAGGCAGGGGAAAAACCAGGGATTATAAGACTCCAAAATTTTGGAGCTGCGTTACTCTGTGTCTTTTCTAAAAACCCTGTGAGCAAGCCCTTCATCTGAAGTCCCATATCAATTGTTGACAGTGCCCAGAACAAACTGAATGCCGCCCAGGGAATTTGAGAGCAAAATATCACCCAACACATTAAAAGTGGCCTTGGAAAAGTGTGGTCACAGGTATTTGCAAAGGTGTCAGCATTAAGAACACAAAGTAAAGAGAGAGGCCCTTTGCCCAAATTACAGCCTGGTAAAAGAGCACCACAAATGAGGAGTGATGCAGTTTCTGTTAGAAAAATGGTAACTTTGACAGGCTAAGAAATGGCACTGTAATGAAGATGATAAACAGGTCTATGGCAAATAATGTAGGCTTGTCTTCCTACAATTCCACATCTGTGCCAATGATCAAACAGCCCAGATCAGCTCCACAAATCTAAATTGCTAAATGACTTGTAACACCCCCATGAACCAGGGGTTTTGTCCAGCTTCAATCCACATGAACATCAACGCTCCTGACTAGAGCATCTCTGTCATATCTGAATGTATTCAGCAAATCAGAAGCAGCCTAAAACAGTTTAGAATTGTATCTGATTTGTCCACTGTTGAAATCCAGTTCATCTGGAAGCGGCAGGACAGAGCATTCATTTTACATGTATGTTCTAATAAATATTTTGCCCAACTGACACAATAAAAACATTGCTGGCTGCAGCACAACACCTTAAAAGAAAATCCAAAAGGAAACAATGGTAAATGCTAGATCTTCAGATCAATGAAGAACCGGAAAAAATGCTGATGTTACTGAACTTCTATCTCCAGGTATCAGGAAGAGAATAAAACTGTAAATGCCAAAAATTGTCTCTGAAAAAGTGTTGACAGGCAAAAGATAATATTAAAAATATTAAAAAAACCCCCAGATTATATACTCATGATGGATCAATGCCTCAAATATATGAGCAAATGAATACAATATGATTTTTTTCTGCATGCATGTACACATCCAGCTGTACAGAAATGGTGCCTGTGTAGCCACTATGCTACAATTTCTACTTCATGCTGTGAAAGGAATAAACTTGGCTCACATTATACTCTTATACATTATACTCCTGAACTACAAATCCATAAATATACTTTATAATCCATAAATACACTTTATAACAAACTAACAATAGATCCTACTAAAAAAAATTACTTCTGCTTCTATTCATCCAGGAGCAAAAACTTAACCTCTCCACCTGTTCCCTCAAAGTTTAGAATCAGGGAAATAAAACCTGTATCATACATCTGGTAAGAAACTTGCTTCACAGCCAGCCTGCTAAATATGTTGAGAATATCACAAGTCTTAAAATCTGCTATGAAGTTTTCTTTCCCCTACTGTTTTGGTTTAAAATGTCTTTTATTTTATTGAAGGGTGAGAGACTCTCTACTTTAACTAGAAATTATAAGATATAAGAAAGAAGTTATACTATTACTGCTGATTTTAGATGGACTTTATGTGATTTTTAATGACTTGCATGATGATATGCAGTTGGCTAATTCATAGTTTTGTAACAGTAGGATATGCAATTTTATATGGTAAAGTTACATATTACATTTGAGATGCAGTCATGCCCACATTATATAAAATCAAAAACGCCTCTTTTATTCAGTTTTTCCAGTGTTTCATTTTCCACGTATCAAAGGAAAAATTCCACAGTTTAGGACATTTAACATCAAACATCACAGGAGTGAAAACTGCCAGACAGAACCTTCACAGAAGCTGTAAGAATTCTAACCATGAACTGAATTTTACTTGCAGTCAGTTGCATTGAAAAGAAGTAAAAAGAAGACTTTGAAAATTTAATCAAAACCAAAAAGAAGCCTTTTTTTTTTTTTTTAAGGCAGTACTTTTCTTAAGGTTGGTGTTTTTATAATAATGTTTAAATCTCTGAGATACCCCCTTAACTTTCCCTTGATATTAGTAACTTCACTAGGAGTGCTGACATACCTCTTCCTTTTCCATGGGCAGCACCTACTGGTACAGTAATTCATGTTTAAAAAATTATTCTTAAAATACATGAGGAGAAAAACAAGTTTAGCAAAGTCAGGATGTATTCTGATTATGAGAAAAAAAGTTCAACCTCTCCTGTAAAGCACCTGGACTTCCTCAAGACAACAGAGAGGAAAATACTGCTACTATACTGACACGTTAAAGAAAGTACCTTCTGCAAAGAAATCTGCCTACAGTGGTGACTTTAAAGACCACCCTTACACAGAGTTCTTTGTATTGTTAAAAGCCAAGCAGTCGGGACTCAGAACAAACATGTACTGATCCACATCACTGTGACAAAAACTAAAACCTAGTTTAAAACAAAATATTTCACTTTCTAAGCTTTTATCCAAGGACCACAGGAAAATCCAGCCTGGAAGGGACCTCAGGAGGTCTTTAGTTCAACCTTCTGCTCAAGGCAAGGTCAGCTCTAAGCTCAGACCAGATTTCTCAAGGCTTTATCCAGTTGGGTCTTGAAATTCCCAGGAAAGGAGACCGCACATTCTCTCTTGGCAACCCACTGCCTGACTGTCCTTGTGGGGAGAATGTTTTCCTTATATCCAGTCTGAGCCTTTTCAATTTTAATTTATGTAATTTTCTCTTGTCCTCCTAAAACACATCACTGCTGAGCCTGGCCCCATCTCTGTAACTTTCCTCTAGATTTTGGAAGGCTGCTATTACATCACCCCAAAGCCTCTTTTCCAGACTACACACACCCAGTTGCCTCAGACTCTCAGTGTCAACGTTTTTAAAAAAGCTCATTCTCAGAAAAGGTAATGCAAATTCAAACATTTATTACAGAAGTGATAACTGTCGAGACAACAGTCTAAATGAAATTAAACAAGAGGACATGACTTGTGTGGTACTGATCTCTCCAAATCCTAGCGGAAATTAATACAATCAGAACCTCGTGGAATTAAACCCTATTTGTACGCCGGGGAAAACAATTAATTTTCTGTGCTTACTAGGAGTAATCAAATATTGTGTGGGAAATGCTCTAATAGGCAAACTGAATTAGCAGTAGCTGTGTACCTACTGAGAAGTCATATGTTGTCCTTCATTAATGCTTCAGGTATAATCTAAAATAAAACCTGGAACACACTGCACAGGGAAGTAAATGAGTAACTCTGTTGGAATGGTATTATGACATTAGCTTGCAAAAAGAGTAATAGACGATGGGCCAAAATGCACAAAAAACTAGATGGGTGAAACTTCTTGATCATTTCAAAGACAGTTTCAACTGTTCCCATTTAACTTTCGTACCATTTGATATACACGCTGAAGGGCAACATCAGGCCTTCCCATGAGTATGGCACTGGATTTTCCTCTGCAACAACATATGGTTACACTTGCTAAATTGCCTTTCTGCAACAGGTGCTTTATTTCACGATGTGGTATCACCTGCCCCTTTAATGTATAAAGTCATAAAGCAATGAAGCTGTTTACAAGGCAAATGGGGGCCCCCATTCACTTCATCCTATGTAAGAATAAGAGGTTTCAAGCTGCAACCATGTAAGTGACTGTGAATAACAAATTAAGATCACATAATACTTTGATTTATGCTCGACTACCACCTAAACTCAGAAATTTAAGATGAAGGTTGGGCATTTGATCTCTCCATTACAGCTATAGTGGCAGCTGGATGGCCACAATTTATTATCAAAAACCACAATCAGCACTGAGTGCCTTGAAGTCATAGAAGCCTCTGATGAGCTTATCTAGCACCATGAAGTACATAACATGTCACTGGCTGAATGTGCCAGTCCTCATGTGTGGCCTCAGAAGGCTGATTGTGCAAATTTTACAGAGAGAATTTACACCTTACTTCCTTCATTCTAACCCTGAGGGTCCTGCCCTAAAACCTACTTGTAACCTTCAGTTCCTTATACATTCAGCTATGATTATTCATTTAAGAAAATAGCATAGCAAAAGGAAGCAAAGAAAATGATGTCTGTTCTGGTTCTTTAGCATGCCCACATCAGATAATTTGTTTTAAAATGGGTGAATAAATTCAGAGCACCTGAGTGTTTACACAATTAATGAACTGATTTATCTCCTTTCTTAACACTATCTTCCCGGGGATAAACTGATGACTAATAAAACCCATTTGAATTATTTTCACCTACCAAATTCTACCACGGATATGGCCTGTGGATTATTTTAGCAGGATGCCAGCTATCTAATGACTGCAACCTTCTTTTTTACCTATGACTTTGCAGCAGATTTCAATGCTCAATTTCCTTGGGAAAAATCAGCATATCCACTAGATCACACAGTGCTAGGAGTGCTAGGCCTGTCAGTAACAATCAGTGCATTAGGTGGACAAGGCAGGACTGCAGAAACCAGAGGCGTAATTCATTCCTTATACATAACATTACTTTAAACAGAACAGAAAGAGAAGGTTGTGGTTGGGCTGCAAGCAATTCCAAGGAAAAATGGAGGGTTGTGACTAAATGCAGGAAATGATGAAGGGAGAGATGAAGGGATAAAGAGGTGTAATAATGTTGTTGCCTACTGATACCTTTATAAATGTCTCGGGTTTTGCATAAATATGATAATCAAATCATAGTTTTCTGTACCTTTGCTCTACAAACACACAGTGACAGCAACAGCCCTGCAGAGCTGACAGTCTGAACAGAGGAGGCAAATAAAGGGGAAAGGGCTCAGACAGAGCTGACTTGCCCAAGGCCACATCACTTCCAAGTGGCAAGAGTGTACTTTCACTGCTGTAGCTGTTGCTTCCCTCTGTGTTTCCTACAGTAAAAATAGAAAGCTAGGTTTGTGCAGGTGAGAAGATTCCAATGAGGCGTCAGTGCTGCTTTGAGCAGACAGGTTGGTAGGTCTATGGCTTGGGTTTTTTGTCAGGCCATGCCAGAGCATTCCTACCAGGTGCTGGACAACACCCTGGAGACCGGGATCACGCTTTCTTTCCTAGGCACACAACAGGTACATCAGAAGTGATCCAGAACACCACAGTCTGCCTCACTCCTTGACATGCTTCATTCTGAGTATTGTGGCTGTGGAAGCTGCCTGGGGACGTCTCAGACCAGTTTTCTGCCACTCTCCAGTTGCAGAGAGGGCGAATGGGGCTACAAGAGCCTCCCGAGGCTTCTCCAGGGGCTCACGTGTCCCAGCCCTGCCACCATCAGTGCCACCTCCACCAGTGCCAGAGCCACCCAAGGGAGAGCAATGTTGGTGAGCCCTAGGATGAGATGTGAGTAACACTTGCCATCACCGGCAGAGAGGAGCTGGGCAGACACCTGCCAGTCACATACCTGTTGTGCCCATATTCCTTCTGCTGTAGTTACCCAAGGAAAGCAAATAACTCAGTCTTGTTTTTTCCTCAGCTGTTAACTTTGGCATCAGGCTGCAGCTGTGCAGTTGAGAGTCAGCCCAGCACAGACCTCTTTCAAAACCCAAGAATTATTTTTAGTGCAGCTGTTCCACAGGGTGTATCTTGGCTGTGATGTTCCCTCACTCTAATTGAAAAGAACCCGTGCTATCTCCGTGCCCTTTGCCTTGACAAGGAAGACTTCTTTTTAATCCCCAGATCAGCCTCACTAAGCAGAAGAACATAATAAACATGACATTTATAAAAGGATAGTCCCCACAAATGCTCATCTGCCACATCACTGTTTGCTACCGACAACTCCTCTTCCATTATTTAAAGTTGGTTGTGAAATTACTCAAAACCTCTAAGCACATGTTACTGGGTTTTACCCATAGTCTATTTTAGTACAACGGCAGGCATAAGACCTTTAATAAACTCACAGACACGGAAAGCCTTGATGTCTGCCAGGAGACCATACCCTTTGCAGGTTTGTTTTGCTGGTTTGTTGTTTTCTTTTAAGTAATTGAGAGTCCTCTGTTACAAATAAACAGAAAGAAATCCCCCCCAGAAGAAATTATACACCTTCCCTTCCCCCCTTCTCCATCCCGACTCATTATTTCTCTTCCACCGAATTACCTCTTTTCCACACATGCTGTCTGCACGGAAAGAGGTACAATCACACACATCCTGCCTCCGAACCTCAAACAATACATCTTTGGGGGACAGAAACCCCCTTCGCAAAGCACCAATAACAAACCGGAGCATTAAAACCTGTAAATACAAACCGATCAGCTACCGATTTGCCAAGGAAAAGCTCCGCATCCGCCGGACGGATGGACGAGGGGATCTCGGCAGGAAACCCGCTCCGCTTACCTTGATCATGCTGGCTGGCGGGGGGGGATGTTCCTGCCGGGATTTCGGCGGGATGGAGCCGGCGGATCTCAGATCCCCGGGCGCGGATGCAGCGGCGGCGCTGGGCGGGCTCGGAGCAGGGCGGTCCACCCGCTGCTGCTGCTGCTGCTGCCGGGGATGGGGCTCCTGCTGCCGGGGATGGAGCTGCTGGCGCGGCTGGGTCTGCTGCCGCCGCCGGGCTCCGATTGCATCAGCGGGCGAGGGCGGCGCGCTCGGCGGGCGCTGCCGGAGCTGGGCGAGGGGCTGGGGGCCGCCCCGCCCCGCTCCTCCCGCGGGCACGGGCACAGCCCACGTCCCGCATCCCACCTCGGGAAGCACCGGGGGGAGCCGACCTCCCGCCCCCCACCTCTCCACAGGGTCATCCCGTCCCTAAAATGGCCCCGCGCCGTGCGCTGCTCCTGCCAAGCGGAGACAGTAATTAAGTGCTTTTGCTGGGAATTGTACTGAGGGCAACACGCTCTCAGCCCTCTCTCCCGTAACAATCGTTACCAAACTCATCCTTTGCTGTCTCTGAGTCATTTCCTCTGTCTGGCGCACACACACCAACACCTCGCAGCTACCCCTCCCATCGTCAGCAAGCCTTGGGCTCTCCCGCTGCCTTCCCCATCCTCCGCTACTTCCACGGCTTGTGCCGAGTCCTCCAGCGCTGCCACCCAACACAGGAGGGGCCCACCCGACCCGTTTTGTTTGGGGACAGCTGACGTTTCACAGAGGGGCTCTGGGTCCTCTCCTGATGATCCGTGCTCAGTCCGTGCTGGGCAGAACCTTCACAGCTCTTCACAGCCCAGCTGGCCAACATTGAGCCTCTACCGCTGATTGCTGTGTGCAGATACCTGCCAGGCAGGTCACCAGCACCTGAAGACAAAAGAATAAACATCAGAGGCCGATCTGCTCTGTTAGTTCTACACATGCTGCTGCCAGTGAAAGTGTACAGCAATAATACAATAAAATCATTAATTTTTAAGAGAAAATCCCAGTGTAGCCACGGTGTAATGTTCACAAAGTGCTTACTGCTTTCATCGTAACTGATTTTACGTTTGAGTCTTTTCTTCCTTTACTACTGTTCTTGTAAAGGTTTTCTCCTTCTGATCTGCTTGAGAGTAGTTGTAGAAAGCTGTTTTATCTCCCTGCTACGCTGTCAGCAGTGCCAAGTTCTGCTTTGCAGGATGTACATGAATTATTCTCTCTTGTATAGTGCCAGAGATTGGTTACGTAAGCATAAGCAGGTTTTTGTTCCTGCCACTCTTCAGCCAGGTAAGAAAGTGACAATTAAAGAATTTACAATCGTTTTGGATTTCAAAGAAACACAGGTAAACGATGCTACCCAAAACACAAGTTCACGTGAACAGTGGTGTTTTAGTGGCTATTTAAGAGAGAGGAAAGCGGGAGTAAAAAAGGGGAGACAGAGAAGGCAGCAAAGAAGCATCAGATGGATACAGTTAATAATCAGAGCACTGCTACTCAGTGCTCATGAGAGCAATTCAATCTGTTCACAGTGAGTTATCTTCAGATTTCAATCATAATGTAGGAAAAACCATGCTGGGTCAGGCCAAGGGTCCATTTAATTCAATACCCTGTCTCTGGCAGTACACAATAACAATGCCTAGAGAAGAGTTTCCAGAAGAGAATAAGCACATGGGGTACTTTCCTGATATGCTCTTTTAGCCTCAAGGGATTTGTACCACAGCAGCTTCCTGAAAGATGAATTCTCTCGGCTGAACAGTTCCTCATGGATTTTTGTTCTATTAATTTGTTCCTTGAAGCCATGTAAAATTTGGTATCTCTAAGATCTTGTGCTCATGAGTTCCACAATTTAGCTCTGTTGTGTGGAAGAATGCAAAATTTTTGCTTTATTTTGAACTCACAACTTGAAAGTTTCACATCATTCTCCATTTTCCTGATGCTGTGAGACTGTAAACACAAAGATCAGTTCATCCCCTCTATGTCATTTGTGATTCTACAGACTGCTGTTGAATCCTCTGTCAGCCTCATCTGATGGCTGAGTCTTAATGACGAATCTTAATCTTTTTGGTTTACTATAAAAGAGTTCAATAACCTTTATCGTCCTTGATCTAGGAAAAAAAAGGTATAAAAGTACAAAAAAATCTCAAAATGCAGGTCACCATATTTATGTTTAATTTGCTTTCCACCCTTCCCCCCATTTCTTTTCACAATGCTTATAGTTCTGTTTCCTAATTTGACTGTTCCTGATTACTAAACTGAACTGATATATTTACAAACTATTTAATTACAATGTTTCTGGGTAACAGGTCATTCATAACCCCTGTTTATATAAATTTAGCTTGTTTGTTTGTTTGTTTTGCAATCTGCATAATTTTATACTTACTGGCACTTTTATATGCTATTTTGACAACTGTGTACTCAATTCCACAAGGTCCTTCTGCAAATAGCTCTATTTTGGCTGAATTGCTTAACACCCTTGTCTTGAAGGCTTTAATCTCACAGACAAATTTGTCCTTTCTCTATTTCGCTCCATTTTCCATTTTCTCAGCTCTCTCTTCTGTTTCTTATCTTTAAACCCATTAATGAGAGCAACCATAAAAGCACCTTTCTTGTGGGGGCTTATTTTCTACGAGCCTTTGGTAAGAGACTTTGTCAAGTCCTTTGGAAATCCAAGAAGATTGTATCCATTGGACCTCTCCTGCATGCTCATTGAATCCTTCAAAGAACTTTCTAGATGGGCAGGTCAGGATTTCTTTTCAGAAAAGTCATGCTGAGTCTGCCCTTCAATGTGATATTTATCCACTTATCTTTTTGCATTCCTTATTACAGGTTGCACATTTTCTACAGACTCACTTCAGTATCCTGAATCCTTCTGGAAGAAAACTTGTTTGAGTGCAGTTTTACTGCTTCCAGAGCTCAGTTTGTAAGGCTGAACAGTATTGTGCTGTTAGCTTTTTTTCTTTTGAAGTTCTCTGCAACATGCTCCACCATAGAGATGCGTTTCAAGTTATCCTTAAATTACTGCCTTAAACTCCTGAGGTACAGAGCAGAATCCATGGCCTGGGCAAAACTAAGGAGTAGGAGAAGGAAAGGAAAGGGAAAGAAGAAACATTTCCTGACCTACAGAGGATTTGTGCAAAGCCAAACCACCAAGTTACCTAGGATATATAATAAAAAGAGATTTTTTGTTGATCTTTTTATTTTATTCAGAGCCAAATTGCCCCTGGACTTGCAAATTAAAAACCAGAAAAGGGATACAAAATTTAGAAAAGCTACAGAACTTACCTTAAAACTTGCATCTTGCTGCAACATATGAAAACCTGATGTTGCCATTCGTAAATGTGCCATACAGACATATTTTTGCAGTGTTGGTTTGTATTACCTCGATCTATTACACTTCTTTATGTAACACTCCAGAAGTTATAAGGCAAGGGGCATTGCATCTTTACCTCTACTCCTTCCCTCTGTTGTACTGATCCATCAGTAAGAACTTACCTTTTCTCCAGTTTGAATATTTCATTTTCATAGAACAAGCCATTGTTCATTTCAACACCATTTCATTTTCCATTAACACCAAAAATTCTGTGAACACTTTACAGCATTGTTAAACTTTAGAAGTTTTAATGAGTAAATTTTTCACAAATATGAGAGATTTAAGTAATTTATATGCTCCAAGTCCAAAGTATTTCCACAAGTTCTAGGGATTCACAAGGGGAAGAGTTTGTGTTGTGCACATTATCCAAACCAGAACTGAGTAAACTCACCTTTAAATCACAGAAATATGAGGAACTGCTCTTGTGAAAATGAAAAGGCTCTACAAAATAAGGCCAAAGGAGGAATTCTGAAAGAGGAAACTTGTAATTCCGTAGTTCCACCAGGGCAGAAGCCCCTCTTGATACACTTCACAGGGTTTTCTCTCACAAACCTGGTCTGCATAAAGAACTTGGCTGAAGGTAGGTAGGAACCACGTTTTCCATTTAAGATAAAGTTGGCATTCTGAGAATTTTTTTTCCTTCTGAAATGGAATGAAAACTTCGTGTAGTAAAGTGTGGGGAAACCAATTTTGATTCAAACAAAAAGTATAATTCTGAACTAAATCTGTGTTTTACTTTGTTCCTGATCTTTTAAAACTTTCAAAGCTCTTTGTAATATAAGTCCTCTTGAAATGTGTTCCACAGTTATTAAAAGAAATTGTATCTTTTCAAAAAAATCAGAATGTTATGTTTTGATCTTTCTGAAATACTTTGCTTCTGCTTAGCTTTTGTACTAAAACACAGTCTTGCATACTTTCTACAACTGCATGTAAGCACACTGGCACAAACTTTAAAATAAGGAAACATGAACTTTCATCTACAGTATTCTTCAGGGAAAGCCTGTGTCTGATTTCAGCCACAGAACTAAAACTCACAAGAACAATTAAGAAGGTAATTGCAGGATACAATTTCCATATAGCTGCCTTGCAGAACTGGGAACATAGTTGTGGAAAGTTTTTAAAGTGAGGAAAAGTAAAACCTTTGGATGAGAATCAGCTTGGTGCTGTAGAAATTTCCTAGCAGAAAAAAAATATAGTGTAAGTATTGTATGTGTATTTACATACAAAGTATTAGGGGAAGATGATTTTTAAAATTGTTTTTACTTCAGGGAGGGACAGGTCCTTTAAAGTCTTCTGTTTGGGGCTACAACAGAATGATGAGAGAAGCTGAAATAATAAGCCATATACACAGCAAGCAATGGTTGCAATTATTAGTCCTCTTTTGGGAGAGGAGAGGAAAGTTAAAATTCTTTTGTAGAAAGATAAAGGCACTATTGCCTGTCTCGTAGTCACAGGCACAGATCACCTTGTGGAAAGGCTCGAGCGGGATGCAAAGTTTCACTGGATGCTACTTCCAGATAAACAAGATCTTTTTGGAGCTGCATTTTCTCCTGGTGCTTGTTTCCATCCTCTTGCCGGTTTTCATCTCCTTGGGTACATCAACTCCACTCTGTGTGGGCTCTGCTGTAAAACGGATTAGGAGAGGGATCTGGGTGTAAAAACCACAGATAAAAAGCCCGGGAGTCGGAAGTGATTGCTGTAGATGCTAAAGGGCAGGAAGCGTCTCAGCTGGCACCCTCACAAAGCTGTACAGGCCGCACAATTACACCCGCAGAAAGAAACATTGAAAAAGGAGAGTTGAGAAGAGATAAAAGGGGAGGCAGCCTCACAACATCTGACAACCAGGAAAATGCTTAAAAAAAAAAGGCTGAAAGGAAAAGTTGTGCAAGTGTGAGGGTAATTGGAGCCAAATAAACACAACTGTCTCCTGCCCTTTCATTCCCACCCTCTCAGGGAAACAGCACTTTATGCATTCTTCCTAAATAAGCATTTTGTGAATGTGTCACTTATTTCTACCCCAAGAGGGAGAACAGAGTTTGTTTCCAGCATTTCTTCTAGGCTTCTGTCTTCCAGCTACTCACCTCATCTCTCCTCTCCTCTCATCTGCCTCCCCATGGGGCTCTTCCAGAAGGTTCTGTGTGGCCACACCTTCCTCACCTCAGCACTGCTGGGCCGGGCTTCCTTTGTGTCACAGAAGGTGAAGTGTCAGTCACACTACAGAGCAAAGCCTTCAAAAGGCATTTAAACTCCCTCTAAATGCCTTCAAAGGGCACTTGAAGTGTACCAGAGGTGTGACAGGGGGCACGGGGAGATGCCATGAGCAGCAGCAGTGGAGCCCACCCCAGCTGGCTCCGTCTGAGGCTTTACCACCTGGACCATGTGAATGAATCCTGAGCTCTCATCAAAATCAACCCACTCCTTCACATTTGAAGGGAAGCACCAGGATTCCTTGCCAGCCCATTTTCCCCACCGAAGGTCACTGCCAAGTCACTTCTTTGTACCCCACCCAGGCCTGCTTGAAAAGTGGCAAAAAAGTGAGAGAGGGGAAACATTTGATGTTTTGTGCTGTTCTGGGTTTTATTTTAAGGGGGGAAAGAAGCAAGCTGAGGCTAATTCTCCACACAAGTTCGTAGAATAACAGAACTGTTTAGGAGGGAAAAGGCCTTTAAGATCACTGAGTCCAACCATTACCCAGCATTGCCAAGTCCACCACAACCTCCCTGAGTGCCACATTCACCTCTTTTTTGAATACTTCTAGGGATGGTGACTCCACCACTTCCCTAGGTAGCCTGTTCCAGAGCTTGACAACTCTTTCAGTGAGGAATTCTAATAGCCAACCTAAACCTCCCCTGACACAATTCGAGGCCATTTCCTCTTGTCCTGTCACTTGTTACCCAGGAAAAGAGGCTGAGCCCCAACTCACCACAACCTCCTTTCACAGACAGTTGTAGAGAGTGTCAAGGTCACCCCTGAGCTCCTTTTCTCCAGGCTGAGCTCCCTCCAGCTCCCTCAGCTGCTCCTTATACGACCTGTGCTCCAGACCCTTCCCCAGCTCTCTTGCCCTTCTCTGAATGCACAAAGTTAGACAGTTAATGATAAAAGCCACTCAGCCAGGGCACATGAAAGACTCACTGCAGAACTGCTTGGTTTCAGTATGAAAACTAAATCAATATTTGAAGATTGACCTAATGTAGGGGGTTGGTGGGGTTTTTTTGTGTTTTTGTTTTTTTTCTTTGTTTGTTTTGGTGGTGTAAAACATTTGGGGCCAAAAACGCCTTTTATTTCAAAGCGGTAGAATTAAATTGCAGAAATCAATGTGAAATCTTGATTTCCCTGGTGTTACTGGAGGAGCTTTGGAGTGCCTGGAGAAAAAGGAGGCAGTGAGGCAGCTGAGCTGTGCCAAGTGGAAAGCCTGCTTTCCCAATCTCCAAAGTACAACCCGACTGCCTCAAATCCTGCCAGCCCGGAGCGGGGCTGACACGCAGCGTTCCGGCACTGACGGCTCTCTATAAAAAGCTCAACATCCTCTTTGTACTTTAAAGCCATGTTGAGGTTCCCTGATCTAAATTAAGTCAAGCTTAGAAAGGCTCCAGAAGCCACAAACCAGCCAGGAATTTTCAAGCTGTTTCCCAGGTCCCGCTTACCTGCAACAGGACTAAGAGCTGTTGGCTTGTGGTGCAGCTGATTCAGACGAAGACGATAAAAGGTATGTTTTCCCCTTGAGCGCAGGAGACATCACCCCATGACCCCCTGCCCAGGCTTTGCTGGTACCGTGCTGGTGCTCACAGGGAGCTGGTGATCCCCCCAAGTCCTGTGGCCGCTCCCGCCGCCCTCACCTTGGGAATTTCGCTTCCTCGTGGCTCCTCCTGGTGGCAGCAGGGAGACCCCTGACCGCAGGACCATCACCAGCCAGGAGACCCCTGACCGCAGGACCATCACCAGCCAGGAACTCAATGCTTCTATTAGATACCCTGAATTTATATATTTTTATAGGAGATCCACCACGTTCTCAGTGGAAAATGGTACCTGCTGCAAAGCACACAGGAGCACAGATGGATTTTGGCAAGCACACCTCTGGGGGTAAACTATTAATTAAACTACCATTAATGACTTTGAACCAACCCATAAGTGCATTTCTATAAACAGATATTGGTCCATATCCCAAATTATCACTTAATCTGAGATAATGAATTCTGCACCAAATTACTCCATGTCAGTCCTGTCATTTTTCTGTAAATTTTTATGTTTGAGGAGGATGCTTTAGCATATAATTGTGGTGAAATTAGGCTTGGCAAGGGATTACAGCAGCTGCAGAATCTCTTTGTTGGGCTAAGCATGTGATCCAAGTCTTCTAAAAGATGCTTGAACGTGCCAAGATCAATACCAGAGGGGTAAAGCTTAGGAAAAAATGGGCTACAAAGGACAAATCCTGCTGGGTAAATCAGTCTGGTAGTGACACACTAGTGATGTCACAGCTGGTAATGGCAATTTGAACAGCCAAAGCAAGCCAGGATGTGGCAGCTAGACAGAGACAGGAGTCCAAGGGCTGGCAGTGACAGTGACCTCTGAAGAGACAGCTGGGAGACGCGTTTGGTTTAGGGACATGGACTCTACTCTCCAGCCTGACTGATAATGAAAAGAACCAGACAGGCAACAAGTAGATGAGTCTGTGCCTTGAAACCTGCTGAATCAAAAATTTAAATTAATTCCATAAAACACTGATTTTGACATCTGCCACAGGGGCAAGATTCTTTTCTTTATGTTGCTTTTGACAGAGACTCTAAACTGCTGTGGCACCATACCGTGAGCAGTAACAAAGCCAAAGTATTCCTCGTTAATGAATGGCCTCTAGTCACTGAAAGGAATGGGCCATGGGCTATGTACAGATTAAAATTATACCTTATACCTCTCACAGTTTAACAAATGTAACCAGACATTGCTGTGAATTTGTTTTCTTTTATATTAGGAAGTGCCAGTTCTTTGGAATCCTTACCATAGAACCAACTTTGGTAAAGGTTAGTTGAGAGGCTGGAACTTTAGTCAAAGTTTTTAGGGCACTAACTGGCACATAACACCAACACACCACCTCAACAACCAGTTAAAATCCTTGCTTTGCTGTTCTGCTCCCTCTGAAGATGCTCAACAGTGGGCTGGAAGTTTGCTGAGCACCATGGAATGGTAAACCTGCTTATCAGGTCACTCTCTAGCATACAGGGAACTCATGGTCATATCCTTGAACTAAACTGAAAGTCTGCTCTAAGTTCTAGACACATGCCCTTTTTCTCCTGAAGTTTTACAGTTTTTTCCTCGGAAAGGAGGTAGTTTAATAAAGAAACTATTTCCCACATAACCGTAACTTCCATATTTTGTTGCGATGTGTTTAAAACTGGAACACGAAAAACTAGGGGCATGTTTAAGTAAAAGGTTTATTGTAAGAAAGAGAGAAAACCTTTCCATTTAAGATTAATGCAAGACACTATTTACTGTAAAAGTCACAACAGTGTACGATAGCCAAGCAGTAACAGCATGCACCCCCCTCCCTTTTGGAAAGGAAAACTCACCAAAAGACTTTCTTCAAATGTGCATGTAAAGAGACACAAAGACAAATTATAGAAAAAGGTACCCATTTATTCAAGGTATGACAAGGGTATTTACAGTATTCATTTGCTCAGAATAAGATCCATCCTTATGAGTTTTAAAGCAGCGATTATAAATTACATTTAAAAGGGGAAACGTTCCAAGCATGTTTCTGTTAGAGATATTTTTACAAGGACAGAAACACTTTAAGGCTAAGTTGTTTTGACCTTTGCTGCCACCCACATTTATCTTGGCAAAACCGTCTCAAAGACAACATTACCTTGAGGGATAAAGACTATGCTAAATTCAACATAACAATTCTGTTCCCTCGGACACTTTTCACAACAGTTCACGTGTGACAAAAAATTGACTTTTGATTTCAAACAATGACTTAAATATAAGTGAGATGACCTGCCTACATCCTGGATTTTCAGAGAGCTAAAACATCATACACAGCAACACATTAATCACCTCAGAAATACATCATCAGCTTCCCTGTCGATGAAGGTACTTCAGCTTACCAAGCAATTTGCTGCCAGCCAGGGCTCCATAGTCATGTGGTGCAATCCACCTTTCCCATCACATTATTTTTTGAGAGACAAGAACAAAACTTCCAGCTGACTTCTAAAGTAGATCATGATCTCTGTCTGCTTTAAGCAGCACTTGGTTCCCACAGCACAGACTAGTGCCCTACCAGAACAAAAAGGATGACTTTGCTAAGCTGCTGTAATGTTATTCTGTAGTCACTGTAACACACAACAGATCTACGGGAGCAGTTAAAATTGGGTTATCTAAAATGGTTTATCTCTTGAGGTAGAGCCCACAAATCATATTTAGTCCTGTCTGTAAACTATAACACACATGCCATCAGGCAAATATAGCCATTTTTGGTTATTTATAGAATAAACCCACTGATTTTTTCAGATGTCAGTCACTGTAAATATAACGGCTTTTTCTTTTTTTTTACTGAATAATTTTGTGCCTGTTTGAGAAAGAAGCAAATTTAATATTGACAATAGTGGATTGTAGTCATTTATATGGTTGTAATGAAAATAAAACATGTCATACAAACAAACTTCAGAGCAACATTCAAAAGGGTTGATATACGAGGATTCTTTTTAAGTTAAAGTTATTTTGGAAAATTTCAATTTTAACTGCACAATAAAGAAAAAAAAACCCAACAAAAAACCAGTCATTAGACCTGTAAGGCTACATAGCTACTTGAAATACTACTTTGGGGTAATTTGTTTTAGGATTAAGTTTGAAAAGACAGTGAAACAACAGAAACTCCCAAGGCCTATAGAAATACAATTCACTGAGCAATCATGGTTTCTTAGGTGAGGACACTACATAGCTATTGAAAGTGCACAACGTTAACATTCCAATGACCTATTGAAAGTGCACAACGTTAACATGTTAACATTCCAATGACCCGTGCATTAGTAGGGGACATTTATTCCAGGTTAGCCAAGAATCCTCTGTAACAGCAACGCTGTTGCTGTGACCGATAGAAGTTTTAAGTTATTTGAAGACAACCCAAGTGAAAAGCTACAAATATATGGAGATTGGCACTCGACCTTTAGTCAGCCCCAGTTGCTCAGTTTTCTCCCCAGAGACTCACGTACACAGAACTTTAAGTTTCCGTTTTATTACTGTAAAAAATAAAGTCAATGTGTAGTTCCAGAGTAAACAAAGAAACCTTAGTTTCAAACTGTTTAAAAACAAAGGTCCAAATTCTGATAAGTTACATTTCACAGGGTTCACATCAGCACCTCAACCTAATGCATTTTTTTGTGAACTAAGCATATCTTACACAGGTTTCATGTTACTGACAAGGGGGGCTACATTCTCCTCTGGATGCACATGTAACATGACTCACGGAGAACAACCTGGAGGGAATGCAAACCAGTTTCCACAGTTCCCTACTGAGCTCTACATGTTCAGAACCAGCATTTAAGACCGAAGTTATTAAAGATTGACTTTTTGCATATTCCGAAACGGAAGGCAAATACAATCAACTAACATTTGGCTTTGAAACATTAAGATAACAATGTTTTATTTCAGCCACATATTTACAAAAATGTTTGTAACAGGACTGCGTAGGGTTTCCTTTTAATTGTCATAATACACTTATAGATGAATAGTCATCTTAACCTTCATGCAAAGACGCATCTCTTGTTACACAAGAAGTTTCCTGTTGGATTTTTTGCACTCTGAGGATAGCAAGCAGAGGGTTGGGTAAGTTTGGGTCACCCTTAAAAATGTAGGCCTGTTTGCTCTACTGCACCTTCAAAATAAGGAGGTAAAGCACAGGCACCGTTAATTCCACAAGGGTTCATTGCCTCTAGCATGTTTTTCAAAACCAACAAAAATAGTCTTGAGCAGTTGTAACATGGGTTATTCCATGACTTTCACCTCTTCAGTTTACTTCCTGAACTCTGGAGTTACTTTCCTAGAAGCACACTTGCCGAGCTTCTTTTCTAATGTATTTTGTTGACTATACATTTTAAATTAAACTGTTATGTAAAGAATGTAACAAGCTTTTTCCTTTGTACACAACTTAATCTTTGTGCTGAGTATTCTTCAAAAGGATTTTATAAATAATACAGTAAGTTTAGAATCAGTCTTCGGCCCTCTCGTCATTATACCATGTTGTTGCTCTCTCCAACTTTATCTACAAGCTGCAGAAATGGAGACAAAAAGATTTTAAGCTGATGAAGTTTACGTACAGTGAAGCTACTCTCAAATATTACTTGCTACTTGCACAGTTAGTATGTGACTGGAAATGAGAGTCAAGTAGTACTCACCGAGGTCTCATGGTTTAGGTTTGTGAAAATTAAAAAATCTCACATTGCAATTGTGTTTCTGCATGACACGTTTGTCTCATATGGACATTAACAGTGCAACATGAAGATGCAACAGAATGAGAAAGGAAAAAGAAGAAATGCAGATAACACTGCCAGCTTAATGGTTAAAACAAAACAATACAGTCTCAGCCACACATGCATTAGTAGACCAAGGAAGATATTTCAACTGACCATTACTGTGGATTCTCTTCTGAGCCTACGTAGGCTTTGAATAAAACATTAACAATTATCTTTTTAAAACAAGATTTAACCCCATTATGATCAAATTAAATATGACTAAAAGAGATCAATTGACAAATGAAACACTCAATTGATCATGAATTATGAGCCAGAACTTGGCCTAACTGTGAGACTGGAACAGATGATCTTGAACACTCATTTTTAAAAACCAGCCTACCCATCTCAGTAATTCCCCCTATTAATTTTTAGTAGCAGCTATTGAAACTGTTGCTTTCAAAACTAGAGTTAAAAATGCTTGTGTTAAAACATACAGAAATTAGCACAGTAAAAGTAGTTGACAGAAACACTCTAGATTACCATCTCTGGCACCAGTTAATTGTCTTCAAATCCCTGATTATTTTGTTAAGAAAATGGAAACCTCCATTTGAAAAAATACGAATCGTAGTAATGGCAAGATGTAGCCTGGTGCAGTAAACCTTAACAAATATACCTGATGAATGATTATGCATCATGAGAGTTTCTGGATTTGCCCTACAAGCCGAAATTTAACACTGTACTCTACTGTTTGCTTTTACAGGCCACTTTTCATAAATACATCCAAACACTGCACAAAGAAGAACACTGTCCTTTTCATCCTATGGGCAAAAGGAGAGGCACAGGGCAGTGGCAGGATTTGCCAATCTGGTCACCCAGGGCCAAGAGTGAAGCAGAAAAAAACCCAGAGTTCCAGGTCACAGTCCAGGGCTCCTCCCACTTCACAACACGTAAGCAGAGGCAGCTTCTGAAATGTGTCCTTCTGTTTTTACATCTAGAAGTCTCTCCCTGGGAATGAATGTGATCTGTGTGGTGCAAGCAAGAACTATACAGGAATGCACTCAAAGTCATTGCTCTAAAGTTATATTTGCTTTATTTCTGATGCATTTCTACTGTATGAATGGAATAAAACACAGCAGAAGCTTCAATTGTTGCATGAAGTACTGAACACTTACCGAGCTTATACCAGGTAAATTCAAGAGATATCCAAGAACTGGAACTCTTCTAATAAAGCCAACCACCACAGGAAAGAACCCCCTTCAGGTAAAATACCAGAAGATTGTATTAGTTGTTGTAATTAAGCAATTCTCATATTGCTATAACATGAAAAAATAACAGCTGTTTTTAAACCAATTAATCTTGGAGCTTGTTAGCAGCTCACTAGTTTACCAAATATATCAACAGACATTCAGCAAAGAAAGGAGAAAAACCAGGAAAGAAACACCTTATTTTTAAACTGACTTAATTTCCTTCATAGCTGGCAACGCTCAGTCAGCTCATGAAAAAATAACTCAGGAGAGAATACCCAACTTATGTCAACAAAACTGATGCTCCCAAATGATTCCTCAAAATTACCACACATGTTTTGAGATAATTCCTTTTTACATTATAGGAAATACATTCTTGTAAGACCCGATATAGAAACAACTGAAGTTAGTTCTGAGTAATTAAAAGTATATTTGGTACTCTTTACATTAACTGAAGAAAATGAAGCATGACAGAGTTGCATATTCACTTATTTCCCAAATTATAAAAAGTCAGAGGTTTGAATCGTGAGCCAGGGGATAGTGCCTGTCATAGCTGTCATGGTGCAGGCCCTGCACGGTCCACTTTGTCTCTGCAGCAGGAAAACAAATTTCCTATGGCAGAGTCAGCTGTTTGCAGCCAACTGCAGCAGTTCAGCTGGAGGTGGCATTCCCACTGACCCCTTGGTGAGCGATACATTCCCTGTGTACAGTAAGGACTAACGTGCAGTGAGACCTCAGTCACAGCGAAACAGTGAAGGTTGACAAGTCATCATCCTCTTCACCAAACTGCTTAAAAATATTTTGTTGGGTAATATCAATACCAAAAAGTTTTTCTTGGAGGTTTTCTCGTTTTGAAGATTGCATCGTTTCAGTGGCCCAGCAAATTGTGATGCAGGGCACACAAACCACTTGTAGCGGATAGAAACAGCTGGTGTAGCCAAGAAGAAGGAACAGTCAGTACAGGAAGGATAATATTGTTAGCCATAACTCTGGGTGCCTGTAATCTGAACAAGGCTCCAAAAGCAGCTTAGATTACAAGAGAAACTGTCCCATACTAGCCAGGGAAGTTTCTGTTATGCAACCAAGCAACAGGATCCTGAGGGATCGGATAAAATGATGCTCGAGGAAAGGTTCCATTTGTAATTTCTTCAGAAGGGAACAAGTTGCTGAAAACACCTGAACAAGACTGAAGGAAAACAAAAAACTTTGTTTGAAGTAGTTACCAGCCAACCTTGAGGCAAGGGATTCAGATTCTAACAACTATTAAGCACTAGAAAATATGGTCGTAGAATCAAAATCATTAAGGTCGGAAGAGACCTTGAAGGTCATCCAGTCCAACCACTGGTCTCCAATGGTCTTGAGATGTTTTGAATCCAGATCAGATAAACATTCCCACCTGGAATTATCTATCCCTTGTTGATACTCTTCAGAGTAAGGGATAGTTCTAGTGAACTAGGGATAACTATTGACCTCTTATAAACCCTCCAACATTATTTTACCCTGTAGCCCCTGGCTAGCACCACTAGATAATCCATAACCCTCCATGCCTAGACATTTGTAGTGGTTTGAATCTTGTTTTCCCCCCAGAGGCTAAGAAAAGTGGTAACCCCCAAGGGGTGGAAACCCCTGGAAGTTTTGAAGTTCTGTCCAATGGGTGCTCCTGCAGAAATGTAAACATATCACAAGCAAATGGAAGAGACGAGTTGTAGTTTGGTTGGTAGGTGAGGTGGCCATGTTGTAGGAGCCACGAGGAAAGGGGCCCAGAGCCCCTCGGGGCCTCTGGGGCCCCCCAGCCCCAGTTGGGGGCTACAGAGACTTGGAACAGTGTTAGACTGGACTAAGTGTCTGTAGTTAAGCCGGGAGATGTTTTCTCCAAACTGGGCAGCGGAGACAGAGCAGAAAGCAGAGACGCAGCATCCAGAGGTTTTGGCTAAAAGCCAACTGATAAGACCTGAACTGGAGAAGCAGCAGAAGCTAGCAGCTGAGCTACAGAGTTCTGGGGGTAAGAACTGATACCAGACCCCTCCAAAACTCCTTTGATCCCTCTGAGAAAAAGAGGGAGATGAACTCCTATTTTGGAGAGCAGTTTTGGACATGCAGCACCAGAGAGAGAGAGAGAGAGAGAGAGAGAGAGAAGAGCTGAGAAGCTCAGAGCATCCTGGGAAGCTGGACTGGGACGGAGAGGAATGTGGAGGGGTTGACCTTGGCTCCCCCCTCGCACTGCTGCCAAGGTGGCAGCCTGAGGCAGGGCACAGAGGCCCTGTAAGGAGCTTGAATCTCCTGGAGATACCAGACTGTCACGAAGACCCCCTGTGCTTCGTGATATGACCGTGGTGATAGCGACCTTTGTCTGGGGTGACACAGCCCACGGAGGAAGACCCCTTTGCCTGTGTCAAGGTAGCTGAGGGAGCTTGGATACCTCCCTCGTGAGTGCTGGCAGAAAGCCAGCCACAGCTGCTGCATGCATGAGATGAGGAGACCTGCTGCCTTAGAAGAGATTCCTGCTTTGGGACTGGAAGGGATCTGTCCTTCTTTCCCTCCTGGACTTTTATTTGGAGGGGAGAGGAGATCTGATCCATTGTAAATACTATATGTCATGGTAGAGATAGTTGTGATCATGTGTATAATGTGTTATAGTATTTATTTGTACAGTCATTGTAATATATTCCCTTTCCCCCATTCTGAGTCTGGTGTGTTTTGTCTGGAAAAACCCATCTCACATTGGGTTGAGATGTGGGAGGGGGAATGGAGCTAGGGAATTGGATTTTGGGGGTATCTCAAACCATGACAACATTGTAATTTATAATTCTTTTGAGATCCTTTAAAAGGAGGGGGTTTGGTTGGAAACACACTCTACTTGCTTTGTACTGGCTGATTAAACCCAAGTGCTACGTGCAAGAAGTGACAATGTATTCAGTGAAATACTGTGATTATCAAAGGACTTGCAGTGATAGAATTCAGAGTAACACAGAGTAGAATAAGAAACATATATTAAACACGCAAAATTCATTTTCTGAAATCCCACTGTCTTCAGTAGGAGACAAGTTAAGACTTTTTTTTTTTAAAAAAAATTAATCTAAACTAAATAGAAGATTAGCAAACAATTTTACTGAGTGCAAAAAGAATACCATGAGAACAGTGGTCTGACTTTGGTTAACAGCAACTGTATTTTTAGTCAGTTGCTGAATATTCCAGGGTCTGTTACTCAATCAATAAGCACTAATGAAACAGTCTTCATCTGGACAGAAGTCCAAGAACAACTAAAAGCCTCCCTGTTTACTTCTGTAGTGAGTACGGAAGTTCAACCATGGAAATAAAGATAAAAATATAGATATGTATGCCAGTTGTAACAAGTCAAATTCTTTCACCATTACAGTTGCATTTATGAAGAACTTAAATGACACATTGTGAAAGTTACAACATGTATCAAGTTTGCTGTTAAAAAAATTAGAATTTCCATTTTTTCCTTAACTCAGTTGAGATGACACTTAACCAAACCAGCAGTTTGGACTCTATTAGGGCACAAGTGTAATGAAACATGACAGAAAACATCTTTGCACTGGGCTGCCCTAGTAATGAAATGGTTACAAACCTAAGGATGGCAGTAACCAAGTATTTTGCCACATTTGTTAAAGAAAAGAATAAGCTCTCCACCAAAAAAAAAAATACCAAGTATCTGCTTTTTGTATGAGGAAATATTTAAACTTTGAACTG
This sequence comes from Corapipo altera, assembly GCF_003945725.1. Lineage (NCBI taxonomy): Eukaryota > Metazoa > Chordata > Aves > Passeriformes > Pipridae > Corapipo > Corapipo altera. Next base: position 3,312,230 of record NW_020884873.1, on the reverse strand, counting down.
CTAACAATCTGAGTTCCCAGCTTTACAATTCTTTGGTCAGACATCAACTGAACAAAGTCAGTTTGGCATATGCCTTGCAAACATTAGCAGATTTGAGTCTTGGAAAAATATTTATCAACTTTCCACCTCTAGCAAATGTAAATTAACAACTTTATTTAAAATCTGTCAAAACAAACATTTAAAGGATGCTGCTTTGTCAACTGTAACACAGAAGCACTATATGAATACATTTATTCCTAGATACACCAACACAGAAAGTTATTTTGAAACAGGACTTACCTGAATAATAGGAAGAACCCATAAATTTCAAGGATCATTCCTATTAAAGGCCAACCAATGAGAACTATGAGCACACCACCCAGGAAGAAGCCTGTTGCTTTCATTTTGTGTTTTTGAAAGAAGAATCTAAACGTTCTTTCTAAACCGATAACAAAAGACAAGCCAGCCACAAACAAAACCTAGAAAAGACCAAAGAAAGAAAATTGCTAATTATGTCCCCAAGTTTAGGATGTAAATATATATATGTTTTACAAAATTAGACTACATTTCTTGTGCCAATTCTTTTAATACCAGAGGACAGATGGTGAGAATGAATTTACTATTGATTTTCTTTTTGTAAAGTCCATCTTGCAGCATTTGTAGCTCTCAGCTGCTTAAAAAGTGAAGAGTCTACCTTTGTGGTCTCTGACAAACACACTCAAGACAAAAGACCTACTGACAGCAGTTACATCTGTCCTGTCACATAAGTACAACCATTACCACAAGTGGTGCTGAAGCTTAGTACCACTGTCAGGAAAGGTTCCTAAAAACTAAGAACATAAAAGCACCTCTGTTCTGTAGCACTGACATCTTCAACAGCTTGGACTGATCCACTCGTAGTGCAAAGGCAAAAAAGGAAAACAGCTGAACAGCATTTTCAGGTGTTTTGGGTTTTTTTACTGTATTGAGTCTTTCTACTGTTTATTTGTTCCAGTATAGACTGAACACTATCACTGTTGTCCCAACTAGTTGGAACTATTTGTAGTGTCCTGCAGGAACAGGACTTGAAATTACTTCAGCGTTTAAGTACAAATCTAGGCAACACTTTTTCTCAGAAAGTGGTAGTATCTCAGATTTTATTAAGGATTATAGATGAAGTTTAAGTTTATATTATTTAATAAATCACTTTCTTATCACCTCCTGCCCTTCCTAATTTCTTTAAAAAAAACCAAAGGAACCTTTCTGCAAGGATACAGTACCTTTTCTTGCATTATCTTTGGTTACCACATAGCCTGCCTTTGGCTCTTCCTACCTATGTTTTCATCATTTTCCCTAAACAGGATCTTGTATTTCCACCTTACATTAGGAGAAGAAAAAAATAAGCATTATTTTATTTTTTACTCTTCCACTACACAGTCGATGGATGGTTCATAGCAATGCTTCAGCTAATGCACCCCGAGTCAGATACACAATTTTTTATTTCCCTTCAGTGAATCTCAGTATTTGACTCAGAATGAACCCGATCAGTTTTGCCTGCAGACTTTTAGGTATCAGTAAAAGAGGGGGTGAACATCTACCAGCCTGTTCTTGGGCTGGCTGGTGAAGCTGAGAACAGCAGAGGCACAGAGATTAATTATCACATGCAGAAAACACCCTGTCATTTTATATTTGCTTTGGATTGGGAATTCTGTGTACCAGACCTAGGATTTATTTTCTGTGCTGCATTATGCAACAACTTTGACTTGGTAAAAGCTGAAGATATTAAATCTCTCTGTTATGAAGGCTCTTCTAAACCCAAACTACCAGTAATTCATACTTCTTTCTTTCCTTATAAAGCACAGCAAAGCTACATTTGCCAGCACACAGAGAACACATCACTATTCTTATCCAAATATATACTTAAAATTGACAGTTATCTTACAAGATCACAAAAAAGCACCTCAGTAATGACAGCCAATCTAAAAACCACATTTGCAGCAGCACAACAACTGTGGAACAAGCTGCTTCTTGTCTAACCAACATCCCTCAGGCCTGACCCAAGGTATGATATTTAGATCAGTGTGAGCTGTTCTGACTTCAATCAGGAAAAATGATTCACTCACATCATCCAGCATAACTCTTCCTTTATCCAAATTCACCACAGCAGTTCTTGTGATCCAGCTTCAAACTGATAACAGACTGTTCTATTTTTAGTTTATCTTTAATATATCACATATTTAATTCTAAGGACTGCAGAGAAGGCACTTACATTTCCAATAGCCAAAAGAGCTTTGTCAAAGAAGAGTATCATTCCAAAGAAGAGGAAAAACACTCCAAAGCCTGTTAGTCCCATTCCAATCTCTGAAAACAAGAAACAAATTTAGGCATGTAACAAAACATGATACCAGGAAAAAGTCACGTGTAAAAACTGTGAACAAACTTAGGATGTCCAATCTAAAGATATTTTAAATTTAAACACTTCCCCAAGGGTACAAATATAGTAAGTCTTGTAGACATCAATTAATTCAAAACCAGACAGATCTTTGGAAGCTGCTTATCAAAAAAGTCCATATTTGGAACTATACACTAAAATTGAATGCAACCAAAAATCATGCATACATTCATATGGCAAAGACATCCCTTTTGATTTGTTGCTAGTGTGGAGAAAAGGACTGTTTTGTAAAGAGACAACAAAACTTTGTTTTCCGTTTCCAGTTCTTATCCCGTTATCTTTACCCAGTAAGGTAAGTACCCTGCTCTTTTCCACCCTCCTGAGACTTCACATTCCACCTCCCATAACTTTGCACAGCAGTCCCACTCCCCCCAGTTTCTGGATGGAACACAACTCAGATGAATCTGCGGGATTTTTCCAAGCTACACTTGTGCTGACAGCTATCAAACACTAGCCTGGGTCTCCAGACAGTTGCCAGTTTTCACAAAACTAGTAGATAAACGAAATATTGAGGGATTAATGTTCAATTATCATTTTCATGTTTCTTATTTCATTTTCCATAACTAAACATTAGATTTTGATAAGATGCATTATCTCTAGACTACTAGTGTTGCATAACAGTTTCATTTTATGTGATCTTAACATACAGATTTTTTTAACTACCTTTTGCAGTTAATGTCTTGACTTATACTGTGGTGGTCTGGGCAGTGCTGGGTTAACAGTTGGACTTGGTGCTCCTAAAGGTTTTTTCTAACCTAAACAATTCTATGATCTTTGAGTTTTGTAAAAGTTGCTCAACAAATACTGGGAAGGCAAGAGAGTAGAATGGAAGGTTTGTGTGAAAAACTGGACTAGAAGTGTGAAGCTATGATTAAAATTACCACTTGACAATAGCCTCTAAGGTATCTTGAAGATGATGCTTAGAAATACATCCTGCTTTCAATTTTAAACCTCTAAATCCTTCTTTTTGACTCTCACACAGATTGAATGGGATAGAAAAACCTGGAACAGCAGCAACACGGCTGCAAATATCTTCGCATCTACCCATGCACTCACCCTTACATTATTGCTATCCCTGGGACCAGAGAATTTAGAAACCTTCAGAATACATAAATTCTATACCAGCCCTAATACCACAGACAGGCTGGCAGCCCAGGGTGTCTGTATATATATGTATTTGAAAGTTCCAAGTAGTTTTGCATAGTCTATCCTGAAACACAAAACAACCCCCACCCACACTGTCACAGCCTTCCCTGCTACTGCTGGTCAGAGCTACCTAAACATATTTTAATTACACTTTGGACTGCAATTGTAGATTGAGTTGACTGTTTGCTGTTGCTTGAAGAGCTCAGGAGCAAAGGAGGATCATTCTGCCTGTTTCAGAACTTCCATTTAGTTATTGCAAATAAATTTCCAGACAACTCAAAGAGGTTTGTTACAGCAACGTTCCACTTCCCAGACTCCTGCAAGGGCTCAGCTTTCAGCAAGGCTGCAGGGTACGTGATGTTAAAACTGGAGCTCTACATTATCTCATGCCACTTTAAAGTGTTACTATGAGCATTTTAACAACCCACAATTAAAACCACTAAGTAACCTGCCACAATCAATTTACTGCAGACGTTCTCAGCACTGGTTTACAATGAGAAACAGAATTGCAAAGTCTATTTTCAACGGATCTGCTGACTGAAGGCAATATAACAATTGCAATCTGCCCTTTTCTCCAGTACTCTTTGCTTCAGAAGAGCAGAAACAGCCTGTATTCTGGAAGGGAAACACTTGGAGGCAGGACTCAAAGGAATGAGCAGCTGCCAGAAAGACAAATATGCAGCCATGGGAAGTGAGCATTCGTTCCTCCCGCAGACACAGCACAAGGTATGGATGTGGCAGGGAGGCAAAGGCCAACTCCCAACAGCTGCTGCAATCACCACTCTGACACTTCTGTAATCACTTCTGCTACAATGGATTCAGATTCACTTTAGCAGCCACCCATATTCTCTAGTTGGTGGAGGGAAAGGGAAAAAAAAAAAGAATACCATTGTCATTGTCCCAAAATAACTGCTGGAAGATGATGAATGGTCCAGGACTATTATTCTCTGTTGTTAATATCTCAGCAGAAGGTATTACTGACTTGATTCATCTCAGAATGTGGAATTAGATTCAACTAATGTTCTCAGAGGAATTAAAAAAAAAAAAGAAGTGCTGGCATTTTGTACAAAATCTTTTCAACAACAGATTATGAATATTTATAGAGGGAGCAAACTATTTTTAAATGCTTTCTCCTGTGCCAGGAGAGCTTTCCCACATTAGTCAAATACAACATTTTAATGACTAGAACTGCAGACACATAAACTAGCCAGGTTGCATTTACTCTGTTTTTTTTTTAATTTATTTTTAATTATTATGAGAGGAATGAACAAAACTTCATCAATGTTTCTGCACAAATCCCATAAGCCATCCAAAAGAACTGCAGCACTGTGTCAAAACAGCTTAGTAAATATTAAGACTTAAAATTAAGCTACATTGCTTGTGAAAGTTCGGGCAATGCACATTCTCTGCCTTTTGAGCACAAAATAACATGGAAATGTGCACTACAGGCTCTCAGAAAACAAAAAATTACTGGAGTTTACAGATTATGAAAAGTTTCGATGTTTATCATTTTGCTAGCAGCATTTTTTAGTATTGAAAACTGAATTTGCTAGGAGAAAAACTAAGTGCATTCTTTTGCAGTTACTGGTGGTTTATAACACCATTCAACACATTGTTTAAAAATTATGCCCCAGACTGCAGCTGCAAATTTAATTTTCCAAGCATCAACCAATGCAGTGGTTCTCTCCAGGTATTTGACACACTACTCCACCAGTGACTCTATGGTTAACTCTATATTTTTAAAGACAGCAGTGAGTTTAAAAACATCTGATGAAAAATCTTCAGAATTTCAGAAAAAAATGTGAAAAAATACCACATAAAACCCCCTAAACTTCATAGAGTTTTATTTACTGTCTTGGCTCTGTCAGTTAACGCCTACATTGTCAGCACTGGAACTAGATAAGGTCCCAAATGAGGAACTAGGAAACAGTGAATCTCTTCCTGAAGATATTTTTCTTTTTTTTTTTTTTTTTCCCAATGAATACTCTGGACAGGTTAGGGAATGAACAAAAGCAAAGCCCACATGGATTTACTCAACCAAAATCTCTAAAGTAACCCAAAGGGTTAGTACCCATCCCACTAACAGAGCACAGCACTCAAGTTTCTCAAGAAATCACTGACCCTGGATGCTGCTAACCTTTGCTGCCTGTCTTCATCTTTGGCCTTGACTGGCACTCCAGTACCTCCATTTCCAGTATTCTGCTATCAAACTTAGCTATTTTAACTTTTTTTTCTACATTTTTTCACACCCTCCTTCATAACTGATGCTGTGGTGCTTATCAGGCAAACTCCTTTCCTTTTGTGGCAATCAGGCCAGAAATGCATCATGCATGAGATGTTAATTTAAATCAAAAACCTAACAGTCTCCTTTACCTTGCAGCTTAAACTCTCATCACACAATCATCAGGGGTGGAAGGGACCTCTGAAGATCAACTTCCTTGCCAAGGCAGGGTCACCTGGAGCAGGTGACACAGGAACATGACTAAGTGGGTTTGGAATGGCCCCACGGAGGGAGACTCCACACCCTCCCTGGGCAGCCTGTGCCAGGCTCTACCACCCTCAGTGTAAAGATGTTCTTCCTCACATTGAGGTGGAACTTCTTATGGTTTAGTTTATGACCATTGCTCCTTGTCCTGTCACTGGGCACCACTGAAAAGGGCCTGGCACCATCCTCTGGCACCCGCCTTGGAGATATTTATGTGCATTGATGAGATCTCCTGTCAACCTTCTCCTGACTAAACATGCCCAGCTCCCGCAGTCCATCCTCATTAGAGAGATGCTCCAGACCTCTCATCACCTTTGTGGCCTCTGCTGGACCCTCTCCAGCAGCTCCATTTCCCTCTTGCCTTGAGGAGCCCAGACCTTCACACAGCACCCCAGATGTGCCTCACTAGGGCTGAGTGGAGGGGCAGGATCACCTCCCTCGACCTGCTGGCCACGCTCTTCCCAATGCACCCCTGGATCCCTTTGGTCCTCCTGGTTGCAAGGGCACACTTATGAACCTCTTTACTTCAATTTCTTTGTACTTTCCCCTTAAGCATATCTATTTCCAAGTACTTCTATTCACTGAAAACAAAACTAGTCATATACAAGCAGTTTTTATTTCCCACTCCAGACTGAGTGTCTCGTCCTCACCTCACAGCCCCCTCAGTGTCACCTGCAAACATCTGGTGTGATAACAGCACCAGAAATGCAGGGAAGCCACTCGCACCTAATTGTTTCCAAACCACTGACGCCCACAGGGAGGCACACGGGAGGACTCGAGCTAAGTGATACTTTTGTTTACCCCTCGGCTTTCATTCATCTATTTACAGGGACTAGACAAGAAGCAAGGGGTACAAACTGAAAGCGGGGAAATTTAGGCTTGATATGACGATGGAATTCTTTATTGCGAGGCTGATGAGGCACTGGCAAAGGTTGCCCAGAGAAGCTGTGGCTGCCCCATCCCTGGAACTGTTTAAAGCCAGGCTGGATGGAGTTTTGAGCAACCCGGTCTAGCGGGAGGTGTCCGTGCCCACGGCAGGATGGTGGAATGAGGTGATCTTCAAGGTCCCTTCCAACCCAAACCTCCTGTGGCTCTCACAGCGCTCGCAGCCCGACAAACGCCGGCAGCGCCGGTGACAGAGCCCTGCCGAGGGGAGGGCCCGGCCCTTCCCTGCATCCCCACATCCCATTCCACCCGCCGCCTTCCCTGCCAGCTCCCGGCACGGTCGCGGCTCCCACAGCGCGGGGGTGCGCCTGGGCGAGCCCCGCCGGCCCGGGATCATTCCCACCCCGCCGCTGTTCCCGGCGGTGCCCGTGGGATCAGCGGGATCCGCTCCCGGAGCCGCCGCCGCGCACAAAGGGCCCGCCGGGCCCTGTGACCCCCCTCAGCCCCGCCGCCCCCAGCCCTGCCGGGCACCGCCGGCAAAGCTTACTCTGCGTGTCGGACAGGGAGATCATGGTGGCGGCGGGAGCGGGACGAGCGGGACCGGGAGCGGCGGGATCGGGATCGGCGGGAGCGGCCACGTCTTCCGGAAACACGCACCCGCCGGGTGAGACGCGCCCGCCCATTGGGCAGGGTCGCCGCCAATCAGCGGCCGCCTTGCATCGCCGCGCGGACGCGGCGCCACGCGGTGATTGGCCGAGGGGCGGTGGCGGCGGAAGGGGCGGGGCCTGGGGCGGCTCAGGTGGGACCGGGATAGAGGACCGGGATAAGGGACTGGGATACGGGAGCGTGTCCCCGCACTAACTCGTGGGTTGAGCGGCGTCGGCCCGGGCTAGGACTAAACCCGACGTGCCTGAGGAAGCGGCAGCGAGGTGCGGAGGGTCCTGCTCCGCCTGCCCGGCCCTGGCAGCCTCTGTCCCTTCCTCCATCCTTCGCTCTCTCCTTCCCTCCATCCGTCTTACTCCACCCTGCGCCCGATGAGCGAGTGCTTCTCTGCTTCTCCCTGGTATCCTCCCTCCCTCCCTCTCTCCGTTCATCATTCCCTCCATCCATCCCGCTCTCCCCTGCCCCTCACCTGCCGAGCAGGTGCTTCCCTGCCTCCCCCGGCAGCCTCCCTCCCTCCATCCCTGCCTTCCTTCCTTTCTCCCGCCCCGCCAACAGGTGCTCCCCTGCCCGGCCGTGCCGGCCCCGTGCCCGCGGCTGATGTTCGGGATGGGAAAGGCTGAGACGGCCCGTGTGGTTATTCAGGCATTGGAATGTATTCCCGGGGGAGGCGATGGAGTCGCCATCCCTGGATGTGGCGCTGGGCGATGCGGTTTAGGGGTTACAGTGGTGGACGGTTGGACTGGGTGGTCTTAAAGGTCTCTTCCAACCTTCATGATTCCATGATTCTGCCAATATCCCTGTATTTCCACCTCCCTGCTGTCGCTTTGGCTCTTTTGTGCCCTCCTCTTAGTAGTTTCTTCTTGTTTTTCTTTTAAGGTGCCCTCCCAGATATCCGTATGGGGGATTTTGTACCCGGCTGAACTCCTGCTGAGGTGACACATCCTGCTTGTGTAATTTCAGGGTTCTGGGTGTGATAACCCTCTGTTACCATCACTTCTCAGGGTTGGGGCAGGAGGGGTTTGGTGTGGAGACTGGATGAAGGAGGGGTAACAAAGTTTCCAGTGCTGGGATGTTGTTTTCTGTCAGTGCAGGGTGGGAGGTGATGCTGGTGACTTACCTGTCTGCCTCAGGCCACTGTGTGTCTGCTCAGAGGCCTCTTCCCTGCTCATGGGCTCTTTAGAAATGGGATGAATTCACAGGAGCTGAGCTGTTTTTACAGTGGGGTAAATCTGCCAGATGGGCAAGATACTCCCACTTGCTTTTCCTCCACTGTGGTGTATAAGCTCTGAGTTCAACTTAAGTTTTATGACCTCATATTAAATTTTCAGGGTGAGTCAGTTGGCACTTAGGGGTCTTTGTTGGCAGTGGCGGTACAGAATTCTAAGATATGCTGAGCTACTGCTTTTAGAGACAGGCACTAAATCAAAGACTTGTGGAGCTTTAGCAGCACAAAGGGAAACTTCCATAGTTTCATTCCCTTCCCACTGCTTGGATAAGAAAATGGCTCTTGTTTCCTGGGCTCTCAGCCCAGTGATGCTTGTGAGGTTCATGTTTACTGGGGGCAATAGCAGTAGTGTAATGCATTTTACAGTGTGTCTGTGCCACTCCTACTGATTTTTCTGGATGTCCCTGCTTGCTCTGTACTTTGGGGACACTGATGTTTCCATATATCTTTGTGCAAGTGACAGGTGGTATAAAGACAGAACTGTGTAGCTCAAATTTGGTGTGTGACCTGGACACTGCTGAGTTATACAACAGTCAACTTCATTCTGAAGTGGGAACTTTTAACTTACTTTTAATCATAACCTCTTCTGGCAAAGCCAGTGTTTTGTTCACGTGTTATCTTTAATCTGTATTTTCTCCCCGTTTATAGGACTGCAGTAAAATATTTGTTATGGTAGAATCAGCTGATAGTGAGGATCTGCTGAATTTGTTCCCTTTCACCTCCCCTTGGCTTCCATATATATAACAGTTCAGAATTCAATAACAGAGAGAACATCAAATTTCTTAAGTTTGATATTGTTACCATATGGTATGACAAAGAATGTTGTTCAAAAAATGAGCCAATAAATAGAATTTGAAGTTAATTTCACTGATGATCTAATACAAACTAATCCCCCTTCTCTGAACCAAACTACCTTTCTCCATCCTCCTAGCAGATTCTCTAGGTGTTATGGTGGCTGCTTCTTTAAGGGGATCAGTATAATTTGTTCAGGCTTTTCTGTGAAATAGTATTTGAAGAGACAAATAAAAAGATGGGTCAAAGGTATGTGAGTGGCTGGTCTGTGTCTGACTCTCAGAAAATTTATGGCTTGGATACTTATCACTTGGATTCATTTAGAAGGCTGTCAAGCTGTTTTCTTGGGAATTGGTTGTGAGTTTGTCCCTTTTGCAGAAGGGAAAAAGCAGTTGTCATCTAATGGGGCTTGTTTATGTAAGGAGATTAAATGAACCAGTACTTAAACTGTTAATACCGATGTTAATGAAGAAAATCTTGCAGTAAACTTGTTCTAAGTTTAGAAAGTTTGCTTACAAAATACAGCATTGTATTGATTTTTATTTTCTTCTTAGTTAGCAGCTGCTTGGTTAAATAAGGTCTCCCAAGGATAACATTTGTTAATCTCCAAAGATGACAGCTGTTGCAGGTAATCCACACTTAGTACTCAATATGTTCATTTTGCTTTCTTTTAGCTAACAGACACTGTCTCCTGAGTTTGTGGGGTCTATCCTATTATACTTCAAATTTGAGGGAAAAATTTCTTTTACTGGATAACTTTTATTTCTTAAATAAAAACTAAAACAAAATGCCCCATCCCTGGAAACATTCAAGGCCAGGTTGGATGGAGCTCTGAACAACCTGGTCTAGTGGGGGGTGTCCCTGCCCATGGCTAGGGGTTGGAATGAGATAGTCTTTAAGGTACTTTCCAAACCAAACCATACTATGATGACAATCAAGCTTGTCAAAGAAGTTACTTGGTTTTCAATATTCTGAAAACCTGCTTCATATTTTAAGATACTTTTAACTCCTGCTGAGGTAACAGTGGGCATTTAGGAAGACAAATGTCCCACAAATGTCCCTATTTTGTGCCATTTGAAATGAGGATATCTTTTTCCATATCATACATTTTTGCTTCCACAAGCACGTTATCATATCTCCTATGGTTGGATCAAAATCTCTTATTTTGGGGGTTGTTGGGGGAGGAAGTAATTTCTTCTTATGATTTTCTGACCTGGTTCTGAAATAGTGATACATGCTTGGCATTCAGGGGTGTGTGTTAGCTATTCTTTTAAACCCTGAGGACTGGATTCTAGAATGCAATCTGTAATTCACACAGATGCGTAATAGGATGTAAAGAGGCAAATTCACTTATGTAACCCAAGACTTTAGGGAGTATTTACTCACTTTTTTCAGATGTGAAGGGTGACTTGTCTTCAAAAAAGTGTTTTTTCTCCATATCCAAACCTTGTTGTTCAGTAGATCCTCTTGTCCTGCATAGGAGGGAGATCTTGATGTGTGAAATGTAGCTTTTTGAAACGTCCCTATTTCCACACCCAGAAGACTTTAACTTGCTGAGGTTAATGCTGCTTCTCACATGTAAATGCTTTCTATTAACAATGTTCTCATGTTGTTGCTCACCTTGGGATTGGCCTCATCCTTGTCTTCATTGGAACTCTTGCAGCTTTAATATCAGGCTGCAGTGTGCTTTCCACTGCTTGACATGCAGCTGCAGGAAAGAAAATAATTCCAGGTGTTTCTCTGGAGAGGCACTGCTTTTGAGAAACTGGATTTTTATTTTTTTTCTCTATTAGTCAACACAGGCAATAATAGTGTTGCATATCTCTCATACAGTGTATCAGAGATGATAACTCACAGTACACCTGTGTATATAAGACCTACTAATAGAAGAAATAAGTTTTAAAGCCTTGACAGGTATTTTTACATGGCATGTACACTGTTAGATGTTATCATCTTCTCAGTGCCCCTGTCAGGCTGTCTGTTTCTCCAGATGCTTTTTATTTATGTTTAGGTTGGGATTGTTCTCAACCAACAAATTAAATGCAATTTAAAACTGGGATTAGCACGTTACTGAAACCTCTGCTGTGCCTTCACCTTGCTTTTCCCTGCAGTGCTAGAGGAGGTGCTGGTTTCCATTGAGAATGAGCTGCAAGCAGTGGAGATGCAGATACAGGAGCTTGTGGATAAACAGCAGGAACTCATTCAAAAGAAGATGAGAGTGAAGAATCTGATAAAACAGTCCTCAGGAGACTTGGAGGCAGGTGGAAGTAAAGACACTGAAACCTCAGCCGAGGCATGGAACAAAAAAGGTTTGCAGAGTCAAATTCAAATATTTTAACAGAGAGGTAAACTAATTCAGTAGGGGAAAGTGCATTCATAGAGAGTTTTGTTTGGATAATTATATTGTCCTATTTAATTTTCATCAGCTGGGTGACCTGCTATCCTACATGGGGTAATGTTTGTACTCATTGGACATTTCTAAATACTAATCTGAGTTCTGGGCAGAATTACTACAAGAATGGCTTGTCACAACTACTTCTATTCTGTCCTTGTTGCAAAGTCACAACTTGATTTGATTTGCTCTAAGAATCCTAGAGTAAATTTTTATTGCAATGCCTGTGTACTTAAATTATATTGCAGGGCTAAGAGTTGGACTCAATTCTTGTGGGTCCCTTCCAATTCAGAATATTCTGTGATTCTGTGGTATCACAATACTTACATCCCCACTTTGTGCTCTAAAAATAATTGCTCTGGATCGTCTCAAGATTTGAGAAAAACAGTTTTGCACTCTGAGTTCTTTCCTGCTTGAGTGGGTAGAACATTGGTGGTGTTTGACATGGGTTATGCAGCTTCACTGTTGTTCCAAATTAATGCAAATTAGGTGGATGCTGACTGCCAAATTAATGTAGAATACATTAGTATGGTGGAGTTAGTGCAAGAGGCAAGTGCCCCATGGTGGTCTGAGGGCTGCTGTCCTTTTAGAAGTGCTGTATTTTCAAGTTCAACATTAAACGACGTCTTGGATAGTTGGTGGGTCTTGACCACGTTATGCCTTGCCAAATTTGACTCAGATATTTTAATTATTTTTCCCCTCCTTTTTTACTTCAGTTGCAATTTGGAAATGTCTGTATCTGTTGTATGTATTTGCTTTTTTTGCTTTTTTTTAAAATGAAATTATTTTGTAGTTTAATCCATATTTATCTATATTTGAGATAACTGCTATGCATATGTAAGAATACTGATACTTTATAATTGCAAATTGATGCTATTGAACAAATTATTTGTTTTGGGTGGCTCTGTGCCTAATTCTCTCCTCTTGTGCTTTGAAAACCAACATCTTTGCAATCCCATGCTGTGTGCATGTTGAATAAGAGCAGTAGCTAAATTTAGTCCCAGTATAAAGCTCATGGAAGTCAGTAGGAAGCTTTTCTTGGGTATAGAGGGCCTGGGATCTTGGCTGTGCTCTTTGTAAACTTCTTTGTAATGTCCCAGAGTTTAATTCTTGTATTGCATGTGGTGTAACCTGGGGTTCCCACAGCTTTTCTGCATTTTAATTTTAATGGTATGAAAATAGTTCATACCACTGCATCTGAAATTTAAGTTTTTACAATATTATCTCTTTGAATAATGCAGTCTTTAGCTCTTTATTGAAGAAAATACATTGGAGTGATTATTTTGGGGAAGATTAAACTTCCCCCCCCACCTTTTTAATAAATGCTTATTATTGATGGAATATATGGAAAAAAAATGCATCCCTCCTTCATTATACTATTTGTAATTGCTGCATTTGTATGATGGAAGCATTTGGACAACTGTTGCAGGGCTCAGGGTCTGGTTTGATTTATTTGCAGGGTGGGCTTCTCATTTCCAGTTAATTTTGGACTAATGAGTTAACGTGGTCGTTAGGACTTTGAAGTTCTTCATCTGCTTGTGATTTTTTTTGCATTAGTTCACATTTATGTGCAACGAGAGCTTTGATCTGGGGGTGGACTGAGTTTACATTTTATAGAGTTTCCAAAAGTCCACCCTAGAAACTGGTTCAAATGGACTCAGGCTGTGTGTGGCTTTTTCTGTGCCATTATTGAATCTTTAAACACTTTCCTAGCACTTAAAGTTGTGTTGCTTCCTGATTTAATTATTGAATTTGTAAATTACCCTTCCTTCTTCTATTTCATCTTGTTTATGAAACATGTTTATTGTTGTGGTTTTTTTCCCTTTAACAGATTTTCCATGGTTTGAGAAGATAAAAACTGCACTGCAGGGCAAATTTAAACTCCAGAAGTTTAGGTCACTGCAACTTGAAACAGTAAATGCTGCAATGGCAGGAAAGGATATATTTCTTGTAATGCCTACAGGTGGTGGCAAGAGCCTTTGCTACCAGTTACCAGCTGTCTGCTCTGATGGTATGTAAGGAAAAAAAAAAGGACATACATAAAGAAATGCATTTATTTTCTCTCTTTTATAGGTATTTGGAAAATGACCACCATGTTGGTGTCTGATATCACAGTATGGGGGGAAAAAAGAGCAACTACATGAGATAGATTTGCTAGAAATATTTGCTTTACTCTCTTTATTTTCTCTGAAGGAGCAATAGCTGCTTTAAATTATTTAAATCTAAATCATATCTCCAAGGCACGTATTTTATCAAGATTCTACTCAATATGTTTTATTATTAAACACTGAAAGAACTTTTAAAAAGTTTGTCACTATTTTTCCTTCTTTCCTTTTTAGTTCAGTACATAGACTGTAAATTATTAAAGTATGGATATCTATTATTTGTCTCTTCCACTCTGAAGCTTGAGCTTCAGATTATTTGGGATATTAATTTTTAAAAATAAATATCCAGTTCTAGTTTTTAAGCTTTTTTTGTGTTTTTTTTTGGTTGGTTTGGTTTTGGTTGTTTGTTGTTTTTTTTTACATAACCCATCCAATTGCATGGAACTGTATTTCTTTACAAAGACCAAATTTACCATTACCTACCACTGCTTAGTTCTGTGGTAAATTTACCTCATGACTCAGATATCCAACTTGGCTTTGTTTTGTATATTGATTTTTATACTCTGTTTGTTGCAGCTCAGTTGTTGGTGGTCTAGATCCTAAGAGGAGGTGCATGTGATGGACATTTAATAAGAATTATCCCAGTGTGACCTGGCACTCACTTGTCAGCTATTTTGGAGGGGAATCTGCTGCTGTGTGTGAAGCTTAAGCTTACATTTGGCAGTTTCTTGAGAGCAGGGCTGATGCATTAGTAAAAAGTATTAGAGGAGATATTTGTGACATGTGAAGTGTTCAGCTGGCACAATGATTGATTGTTACAGGTTTCACACTCGTGATATGTCCTTTGATATCTCTTATGGAAGATCAGCTCATGGTTTTGGAACAGCTTGGTATTTCTGCAGCTTTATTAAATGCCTCAAGCAGCAAGGTATGTTTAACTGCCAAGTTTTCATGGTTTTTGTGCTGTGTGTGCTGGTGTCTCACCTCTGTGTTACTTGTGAATATTGAATGGATGACACAGATTTACCAGCTAATGCTGTTCTGTCAACAGTATCTTGCCAGCAAGGTGCTGTGATATGGGTAACGTGAGTGAGCATCTTGTGTTCTTGTTTTAATGACATCAACAAACATGTACACCAACAGCTTCCATGGAATAAATAGGTTTCTTGGGGCTGTTTAGAGGATGTGAAGTACCTTTGGTTGACGTGTGTTGTAAATTTTTACTCGGTTTCTAGACTTGGAGTAGGTGATTTTTGTCCACTAGTAACATGATGAGCGCTGCAGGCTTTGACATAACTATTTATCTCTCTTTAGGATGGAAAGCTGTTCGATCCAGAGGCCAAAAAGCAACTTATTTCCCAGTCTGTTATTAGTCAATTGCTTTTCAAAGTGAAATATATTTTCCTGACTACCAGGAGGCTGGGATCATTAACTTTGCACGTGACACTGGATTTGCTAAGTCAGTGGCTTGATGCAATATGCAAACTTGAAGCCTACTTTGAGGCAAAGCACTTTGAAAACTCAGTAATAAAGACCATGGTTGTGTGCAAGAAATTATTTTACACTTGTAGTACCACTGGCATATTTGGTACATTATCATGGCAGGGGGGTTGGAACCAGGTGATCTTTCAGGTCCCTTCCAACCCAGGCCACTCTATCATTCTGTGATGATCATGCTTCCACTGTATGATCAGATAATGGCACAGAATTATCCCAACTGCCAAGTGTTACAGTTTACTGGGAAAATACTGATACCACATGGTGAAGCAAAGACAAATATTCAATACTCTGCCTTTTCAAAGTTCCATCGTAGATTTTCCAAGTATTAAAATGAACATTTTATATATAATGATCTTCTCCAGAGGCTTATAGTAGTGGTAAATACCGTGTAACAGTTTGTCAGTCTCTGTTAATTACCCCTTCTGAGTTGCTAATCACCTCATAAGAGGCTTAGCACTAAGCAACTTGAGCGTGCTGTCCCAGTTTGTTACCCGCTGATGTCTCCTTTTGTTTTGAACAGGAACACGTGAAGTGGGTCCACAGCGAAATGCTAAACAGGAATTCACAACTGAAGCTCATATATGTGACCCCAGAGAAGATTGCAAAGAGCAAGATGTTCATGTCCAAGCTGGAGAAGGCTTACCAGGCCGGGCGTCTGGCTCGTGTTGCTGTGGATGAGGTCCATTGCTGTAGTCAGTGGGGCCATGATTTCAGGCCTGGTATGCTCCTCAGTCTGCAGGGTTATTCAGGCATCAACAAATAATGAGTTGGGCCTGAAATAAAGCTGCTTTCTTCATGTGTTGAGTAAATTCCTTATCACTAGGACCTCTGTTGGCTCAAGGAATTTAATTCACAAATGACTGTATCCTTGCCCAGGAGCTAAGTGTGTGCAAATAGGGATGATTTCAACTTAGATTTTTCTGTCAGTGTTCTGAAAAACTCCTTATTCATTTCACTTTAATTGGAGCTTCATAAAATCAACGTTTTTGGCTGCTGTCTCTAATATGGACAATACAGTTATCTACTGCTACATGAAAAAGTATCATTCTGTGCACTGCTCCCTGGCACTTTGGGTGACAGAGTTAGAGCACTTTGTAAATACATGAGATATATTTTAACCACCTCTAAAGCAATTGGAAACAAATGCCCTTGACTTGCAGGGGAAGAAAGTGTGCTTCAGTCTCTTCCCTGTCTTGGCAGCTGTAGAATATTGTTATTGGTTACTGTTTCTTTGCCTTTGAAAGAAAACCTGATTTGAAGCAATATGGACTGTAAAATCAACCTTTGCAGTTTTGCTAAACGGTGTTGTCAGAGCTAAGAGCCATGACAGGCAATGTGCCATTTGGATATGCACCTCTGGCTGCATTTCTGTTTTAAGGCAGCAAATAATTGTCAGTATTCAGCCTTTAAAATCTTTCCTTATTACAGTTTGGTCTATGTATCCAAATTCCACATTGCTTATTTATTAGCAAAGCTCTGTTTACTCAAAAGCTGTTTGGCAAAATAACCCAAATGCTGGTTACTGTGATGCCACTCACATTTTCCTGACTTGAAGAACTTTTATTTCCAGATATCTTGCCTTCTGAATTGTCTGATAATTGCAACCTTCCAGTACCTGAAGGGAACCTACAAGATAGATGGAGAGAGACTATTTACAGAACATGTAGTGACAGGACAAGGGGGAATGGCTTCAAACTGACAGAGAGTAGGTTTAGACTAGATATTAGGAAGAAATTCTTTACTGTGAGGGTGGTGAGGCACTGGAACAGGTTGCCCAGAGAAGCTGTGGCTGCCCCATCCCTGGAAGTGTTTAAGTCCAGGTTGGATGGGGCTCTGAGCAACCTGGTCTAGTGGAAGGTGCCTTGCCCATGGCAGGGGGGTTGGAACTAGATACTTTTTCATGTTCCTTCCAACCTAAACCATTCTGTGATTCTGTAAAATTGAATTAGAAGACGTCTACTTTGGTAACTGCAGTATTATCCCACTGGATGCTATCTACATAAATACATTTTTTAAAATTTGGATTTGTGGAGAGAAATCTCTTCATTTCCACATTTGTTTTTTTCTTTTTTCTTGCTTAGACTACAAGTCTCTTGGTATCTTGAAAAGACAGTTTCCCAATACTCCCTTGATTGGACTGACAGCAACAGCTACAAATCATGTTTTAAAGGATGCTCAGAAAATTTTGCATGTTCAGAAGTGCATTACCTTTACTGCCTCTTTCAACCGGCCCAACCTGTACTATGAGGTAGGTCTTTGTTCAGCTGCACTGCTGTCGTGTTGCCTCCTGCAAGGTACAGCTGATGAGTTTTAGAGTACATTTTTTTTAGACTAGATTTTAATAATCAACAGCTTTTTAGTGAATGATGGTGTTATTTGATTGCTTCATGTTGCTGAACCTGCTGTCCTCTGCTGAGGGACTTGGGCTGCTCTGTCTGTGTGAGCAAGGCTTAGCAGACAGCAGTGTGTACAGGAGAGAGGCAGGCAGCAGGCTCAAACTGCTGCAACCTGCTGGAAAATATGTCCCCTGATGGCAAAAGTTGTTGTGTCATGCTGTATTTTCAGTTTGGCCACAGGTTCATTTATTTTTCTTGATGATGAGGAAAACTTACGGATTTGTTTTTCTATGGACTTTTGAGTTGTAGTCTGAGTGTACACAAAAAGAATTTTTGTTAAATGGTGGAATATTTTTGTTTGTCATACTGTAAGAAATAGAATAACAGGATTGTTTAACACAATGTGTGCCCACTTGAACTCTGATGTGTGTGTATTTTACTTCTGAGGTTCGGCATAAGCCTTCAAATAATGAAGATTTCATTGAGGACATAGTTAAAACCATTAATGGAAGATACAAAGGACTGTCAGGTAAAAAATGTCAAAAAAAGTGCACATATTATTTTTCATAATCTTGAACATTACAGATGTTGGGATGTTTTCAACTGATCCTGAAATGTGTAAAGAAATAAATTCTACCTTCACATTACATTAAAGATCCAGCATTAGAATAAATGAAATTTTGTAAGATCCATACCTTGAACAGTTTCTCTCCTCATTTATTGGTGTTTAAATCTCTTTACTGCCTACTTGTATCTTCTGAAGTATTGAAATAGAATGTTGATGTATACAGAACAATGTTCACATAGATAGGAATAACAGGAATTTTTTAGATCATAAAAGCAATCGTACATGTGTAATTTAATATCTGTGTCAGGAGACTTAGTATCTTGGATGCTTCTTTTTCATATTTGATTATAAGATTCATCTATTATTTAGTGCCCCCAGTGGGTGTTATAGGTTGATTTGTGTTGAAAGCAGAACTGTGTAAATTGGACTTGGTGTAATCAGTGAATTATGTATTGCAAATTCAGAGGAGGGACATCTTGCAAAGGCAACAGAACCTGGTTTTCTGGAGCAGCAGTTTATCCCTGTCTCTGCTGTGAGCTCTGTGGATGTGATGAGCAGCTTCCAAGGAGCTGTGCCAAGATGATCACAAGATCATCATGGCCTTGTGTGTAATCCCTGACTTAGCCTAGACTGACTAATGACAAAAAGCAGATTTATCTGAAACCTCAGGTGAGATGCCATAGATGTCATGAGGAACAGCACCTCTTTACATAAGCTTTCATAAGCATTGTCCTCCATTAACATTACTGGAACACTTCCATGATTATGTGGATTGACAACCATATTTCTTCTTTATCCTACAAGTCCAAGCTGATAATTGAGGTTTCCTTCATGGATACAAATACTGCAGACTGAATAGGCACAAAGACTGTATAATCCTTTTTATGCATTATTTTTCAGTTAATAAAACTCTCACAATTGTTTTTAACTATTGGGGATTGTTTGGCTTTTTCAAGGCATGACAATGATGGATCTTTCACTTTTGTGCAGGAATTGTTTACTGTTTTTCTCAGAAGGATTCTGAGCAGGTTACTGTGAGTTTGCAGAAACTGGGAATCAAGGCAGGGACTTACCATGCAAACATGGATGCTAAATATAAAACCAAAGTTCATAAAGGATGGGCAGCAAATCAAATCCAGGTTAAGTAGATACTTTTCTTGGACTTATGTCTCATTCAAACAAATTGTGTTGATACCCTGATGGTTTCTTAATCTCTTTTTTTCAGGTTGTAGTGGCAACTGTTGCTTTTGGCATGGGAATTGATAAACCTGATGTGAGGTTTGTAATTCATCATTCTATGAGCAAATCCATGGAGAACTACTACCAAGAGAGTGGACGTGCAGGTGGGAAATGGCTCTTGCAAGGCCACCATTTACATCCATTAAACCAGTAAAATTGTACTTCAATTTTTCAGCCATTTGTGCAAAGTCTCTTGTCTCTGAGACAGGTTTCAAAGTGTATAATGACACTCTGCCTCTGTAAAGAGGCTTTAAAGCAAATATAAGCTGCATTCATGATCTCAGGCCTCGGTTACAGTATAACCAGGAGTAACTGGGTACCCAGCCTTTCACTCAGCACTTTTTAATTACTTGATTTTTATGACAATCAATGGCTTACCAGAATGGATGTATGATTTTTTAGTTATTTTCCTATGTCTAGAAACTGGGATGTGTGATTTGCTCCAATTGTCTCTAGATGATGTCTAGTCATCATATGAATTTCAGTGGCCACAAGAATACAAGTAGGATGGGGAGTATGGAGCAGAGAATTTTAAGGATTGGTCAGTGTATAGCAGAAATAAATAGCTGTTATGGCTAAAAAAATGTTTTGTGGTGTTCTGTTTTTTTTGATCTTCTGCATCGTTGCTTTTTCAAAAGCAGAGTTGAATCTACATGGGAGAAAGCTTTTCAGGGACCTTGAGGGGCAATTGGTTGAGATTTTAATTTTGTGTTCATTTTAATGCATTGCAGGTAGAGATGACCAAAAAGCTGACTGCATTTTGTATTATGGTTTTGGAGATATATTCAGGATCAGCTCAATGGTAGTGATGGAAAATGTCGGGCAAGAGAAGCTCTATGATATGGTATCTTACTGCCAAAATATGAACAAGTAAGTTACTGTGGTGGCTTGGTTGCTTAGTCTTTAAATAGTCTATTTTTGTTAGGTTCTTTAGAGGGCATTTGAAAAAAAAAGGCAAAACAAAACCAAAGCCCAACCCATCACCAAACAAAACCACTCACAAGAACAAACTTGCCAGCTTCAGGATAAAATTTTGGAAGAAGTGAAATACCTGTCAACCAACACTGTTTGGATTTCAAATCCCATCCAGAGGAAAAACTGGAATGCTTTGGTTTTTACTGTAATGTACCAATGTTTAATGGCCGTATAGGAATCCACATGTGCTTAATGCTTTATCTACTGCACTGAGCTATTGGGAATACTTCATGGAAAACACTTGTATCCATGTTGTGGGCTTTGTTAGCCTCAATCTAAGAATGAGTTCATATTCTTAGGATTTTTCATTCTATTGAAATTGCAGATTATACTTTTCTGCTTTAACCAAACTGTTCTACATCAGTGTTAGCTCATTATTCCTGTTGGCATAACTGACAGGGAATACTGTGTTGCACTATTTGTTTTCTGATTTTTTCCTGAGATAATTCTTCATGCCAGTCTTGAGATATGAGCTGTCCCAAGGGCCCCTCTTGTTGCTATTTTCATGGTATATAACCCTTGGGTTCCACAGTCCCTCTCTGCTCTCCCAGGTGTCGCCGGGTGCTCATAGCCCATCACTTTGATGAGGTGTGGGATTCTGCAAACTGCAGCAGAATGTGTGATAACTGCTGCAGAGAGAATGGTGAGTAAAAGACAGAGAACGTGGGAAAAGATGGCTTAAAGAAATATATCTAGTTTAGAAAAACTATAAGCAAATTTTGTGAACTGTGCTCATAATACCCCCTGTTTTCGAGGCGCAAATTTCGTTATGTGTTTCAGCTCTTGGTGTTGCCAAGTTCAGGGTGTTTAGCAGGATACTTCCTGGTGTGGTTTTCTGACAAACACTTTGGTATCCTTCAGTCTCACCTGTTCCCCTGTTCCCAAAAAGTAAGCTGGGGCAAAGGGAAGATTGGCTTACCTGTTTAAAAAGGATTCTGGTAGGAGTCAGGTTTTGTTTTAGGGTTGGGGTGTAAAAGGTTTATTTGAGGAGGAGCCCCTTGCTTTCTGCATGCCAAACTATTCATATTTAGGCTCTGAGAAGGTACAGTTTGCACATCCTCTCACTATTTCCCTGGTAAAATCCCTGAGGATTTCAATGCCACGTGCTCAGAATTGTACCTGTGTCAGGACTGTGCATGACAGGTGTGCAGAACAGCAGAGCACACTAACTCAGGGCTTTGCTCTGTGTTAGCCCTAACAGCACAATGTGTGTCCAGCCTGTGCTCTTTGAAAAAAAGCTGGGATCATAAGAGTGAAAGCACAGAGGGAGGTTGGAAGATAAGCTGAAACAAGATCAGCTGCATGATAAGAGGATGGTTTCATTAGAACGTGGTTCTGGGACATCAGTTCTTTTGCTGTTTTGGCCACAAACATCCTGAGGTTGTTAGGGAGCTCATTCTTGCTTTAATTGTCATTTTTGGTACTTGTCAGAAAGCTGAAAGTCTCAAAAGATGCACAAAACATCTCTTGCTGCATTTATAAAGTGAGCACTGTGGTTTAGGCATAGGAAAGCCCATAAGAAGCTAGAAACTGAAAGTAGTGCCAAGAGAAAATTGGTCTTGGGCATCTCTAACTGGACACACAAAACCACCTTATAATTCTTTAAGGACCAGGTTTATATTTGTAATATGAGGAGATGGTATTTTGCACATATCACATACCTGTTGCAAAAAGGATTTGGATAATATAAGTGATGAACACTTGAAAAAACTTAGGAACAACTCTGTACTCAAAGCTATTCTCATAACTAGACTTAATTTCCATCTAAATGTTTTGAGATGTAAAGTAGACAAAAATTTAACTTTTTTTTTTCTTTATACAGTTAATTATATAATAAAACTGTTCTGCAAAATCATGCAAGTGACAATGTCTTGTTATCTTCTAGTTAGAAATGGGGTTTATTTGAAATTTATACTGTGATCAGAGGTTGGGAGGAGTACGGAACTGGCTTGTACCTAAGGCTTACAGGAGCCAGGTGGTGAAATATAGTTGAAATATATCCTGTTTACTGCTGGTTCACCCCCAGGGCCTTTTGATACATAAGCAAGGTCTGAGGAAACCTTGCAGCAGTACTCGTTTTTCAGTACTTAATTCTTAGTATTGGAGGAGGCAGTTGGGGTAATTCTGTGCCATAATCTGATCATGCACAAGAAGGGTGATCATTATGTGTTGATGCTTAGAATAATTATTGGTGAAGCTTATTTTTATAATGTAATTAATACCTTTTTTTCTGTCTCATTTGGTCCATAAGTGTCTTGAGAGAATAAATGTCTCACTTATATTCTTCACTGCCTCTGTGCTCTCTGATCTTATCATAATAAACACTGTGGGTGAGGAAAAGGGATCCAGCTGTAGAGTAACATAGTAGCCACCTTGCAGGTTCTGTGCTTCCTAAATGCTTCTTTGAAATAATCTGTGTGGTTTGTAACATTAAATACAAGTAGAAATGTTTGCCAGATTGGAGTTTCAATAATGAAGTAGAAAGACAGATGTGAGTACAAATATATCCTAATGGTCAGAGGGGAAAGTTACAGCTTTATTTGTTAAGTTACAGTTTTAAAACAAAAAAAAACCAAGCCAAAACATTGCTATTATGCAGCAGACACGTATTTATCTATCTCTAAATATATAAAAGTATATACATGCATATATACTACTATCTATAGTTATTTAGATAGTATCTAAATAAGTATAGATAACTTGCTATTTAAATATTCTTTCACTTTTATCTGCAGCATGTGAGAAGATGGATGTAACAGGATACTGCAGGGATCTAATCAAGATACTTGAGCAAGCTGAAAGCATGAGTGAGAAACTCACCCCACTGAAACTAATTGATGCATGGTCTGGGAAAGGTGTGTCCAAGTTCAGGGTGGCTGAAGTTACTCCACCAAAGCACCCCCGAGAGGAACTGGAGAGAATTATTGCCCATCTACTGCTGCAGCAGTATCTGAAGTAAGATGACTAGTTTTGTTTTGTTTGTTTTGAATTTTTTAAACATCTAGTAGTCATTTTTTCTTTATTCTTTCGTTACTTCTGTATAGCATTAATGGATACATTCCACAGTCTTGTTTTTAGCCTTTGTTTCAGGTGCACTTAATGTATTTTTAAAATTTCACACATATTGCTATATTTCCACTTCAAAAATTGGAGGAACATTTGCAGTGCTGCATCTTGGGCAATTTTAAAAAGCTGTGGTCTTCTATATTCAGGTTAAACCTTTAAATCTGCAGCAGACTTCATTTTGGACAAGTCTGCTGTTTATATAGATCTCGTTCACCTTCCATGGATAAGGAAAGCAAAAGGGGTTGCCCACATAAAGTCTAAGTCAGGACAGGCTGGCAAATGTGGAAAGTGGTACCCAGAAATGTTAATTAAGCATAGTGAAAATAACAGTCCTGTCAGTGTTTTGTCTTCTCTACAAGTTCCAAGAATATGTACAAATCAAATATTTAATCCTTTTATTTTATTGTTGTCTTAATTCTTTTTTGCATCTGTTTGTACAGCTGACTTTTTTTATACTATTAAGAGAGTCAGAAGATGACTTACTACATCTTTTTTTCCTCATTTTCCTCCATGTCTTCCAAGAGGTATCTGAGTGTGTGTGTAAAGGTCCACAAACTGAATTATGTTAAGTGTTGACCAGACTGGCTCCAAGTTAACTGACTGTCCACTTGAATAAATAAAGCCAGAACCAAGCTGGTATTTGGAACATTCAACAGAAGGGTTCATGTGCCCCTTTTGTCATGGAAAGGGTTGTCAAGATTGAACATGGGATGCCCAGGGAAGTGATGGAGTCACCATTGCTGGAAGTGTTCACAGGATGTGTGGATGTGGCACTTAAGGATGTGGTTTAGTGGTGGTGCTGGGCTGATGGTTGGACTTGATGATCTTAGAGGTCTTTTCCAACCTTTTAATGATTCTGTGATTTTTTCCCCCTGCATGGTCAAGCCTGTATTTGTCTCCAGCCTTCCCTTGTAACACTGAATTAAAATTCATGCAGGGAAGACTTCAGCTTCACGGCATTCGCTACAATATCCTACCTGAAGGTGGGACCCAAAGCCCATCTGCTGAGAAACGAGGCTCACGTCATCACTATAGAGGGGATAACAAACAGGAAGAGTGTTCACAAGGTATTTATATCTCTACTGATTTGCTATGTAGATATCTGCTCCATTATAGCTTATTTCAATAGTTTGGTATCTGCTCAAAGTATTTTTGTAGCAATGCAATCAACAGGATTTAAAACAGACTGCATAAGAATTTTCTCTGTTGTGTGGGAACGTGGAAAAAGAAGGAAAACAATGTTAGAATTCTAACAGAATTGTTTATAACTTACAGGTCAAATCATCTCAACCTTCGAATTCAAAAGGAAGCAGCAAAAATGCTCAGACTGTTTCAAAGGCTGTCCAGGATTCAGGGGGGAAGAAGTTACAGGAGCACAAGCGGCCTGGCTCTGGGTCAAACTTAAAAGCAAAGAAGCCAAAGCTGGAGGCAGGTGGAGTTGACCAACCAGTGGTTATTGACTGAGTTTCACAGACTACATTTAGGATCTAATCCCATTTACTTCTCCATGGACAATGCAGTAAGTTCAGTTTGTGCTTTAGTAATTTTTTTTGCATTTTTTTTAAATAAAAACCAAACAGGGAAACAAGTATCGAAAAAAAATTCCAGCAGGGAAGGGAAAAATATTTCATAGAATCATAGAATTAGCTGGGTTGGAAGGGACCTCTGAGATCATGAAGTCCAACCCTTGATCCACCACCGCCATGGTTAGTGCCATGGTCTAGTAAGTGCCACATTCAGTCTCATCTGAAAAACCTCCAGGGATGGAGAATCCACCACTTCCCTGGGCAGCCCATTCCAATGCCTGATTACCCCTTCTGTAAAGAATTTCTTTCTAATGTCTAACCTAAACCTCCCCTGGCACAGCTTAAGGCCATGCCCTCTTGTCTTACTGATAGTTGCCTGGGAGAAGAGACCAACCCCCACCTGGCTACAACCTCCTTTCACATAGCTGTAGAGGGTGATGAGGTCCCCCCTGAGCCTTCTCCTGGCTGAACAGCCCCAGCTCCCTCAGCCTCTCCTCATAGGACTTGTGCTCCAGTCCCTTCCCCAGCCTTGTTGCTCTTCTCTGGACCTGCTCCAGCACCTCAATATCCTTCCTGAACTGAGGGGCCCAGAACTGGACACAGCACTCCATATGAGGCCTCACCAGTGCTGAGTACAGGGGAAGAATCACTTCCTTGGACCTGCTGGCCACACTGTTCCTGATCCAGGCCAGGATGCCATTGGCCTTCTTGGCCCCCTGGGCACACTGCTGGCTCATGTTCAGCTTCCTGTCAATCCAAACTCCCACGTCCCTTTCCGCCTGCCTGTTCTCCAGCCACTCTGTGCCCAGCCTGTAGGGCTGCAGGGGGTTGTTGTGACCAAGGTGGAGGATGCAGCACTTGGCCTCGTTGAACCTCATCCTGCTGGAGTCAGCCCAACTCTCTAACCTATCCAGGTCCCTCTGCAGAGCCCTCCTGCCTTCCAGCTGATTGACACTCCCCCATGGCTTAGTGTCATCTGCAAATTTGCTGATGGTGGATTCAATCCCCTCATCTAACTCATCAGTAAAGATATTAAACAGGACTGGGCCCAACACTGATCCCTGGGGGACACCACTAGGCCGCCAACTGGATGCAGCACTGTTGACCACCACTCTCAGGGTCACCTGGCTCAGGTGACCTTTTGAGTCTGGACAAGATTATCAGCCCACTGTCCAGTTGTAGAAATACATCCCTGCTGCCTTCCTTTGAATATCAGTGTTTCCAGGAACAAGTGGCTGTGCTGGCAGCCTGGTAAAGATCCACCAGCTCCTGCTGACTGCAAGCATTGCTCAGCACACACGAGGTTGGGTGCTAGATTCAGTTTTATTTATTTACTGACTTTTAAGGTCTTGGCAGCCAAAGATTAGAAAGGCAAGTTCAAACTCATTAATAAATGTTAAGTTCTAGGGGGTTGCATTTTGGTTCTCCCCCCATCCCCTAACATTTACATGTATAACAACTTAAATATAAACCAAACATCATTCATGTCCTTCATCTTTTTTTTCTGATTAAATCTTGACAGTGACTAAAGCTCAGTATTTCATTCAACTTTGCAAAACTTGGAATTAATTTAATTAAAAAGAGTCATTCTCTTTAGAGTGATTTTTCTGGGGGAAGTCTCAATATGTATTGAAACCTTTGCAGTTAGTGGAGTACAATAAACTGTTCCCAGTGTGACACTAAATAAAGAGCAGGTCCCAAGTAGCAAGTGCAGAACCAAACAAAAAGCTAGAATGAAACAACCCATGTCCCTGGGTGGCCCTATGAAATCTATAAAGGACATTAAGCATAGCTTAAATTGTTGGGCTTTATCACCTAGGCACTAAATTAAGCCTAGCAACTAAAAAAGGAGGAGCTTGGTTGAAGCAGGTCTGTCCAGCCACATCACTATTATTAAAGTGCATCTTGCATAACTAAACATGCAGCCACAGTTACTACTGAAAACAAACAGCTTAAACCCCCACTGGACACTTAGTAGTAGATATTTTGTCACTAGTTGTAATTTAGTTACCATCATATCAAGTCAAAGTGGGAGTCTATACTTGCAAAAATTCCTTCCTGGAATCAATGTGCAGGACAGGGGTAAAGAGGAGCAGGCAGGAAGTGACCAGGACCTGTGTTGCCCAAGAAGACTTTCATTAAGCAAATGTAGAAAGTGCCTGTCACGAATCCCATCAGGATCTGGGACTGCCATTCAAAATGGCATCTTGTACCATCTACCACCTCAGCTGGACACCACAGCCTGATCCACAGGCTCCTTCCAGGGAAAACTGCTGCAGGTGACCCCTGCCAGTGCTGCTGTGTTATCCTTCCTGGGAGTGCACTCAGCCCACCTACTGGAGCCGGGATGGGATGCACCAGTGCAGCTCTACAACTGGAGAGCTGAAGTGAAAAACAGTGAAAAAGCTGCTCTCACTTGACATCTCATCATGGAAAACGTGTTCTGTACTTAGCTGAGCAGTAAATACATTTATTTGAAAAATAAACTTATGGGGGGAAAAAAGAAAACAACAAAGGATAAGGCATCCATCTGGCTGTGCATTTGCAGCCCATATTCCAGGTGGTGAGAGCTCTGAGCATCCTGTATCCTAAACTGTTCATCTGAGCCAACTGGACAGAGCTGTGGCAGGTACTCACTGGTGTGAGCAGTGGAGTGGTGCCAGTGGGATGGCAACAGGCTGCCTGACTGCTTGTAAACATTCACCTGAGCACATGGTTTGAGGAAGCAGAGGCTTTCCCGACCCTGGCCACGACTCAGCCTGCCCAAGGCCAGAGGAGCTTTCGGCAGGTAAGGCCACACCTTCACATAAAGGCATCCTGGCTCCCGTGGCAGCTCATGGGCTGAGGGACATGTCCAGAAATGAGCCATAGGGAAACTGGGCTCTGGTAACCACAGCAGGTGGAAGGGGTGGTTTAGGGAAGGGAGCTATGAGGCAGGCATGGGATTTAACATGTTTATATTGCCTTTAAAAAGGCTCCCTCACGTTCCAGTGAATGCAGCACTATCTTAAAACGTGGCTTTCGCTGTGTGCTGCTGAGGCTGCTACAGCCCTGTTTTCATATGCTCATCTAGACAAAGTGTTTGCCAACACCAACCCACTTGCTTTTGTTGCTGCACTTCTACACAGATTAAATTGCCAGTCAGTATTTTGACAAGATCAACACAAAATCTTAATGGGGAATTGCGTCTATCCCTCACTTCTGGTAATCCTGAGAAAACAATTTTACTCTGTATCAAAACTATACAAAATGGAAATGAGGTTTTGTTCAATCAAAATAATCCTCTATATCGACATCTGGATTCAGGAGATCTTCACCATAGGCTGAAAGATCCATCTGATTTAAAATTAAGTTTTCAAAGGTTTCTTCCAAGTCCGTTTCACCGATCAGCACAGCTCCCACCATTCGGCCGTTCTGCATCACAACCTTCACGTACTCCTGTCCCTTGGTACATCTCAGCATCAGTTCGTGGTCTGAGCCCAAGCCCTGAGCGTTGTACTTCCCCAAAACCACCACCTAACAGAAGGAAAAGGAGAAAGGAAAAGCAATCATAAGAACATTGCAGTGGCTTTTAGTATTTCTGCTGCCAGCAGTTCTGGGCCTCAAAAGACTGACGTAATTTGTCCTTAGGGACCCTCCCACAACAAAACCTGCAACAGACTCAAAACTCTTCACCTTGAAATATCATACACAAAACCCCATAGTAAACCAGTTATCATGCTGAACTGTGTTGAATTTATCCATAAGCAGAGTCTTTCTGAAATAGAATATACACAGGGATACAAGGCAGATCAGCTGTCATTCACCAACTGCAATTTGTAATGTATCTGTAAAGATCTTTGCTCTTTTCAGTTTCTGCACTCAAGGTTAGTGTGAATGGAGACAATATGAGCTAACATTAATTACCACATAAAGAAAACTGTTTTGTCAATATTAAAGCACCTGCTCAGTGTTAACAAGTGAATATAAACTAGCAACCTGTGTTACCCAGTGGTTTAAGACCATTAGACTGAATTTACTTTACCTTGTAATTGAAAAATTTTGTAACATGAGCAAACAGCTCAAAGCTGAAATCCATTTCAATAGATTCCCCCACAGTATCTGCTGCCATGCATTTTGCTGCATACCATCCCATCTGCCGAGCCTGAGTCCACAGTCTCATCTGGAGAAGAAAATTGGAAAGATTTCAATCACAAGACACGTGTGGCTGCGCACAGGCCGACACTCACTGCTCTCCTCAGTGCTCACTGCGTGTTTCTGGGATCATAGAATCAGTTGGGTTGGAAGGGACCTCAGAGATCATCAAGTCCAACCCTTGATCCACTACCGCTGCGGTTACTAGACCACGGCACTGAGTGCCACATCCAGCCTCTTTTTAAAAATCTTCAGGGATGGAGAATCCACCACTTCCCTGGGCAGCCCATTCCAATGTCTGACCACCCTCTCTGTAAAGAAATTCTTCCTAATATCTAACCTAAACCTCCCCTGGCACAACTTGAGACCATGCCCTCTTGTCTTGCTGATAGTTGCCTGGGATGCTCAGGAAGGCTGGACAGCTCAGCTTCCTGCCACCCCAATAAAGTTGCCTGTCATCAACACACCCAGGATTAACTACTTGCCCAGACTTTCCCTCCTGGGAGTGTGTCACAGTGTGTGATTTGCTCTGTGGGCCAGACTGACTGTCTCAGACACTCGTAGGGTTGGATGTACCTGGTGCCACACGGGGCTCGGCTCCCAGGCTGCCGTGCAGATGTCTCCAGCTGCGTACACATCTGGCACCGACGTGTGCATGTGTTCATCTACTTTGAGTCCTCCATCTTCCCCTACAGCAAACTGAAGTATTTGCACAGGTCAGCAATGAGAGAAGTAATAATTTTAACTGTCATTCAATTCATCCCCATTAAGCGATCATCTCCTTTGTTACCTTATTATTTAACATGAGACTATCCCAAATGGCAAGACCTCCACAGAAGGCACAGAGCATTAAGGTTATTTTTAGAACACAGCACAGGTTTTTAAAACACTATTACTCATACCTAGGCAGGGAAGTGACAGAGCTTGCCAAATTTCAAATCACGCTACGTGTGTTACGGGGACACCCAGTCTTAAGATTTCATTTTGTATTTTTGCCAAGGTGAGAAAATACCAATGCAAAAAACCTAATTCCTGATCTGTCCTTATAATGCAGGCCTGGAAGTCTCTCATGGGTCAACATCAGATCTATGTTTTCAGCATTTTCTTCTGCTTTAATCAGAGCATAGCATTTTACTTCCTAATCAGATGGAACCACTAAACACCCCAACATACTGGTTTTGTCTGGGATAATTTTCTTAGTAGTAGCTGGTATGGGGCTATTTTTTGGATTTGTGATGAGAACAGTGTTAATAACCCAGGGATGTTTCAGCTGTTGCTGAGCAGAGCTTACCCAAGACCTTTTTGGTTTCTCCTGCTGCCCTCTCAGCTCTAAGGCTGGGGCTGCACAAGACATTGGGATTGGAACCAGCTGGGGCAGCTGACCCCACTGACCAAAGGGGGACCCCAAGCCACATGATGTCCTCAGCAAGAGAAGCTGGGGGAAGGAGGAGGAAAGGGGGACATTCATAATTATGGCACTTGTCTTCTGAAGTAACTGTCGTGGCTGTAAACCCTGCCTTCCTGGGAATGGCTGAACATCTCCCTGATGATGGAAAACAGTGAATGAAATGTTTTTGGTTGTGTGCACAGCTTTTGCTTTACTTAAATTGTCTTTATCTCAAAGTGAGAAATCTCACTTTTAACTCCTGTGCCTCTGTTTCCCCTCCCCTCTGTGGGGACCCAGTGAGCAGCTGGGTGGGGTTCAACTGGACACTGAACACGGACAGAGAATGATCCAAAGGCTGAAAATTCTCATGGCAGCTACGAACTCTGGAATCATCCACATTTGGATGCTGATTCAGTGTGACTTCCCTTGGTGAATATGAGCACTGCTATAGCTCAGTGTCCTAGATGAGGAATACTGGAAATAACTGCTTCCTTCCCAGGAGAAGATGTTAAGATTTTTAAGATAAGAATACGCTGCAGAATTAACACAAAAATTATTCTACTTTTTTGCCACATCAGCCAATTATACAAGTGTTTTTCTCTATTTGTATAGGCTTAGTTTAAGAGCTTATACTGGATATATACTGTGTATATACAGATGGGGAGCAACATAATAAGCCAAGACCAGAAATAAAATACATTTTTCTAATGCTGGATGTTTCAATATCAACATACCTTATTTTGAGATGCTGCACAATATTCAAAACCTTTAGCAATCTGTATTTCATGTCAGAACAGAAACATAAAAAAAGCATAAAGCTTCAATCACCTTACTTAAAAAGCAACTTAAGCTCCAGAAGAAATCAGTATACTTACATTATTGCCATCCAGGAATGGTTTAACATTTGGCACTACTCCAGTTGCACTGACAATGAAATCGCATCCGTAAATTTTTCCGTTGGTTAATTCCACATATACAGGCCACAGCACTGAAAAAGGGGAAAATTTTGCCCTGAGAATGTAACCAACAGAAATTATTTTATTTATTATGTCTCATAATAAGATGTGAAATAAAAAGAAAAAAAAAAAAATCTTTCGAGATAACTGCTTAGGTAGAGAAAAGGAAAAATTTAAAAAAAAATAATCAGAGGTTATGTATAACATTTCTTACCTTCACTCAGGATTAGAGGGAAAAAAAACCATTTTGGAGCTTAGCTCCAACTCCCACTATTAAGACTCTGGAATTTTCCTAAATCAAAGGCCTTATTTGTAGGGAGATAATACTGTGTCCTCTGGGCTGTTCTCTGAAGTATGCAATTGCCAAATATTCTTTTACATGTAAATTTACAGATGTACAGGAGATGCCTCAAAAGCAAAAAACATCAGATTTGACTTCCTAGAATCTCATGCTGGAAGTAACTGGCTATTCAAATGTATTTAAAATATTAATTTTCATTCAGTGGAATTTATAGACAGAATTATTCATGAAACAAGGGCTATTTTCTTCTACTTTCAAGGTTTACTTCAGTTTTCAAACAAAATGTTGGTGGTTTTTTTCCCTCTGTTTTAACTAGACTATTAAAATGTGACCTTACTGGACTGGGAGGGAATGTTCTGCATACAGGATTTCAGTGAAATTTTATGGAAAAAGGGTCTGACCCATGAAGTTTTGTAATTTAACTGTAGCCCATCAATTTGATGCTGTAAGTTGCTAGACCCCCATTTATAGAGATAAAGGTTTTATGTTCCAAATCTGTATTTGCTTGCAAACAAGATCAAACATGCTCCAGCACTGCTTTATCTTCAACAGGTTATTTTTAATCAGCACTGGCACTTACCCTGATCTGGTTCTACATTTTTCTCTTCTTTAGGAAAAGTCAAAGAAGTCCTCTGCAGTTGTATAAATTCTTGCTGTAAGTGTATGTTCTTCACTTCACATAATATTTCAATATGTACTTTATGAGAAAACTAAAGAAAAATTGTAAACATAACCATTAGCAATAAGAAGATTTTTAACAGCAAGTATACCTTCACCTAAGTTGACTTTACTAAACTGGAAAAAAACCTCACCATATATCCCATCCTAAAGCATGACAGGTTAGCCAGGTTCCCACACTTTTTCCTCTTTTTGGCACAGGTCTAACCATAGCCAATGGCAATTTACCTGCTTTTTCAGACACATGATTTTTCTGGCATGCCAGAAAACACATTCAAGTTCCCCTGAGCTTACAGGAAGAGAATTCAAAACTTATCAGAACAGAAACAGTAAATTCATCTTTTCTGTTTTTCAGGATTCCAAATACTTCATTTTTCTATCATGAGTGAAATTTGGCTAACAATATTAAGTTTATGGTGTAAAAGCTGTAAAAACATATATTCTATTCCATCAACCTGACAGAAGGTGGAGTTCCCTGTTTTTTGAACTATTTTGTGGATTCTGGCCTTGAACTGTTTTATTCTCCACTACAGAAACATTTCCACAGCCTTCAACAGCCAAACCAACACCAATTAAGCTGCTGAATATCCTAAACATCCTTTAGTTGGTCTTCTAAAGCCACTTCTGTAGGATCTATGACTGATCACCTTTAAAAGGTCATTTCTAAAAATGTAAAACAGATGGACATACCTAACAGCTAAGAAATTAATAAATAAAAAAATGGATAAAAAATATGCAATGTGAGGATTTTTACTTTTTTTTCAAACATGAAACTCTTCACAATGCCCATGTCCACTACTGATTTTGCATTTTGTTATCTGCTGTGATGGGAGGCTGATGTTCAATCCTACTGTTCTATTTTGCACATAAGAAAATGTGTATGTGGCAGATAAAAATCAGGACAACAGAAGTACCACTGCTTCTGATCAAAGCTAGGATTGACACCAGTCCTACAGAAATATGCAAGCCAACATTTATGTTTCAGTCTGAAGAGTAACTTGCTGAAACTATGCCAGTGGATCCAGCTAACCACCTTTTTCCTGAAGCAGAAAATTTTACTTTATTTGCGTTAATGTATTTTGCTGTTTACTTCTTACAGGAAAACCGGTTCGAGTACATTTTATTTTTATTTTTATAATAACCCTGAAGGTGACATTTTGTGTTCTGTCCTCATCCAGTTAAAGCAACATTCAAATGAGTGTGTAAGCAAGACTGTTCCACACCTCTTTAGCCCCTTTAAGATGTAAGCCCTCGTGCCAGTCGGGGCCTAAGGCACTGCCCAGTTTGTCAGATGCTGCTGTAGGTCTTTCTTTTTCCTGGCTTCCTGAAGGAAACAGATGGAACATATCAGATTTAGTGTGCATACTTGCTTGCCCACAGAATTCACAACAAGGATTCTCAGTTAACAGACACACCATTGGGCTGCCAAAAGGGAAGGGAAAAGCGTGTAATATCCAAAAAAACACACATTAATTTGCAGACAAATCAGACTCCAGTATTTTTAACACTTTTCAACTTCATACCTCTCATTACTTCACTGCCTCTGAAACAACCACGCCCCTGTTATGTGCCTGCACTATCAGCCAGCCAGCCCCCAACTGCAGCAGCTTCTGGAGACCCACTGTACACACTTTTTTGTAGCTTAATCACTCATATTTAAACTGATGTCTGCTTGCTGGCAAATGTGCACTTCCACTGCACAAAACATTACTAAATTAACTGATTTCAGGACTCTAACATCAAATGCTGCTGCTGCTGTGTCAGGATTCTAAAGCACCACACCTTCCACTGTGTACTTGGTTCTTTTACACTCGATTGGAGTCTCTCGTTCCTCAGCAGTCAGCTTTGGAATGAGAAATTCAGCTGCTCCTGCATCAAAAAAAGTGTTCCCAATGGCTTTGTCCTTGATAGCCCAGATGACTTCACAGCCTTGAATTTCATACCTGTGGACATGTAAACAAGGGATAAAGTGACAGACTACCTGAAAATCAACATGTTTAGAAGTGTGTCAAGTTCCCTTCCAGAAGCCAGAACTAAAGGGATTCAAGACTTTTAAACCTATCAAATCCACTTCTAAATATTTACATAAGGAACCCATTAAAAAAAAAATCTCCTCACGTTGACAGGTCATACTTTCTCACCAGCACAACCTTGACTGAACCAGGGCAGAGGGTAAGGGAAGGCAGGTAAAATTTATAATAATAATAATACTATTTAGTATTTCCTGCTCCCCATAATGTAAAAGAAGTTCTGGCATTTTTGCCAGACTGCCCCCTGCTAAAACCAGGCATGTGGATCTCATTTGTACTCTGTGGAACATGAACTGCATATTCTTGATATCTGTGTGTCAAAGCTTCTCTGGAAGCTTTCCTAATTGTGTCATTAACCACCACTGTTTTATGTGACAGTAAGCACCACTATACTGAGAAAAAAATAATCAGTTTTGCTACTAAATGCTTTAAGAGCTACGATTTTGAAAGTCAACCATCTCCCAAACTCATGTTCACTAGAATTAATGGTGCATTGTTGAAGATTTTGTTTAAATATGTATCTTTCAAAATCTTAGTTGTTTACTTACACTAATTCAAGGGCAATCCCACCATTTCCTACCACGACTATTCTCTCAGCTTGAGCCAAATTCTTCTGAAAAGCCTGCATTAAGGAAGGAAAAATGTCAATAACAACTTTGATCATGTTCCTTCACACCAATGAATTATACCCTTTTCAATGTTTTCTTGCTCTTAGTCTTATTTTGATTTTCTCAGTCTAATGCTGCACACATAGGCTGAGATCTGTAACAGAAGCTCATGAAACCTGTGAAGGGATGAAGTAACTGATATGGCCTTACAAGCCTCAAACTGAGACAGGAATTAAATAATTACATTTAAGCTGACTAGACAGAGCTCTTAGAAGTATCCTGGATTCTATTCTCTGTCCTACTGTTCCTTCAGTAGCTTTTCACTGTAAGAACCAGACACACCTTCCCAGGGAAGTTTCTACAGGTGCCTACTTCTCTTTATATTTTCAGATTGGATTCTGCCTGAAGGGTGAAAGAATATAATTTATTCTATATTATCATGTTAGAAATACTGTGTATGAGCTATCTATAAACTTAACAAATTTAGTGGTTAATTAATTTATTAAGTGGTATTAATAAGGCTATTTTTCTGCTATTGAAAATGTTCCTATTTAAGGATGTATAATAACAAACATCATCTTCTGTTTCTTCATTTTACTCCACAATGATTTTTAGCATTTTGCACCAGATGCAGGACCACATTAAACACTTCTAAGTCCAGAACACATTTACCTGTGCACTGTCAGTATCCCGGATTCCTAACACATATGGGTTTCCTTCAAAAATTAATTTTGGTTTTGCTCCAGCACACAGGCAAAGTTTTTCATACACGTATTCCTTCCCATCTTCGGTGAAAATTTTCTGTTAAAAATTAAGAAAAAAGAAAACCCAATTCATTTAAGAGAATTCCCCTAAATGAAGACATCTAAGAGAACTTCAGCTTTCTTTTTTCTTCATGTCAGAGTAATTTGCACATATTAAAAGCTGTAACTGGCTTCTTAATGAGCAAGCCTTCATACAGCCACTGATTGTGTGACATTTATTTGTGTGAGCACACTCACCACAGACCTAAGTATATGACCAATAAAATGGCAAGTACACAGGGCACTCCAAGAAAAACCAACCACTTGGTGGCACTTTGTACTCACTAGCTGTGCTAAAAGAAAACTATGTTTTCTGTGTGACAAATGTCCCCCTGGCCCCAGTAACAGAAGCAGATTACTATATACTAGCAATTAAGAATCTCATTCTAAACATTTCAACAGCAGTCAGCCTGTGTTAACCAGGCACAGGCTGGGACACAGTTTAGAAATTCTGGTTTTTGCTGCAAGTTCTGTTCTTTGCTGAAGAAAAAGGGGAGGCACTAAAGCTATGTCATTCTGAAAAAATAAAATCTTAAATGCAACTATTTTATGACCTTACTTGTTGTTTTACAAACCAGAAGCTCCATAGTCGTTTTGCACAAAGAGAGTTTTTAAAGGTTTTGGGCAAAAGATCCTCCAATTACATGAATTATTGACACCCACAGAGACCTGAGCTAAAACACCATCTTACAATAACCATGTAAGAATATAATTAAATTCAGAACATTATCAGAATCCAACTGGAACCACATCTCTGAGATTTAAAGCGAGCAAAACCAGTTTTGGATCTGAATGTGAGTTTCTGATAAATTCTGAGGTGAAAGATAACATGTTGACACAGATGCTAACGAGGATCTGCACATGCTGTACACTGCTCATACTTCCAATGTATTTCCTGCTAAAAGAAAGGAAGAAAATGTGGAAATGCTGGTTCTTCCAAGAATTATTTTTTTTTTTTGGTATCACGAAGTTGTTAACATTTTGGTTTCTTGTGGCAAGAAACAGTAATTTAGGAATAAGAAACATCTCAAGGGTTACAGGAGTTTTCACATTCCTATATTGACAGACAGCATTGGTTTCATTGGCTGTTTTCCCTGCTATTCCAATCAGATATTCAATGCAGTATCTCTAAGGTGTCAGAGATTTAAATCTAAAAGATACAGCTTCTTAATTAACAAGTAATTTTTGATGGGACAGTTTGGTCCCCTGTACATATTTCTACTTGAAAAACAGTGTAAGCAATAAGTGAATTAAAGTTAGGAAGTATTTTCTTTTAATTTTGCTAACTTAACACTTCGATAACCAGAATGTTCTCACCCAGAATTTTTCTCACCCCAAACACTCAACTGCTTCCAAAATTATTTTTTATACAAATAATTTGAAAAAAATACATAAAAAGAAAATATTAGCTTACGTGTTCATCACTTTTCAGTTGTTTTACTCCAGACTGTATAACTTTAATATTGGGGTATCGTTTTTCCAATATGGAACTTGGTTGCTCTTCTACATCAAATTCCTCAAGTGTTTTGGAGACCTGTAGGAAAAAGACAGGTGTTTAAAAATATGGACCATTTGTCCCTCTCTTTTTCTAAAGCTGGTAACAGAATGTGTTATGTTCATTTCCAGTAAAGAAGTTTTCACAGTGTAAAGCCCGTATTGCCTGAAAACGTGTTATGTTACTGCTAAAAGTTCCTTTTTCTACACAGAATATTCTCATGCGTATTCCTGGTTAAAGAGTCAAAGTACCACAGAGAATTTTAACCCTAAGGGTAGAGATTAAGTTCCTTCAGAGTGGGGAAGAGAGCAGTGTTTCCCAAGATCTGAGTACCTCTGCAAAACTAGCCTAATGAACCTACTAGCCAGAAATCTGAATCACACAGGGATTTTATTTTCTTTTTCAAACCAGCAAGAAAGAGGTCACTGAATCACCAGTGCTGGAGACATAGATGAACCTCCAGGAAACTTCCCAGAAGGCTATGTCTTCTTTTGCTACTTTGTCAGAAGTCTGATTCTGTCCCAGGTTCAAACACACCATGAGAACCATGGGCAAGACCAAGACACCATTTCAGTGCTTAAAATGGAGCACCCACTTCTAAAGCAGTGAAATAAAACTTCAGTAACTCTGAAAACACTTCAACCATGTGAGTACCCAGTTCAACCTTTACTCAAATGGTGTGAATATACTCACCAGTTACTAATGATTCTGAATCACTATAAAATAGCTCATCAGTCCTACTGACACCACTGCAATCCCATTAACGTGGAAACAATTTCAAAGTCATGGGCATTTTCAGAACTGGGTTCTAAATTATCTGTGCATATAAACTTTGAAGAGGTCTTGCCATAAGAGAAATCAAGTCTCTCTTACCTGTTTGAAATTAGTTACAGCTTTTATAACTGGGGAAGCTGTCATTAAAAAAATGTCTTCTGAGGGGAATTCCGTGGCCAGCTGGTAAAGAAACAGAAAAGTGATGAGAGTCACCATCAGATTCTGACTTTAAGACAATAAAACCACTGGTGAAAAGTAATATGTGTTAATGCATTACTTTAGTCTTGTAAAATCCCATTGTAATAAATATGACTTCAAGTTTGTGGAAATGAAGAGAATCTGGAGACCCAGCATTTCAATTAATTCACACACAAATACACCTTCAAGAACTGCAGCCATGTTGTAAAGGACTACTTTATTCCCACAGTATTCCAAAGGCCAACCTGTGGAACAGACTGTGATCATGTGGTGTCTGGAGACACCCAGTTGCTGGACGCACATTTTTCTTATTGCACAGCAGTGACTAATTGTTTACAGGTTTTTGAAAGAGGAAATGCTGATTTCTACTGGGTATTTTAAATGCTATTTAACAGATTCTCACCTTCAGGGTGCTACTAAGTAACACAAGACTTCTAAGGCCCCAAGCCAAAAAGAGAGTTCCCCTTTTAAACTCAGCAAGTTTACAGGTAACCCAAGCCAAGCAGTGCTGTTGACTGGAGGGAAGGGATGTGATCCAGAGGAAAGGGGTGGTATCCAGAGGGACCCTGACATCACCAGAGAACAGATACATCCGAAACACAGTCTTTAAACTGCTCTGTATTTTAGCAGATAAAATATTCTTCACCGAACTAATACGCACATCATTTCATTCCACATTACAGGTACAAAATTACCTCCAGTTACTGTTACCTAAAAGACATCAAGAACCTTGAAACCAAGAAACAGGACTAATTTACTTTTAGAGGTTTTGCTCACAGGGAGCTGAAGAGAACTGGACAAGCTCCACAGGTGTATGGCCTTAAAAAACTGATGCAGTAAAAACTGAGCAGTATTTTTATAAAAAGGAGAGCAGCACAGCAGCCTTCACCTTGGCTGCAGCAGAGTCCTTTGTGACTATGAGGAATAAATCCTGCAGGGCTCCTGCACCTCCCTGAGCTCTGGACCAGCACACAGAACGCCAGCTTTCTGCACCTATGAAGTTTTAGCCTGCTTTTTATGGAGCAATTGCAAGCTGCTTCAAAATAACCCTATCGGGCTGTTCGTAGCACAGTTTGAACCTCTTGAGAAGTACTTCTAGACAGATAAATACGATTATACTACAACACCGCAGCCCCGGGGCTAGGTTTGGCTTTTGGCTTTTTTTCAACTGAGACAAAATATCTGTAAAAAATGAGGGTGGCAGGTAGGCCACAATATGGAACAACTGTATAAACGAGAATACTCACGCAGTAACTATGTAACTCTAGTGAACCGTTTTTACGAGAGCTCACAAGGTGAGTCTGTGAGGGGCATTAAGTAACCGCAGGCACCCGGGCGGTCCCGTCAGCCGCGCAGCCCGGTTCCACCAGCGCACGGCCGGCCCAGGATGCTGCACGGGGCCGGTGGGGGCCCCGAAGTTCCGCCACAGGGCCGGGGAGCCTCCCCACCGCGGGTTTCTCGGGGACAATTCCCGCCTGGAGCCGAGCGGGGTCGGCGCCCGCAGGGACAACATTCCGACAGCCCCTGAGGGGGCTCGCGCTCGCGGGCAAGGCGGGAAAGGGGGGGGGGGGGGCGGTGTCTTGTGCGCACGCGCGCGGCGGGGGTGGCGCGGCCCCGGCCCCTTTTACCTTCTCGGCGCAGGTGACCCCCGCGATGCCGCCGCCCACCACCGCGAACCGGCTCCGCGCCGCGGCACCGCTGGCTCCCGACATCTCCCCGCCCGCTCCCGGGAGAAACCAAGGCAGCGGTTTGTCCCGGCCACGTCCTCGCCGGGGCGCGGCGGCAGCGGCGGCGGTGGCTACGCCTACGGCGGCCGGTAGCGCCCAAATGGCCTCCGCTCCCGCGGAGCCGGGGCGGGTGGGGCGGCGGTGACTCACCGCTCACGGACCCGCCCCGAAACCGGGCTTTCTGCTCGTTTCCTATCTACTTCTGTATTGATTTTAAATAATAATAACAGTGACAACAATAATAATAGTTTCTCCCTTTGACGGGGCGAGGACTTCGCGGTTCTGAGCGCTGGAGGATTTTGGTGGACTTTGTCACCGGACCAAAGAGAACTGGTAGCTAATAGCTACGATAAAAATTAAAGGCAAAACTATGCATTCAGGCCTTTAGTCGTTCCCTAACAAGCGATCATGGGCAAAAACCCCACGGAAGTGTGAGAGTCTGCGTTTTCTCCACACATACACACCCCCCCACCCCATCAGCTTTGGACACAATACTAGAAGTATAATGTCGACCACGATGCGAAGGTTTAGATTGGATATGAGGACAAATTTTTTCAGGGAAGGGGTGTTCAAGCACTGGAAGAGGCTGCCCAGGGAGTCACCACCCCTGGAGGTGTTGAAGAGACGAGTGTATGTGGCACTTGGGGATGTGGTTCAGTGGTGGGTTTGGCAGTTCTGGGTCAGTGGTTGGACTTGGTGGTCTTAGAGGACTTTTCCATCCAAAAGAATTCTGTGATTCTATGATTCCATTGAGCTGATGCGTCTGAGATGCTCCTCTCCCTACCTGTATAGCTCTCCCTTCACAAGGTATTGCCTTTGGGTCTCTGTTGCTGCCCAGAAAGGGCACAGTGCCCAGGTTTGGTGGTGGTGAATCCACAGTTTTCTCTTTAGTCATTGAAGCAAATGACTTTACTCTTCTCTTTGTTTTTGACAAGAGGATAAAAAGTGTGGTACTGTAACATGAGAAGTGTGTCAAAGTATGGAAATAAATTTAAATGTGACATACTGCCCAGCAGTGCCTGTAGTTTGAGCTTAGCTGCTTAGAATTACTTTGGGCTTTTACAGTCTGGTTTACCTTTGAGTTTTCAGCATATTAGTAAGTATGATTTTCACTGTAATGTTGACCTTCATTGATTTTTTTTTCCTTGGAGGCAGGGATAAGGTATGAAAGATAATACTACTAATTGCTTACACTACAGAAGATGATGCTATTTTATGGCCAAAGACATTCCTGTAGCTATTCAGGGCATCAATCACAGCCTTCAAAACTGTTGCTTCCTGATGTCAGTTAGTTACAAATACTTTCATTTTGTCTTTTTTTTTTTTTTTTTTTTTTTTTAAGAAGTGACTTTTTCCCTAGCATTGAAGGTAATTGAAGTCCAGACAATTGCTGGCCATTTTGGTCATAAACTAAATTCTCCAAACACATCCCATTCCCCTGTAAATTACCTGAGTAAGTGACCTGACCTGAGTGGTGCAAGAAATTGGACAGACTTGCGTCATCAAATGCAAGAATACCATCCAAGGATTTCATTCTGCAGTATATGATAAACGATGGGAGAAATTCTCATTTTGCTTAGAGTGAATGTTTGCTTGTGCAAACTAAGGAAAGTTGTTACTGCCTCCATTCACAAAAAAAATGTGAAAAGCCATTTTGGATATGATGGAGCAAAATAAGGCCCTGAAAATATCTGCTCATAATTAGTGTGCCTTCTTAGTTCCTAACTGAGTGCAGGGAGATGCAGGTCTGTAAAAACTTTTCCAGATTAATTTGTCTAATTTGTGTAGGGGATGTAATGACCTTGGCTTTAGTAAGTTACCCATTGCAAATTCATTCCTGGCACTTCTTACCAAGGGTAGTACATACGCATTGGAACGGGGCAGCAGAGGTTGTGAGACCATGAGAGCAGGTGGTAGTCACTGAGTAGGTTTTATTTTTTATTAAGCAAGAACTCTTATTGTTCTCTGAGGAACTCTGAAAATCACTGTGCACCCATTGTAGTGCCTATGACACATCAGTGTGTGCATAACCTTCAATGCATGACTTTGCTTATCTGGCACTCACAATCTAAATATAAATATGACTCTCACCCCAAATTCCAGTACCCAAATCCTTGCTGCAGTCCATAGATGGAGCAGGTATTGACCTGGGAGAGTCCTTGCAGAAATTCTGGAACAAATCTTCTTGTCTGTAAAGCACAATAGATTTTCTGTGAAGGAAAAAAACCCACTTGCACAGTTACAGGTTGACTGTGTCTCTAGTACCCTGCATCCTCTGCTAAATGGCAGAGCACGGTCTGCTGGATCATGGCTCTGTTGTGAGAAGCCAACCATTGCCTGCCAGTGGTGATGCACTTTGTATTTCTATGAACCTTCCCTTCCTGAAAGTGTTTTTGGGCACCTTGGATGAATGCAGGCCTCTGTTTGGACCAGGATGTTAAGTTTTGTCTGGGAATGTGAGTAATGTATCACTCATGAAGAATGAATTAATGTACAAAAAAAGCTCTTATAGCGATACATGCTATAAGGAATTCTTTGTCTTTCACTGCCTTCCATTTCTCAAGCAGATGGAAAAATTACTCATACATTGAGAGTAGAGGGAGGCATGAGGTCCCAATCCACTGATTAAATGATAAAGATGAACAGAAAACTACATACTATTTGATTGGCCTCTGGAAGGGGATCAAGGAAGTAATGAGGCCTTAAAAGAGCACAAAACATTTTACAGGATGAGTGACATTAAAGGTTCCAGGAATATTTTTTTTCTCAGTTTGTATCTGATTCACATAAAGATGGAAGATGTAATATTATCATTGTGGCTAATCTAATGTTTTTTAAAACTATGGACTTGCTTCTGGAAAAACACCTGAATGTTTTGGCACCAGGATGTGCCAGTTCATTATGATCCCAGTAAGAAAAGCACTCAGACTCTACAAAGTATCACTTAAAATGACATTTATTGTAGCTAACACTGTAATAAAAAAAGAGGATAGTGTAGACAGTTTCACATCCCTCCAGATGCCAGGAGCCCTGAGTTGTGCAGCATTGGATGAGTCTCCAGCAAGGCACACCATGTAGATCATGTCAGTGGAAAGGTTACCCAACACTGTGGTTTTTTGAGCTCTTATGGGATTTTCCTACAAGAAAACATTTCTATTCATTATTTCTACTGTCAAACAAAAAGGATATTCTCATGAGAACTCCTTGCTGCACTTGTAGATGAAGGCAAGGCCATGCAGGTGGTGTGATCGCC
The DNA here is from genome assembly GCF_003945725.1 of Corapipo altera. Lineage (NCBI taxonomy): Eukaryota > Metazoa > Chordata > Aves > Passeriformes > Pipridae > Corapipo > Corapipo altera. Next base: position 3,268,573 of record NW_020884873.1, on the reverse strand, counting down.
TGTGCTGAGTGGGAGCTGATGACAGACTCATTGTTACAATTAGCTGGATAAGTTCATCCTGTGGCCAAGGGAACGTGTGCAGCGTGGCATGGCCTGAGGGGAAACCAGGCTGTATGTGCAACACTGTACAGCACAGCACAGGCTTGGACCATCCCAGGTCAGCTGTTTTGTGGATCACTAACTCCTCGATGTACAATGATCTTCCGGCCAGGATAACTAACTTCCACCCCTTGATCCACACACAGTTGACCTTTCCAACAGATACAATAAGTTGCAGATTATATCAGTAAATATTTTTGGCTACTAGAAACATTACTGTACAAAAAACAATTACTAAAATTAACAATACAAGAGTAATAAAACAAATACTGATTGTGAAAACAAATGTAAGATAACAGTCACCTTGGAGCTAGGACCATCAGAGAGGTCCTGCCATCAAGTTCCACCCCTAGTCCCATGTCCCCTAAGACACAGTGGTGCAAATTTCACCAAACAGTCCAAATATGTGACGTAGGAGATGAAGAGGAGCTTTGGTGCTGCTGGAGGGCAGAGATGTCCAGCACTTCATGATCACTGATACACAGCAAGCAGAGATCAAGAGCAACACTGTGAGGCTCCACATAACAGTTCTGCATGACAGAGAAAACAAAGACCTTTTTTTATATACAGCATAAGTTCAGACATGTAATGAGGGATGTCTGCCTGCTCCTTTAGGATTAAGTATGTGGCTCCTGGTCCATGTGTCCCTGTTACACCCTTGTCTAGAAGCTCCAAGCTCTTTGATTCTTCAGTACCTTGACTTCATGTCCAGAGAAAAATTACACATTTTTCTGTAAGAGATTTCTTTACATTTGGTGAGAAAATAGGCATTTTGGCAAGAAATAACATGCAACTTCCCAAAAACATTACAACAGATTACTGAGGCTAGCAAGCATTGCTATAGCAAGGGAACATATGTGTGGATGAGTTTCCCTTGATGAGCCTGATGTTTGCACTTGCCTCTGACTCTTAAGGGCTCACTACACTCTGTCATCATAGAAACATCCTGGACTGTACCTCATAGTGCTGTTGTCCCAGCAGAAGACTGGTAAAGTCCTGGAAGCATGCTTTACTATTCAAATTCTTTACAACCCCTTATGCATAACTGTTGGCCAGTTATAGAGAGTGTGAGAGAGGAGCTGTGCATGCATCTCTTAATAAGGCATTGCTTCATCCCACTGGATCAACTCCTCTGGAGTGATAAGTATGTAATATACCCTGTGCCCTTCATGCTTGGCTACCCACTGTTGGACCATTTGGCCTCTAAAATTAAGTCCATTGTCTAACTGGTTGCAGGCAGGTGAGCCTATCCACTGAATAAGGAACCACAGGCCTTTCAGACATCCTCTCAGGTCAGGAGGTGCAGTTAGGGACACAGCAACATAGCTGGTGTATGTACCTATCATCAACAGCATGTTCTGTAATCCCTGTGCTTTTCATAAAGGTCCTGTATAATCTGTCTGTCTGAGACAGAGCATCAGGAGATAAAATAACACTCCTAATCCGAGTGGACAGATCTGCTGCAGCACTATGCTCCCTCTCTTCCCCAACACCTGGAGTGATGTAAGAATCAAAATCTGTGGGTCAAACCCACAGGTTTGAATTCCCATATCTTTTTTGCCTTCTGCGTCCATAAGTCCTGATACCACAATGGTTTCTCATGTACTGTCCAGTTGTCCACTTGTCACTAATCCCTATGGCCCATGGTTTCTATACTGCCCAGCACTCTGCACTTGTATTGTCCCCCTTCCCTCTTTGCTGCAGACTCCAAAGTGCCATATCATCACCTGATACTAGGACCAACAAACGTTTGTCGGGTTGGCTGGTACCTAATGCAGCAACATTGGAGACATCATGTTTAGACTGTTCAAAAATGGCTTTTTCATCATCTCCCCATGACGATTGATTCTTCTGTTTTGTTAAATTATTTGGGATGTTTTGCCCCAGGACAATGATGATTCTTTTTAGATCCCAACAAGAAAGGCACTAAGACTAACACAACAGGAAGAAATCATAACCCAGAAAAGGTAATAGCAACTTATAAAATCTTATGTTTTATCTGATGCTGAGATGATACACCATCAGATGGACCTCTGACCAGAGCACTACATATCTATATCTATCTATATCTTCATCTGTATATCTACCTATGTAGAGAGCAAAATATATATACCAAGGAGTGTAAAAATATCCCTGTACTTTTTATTTATACCTAGATACACTTTATATAATGTATATACATATATATATATAAAGATATGTAACATATATAATATACATATCTATAAAAGTGTTGGTATAAAACATGCTTTAATAAGAGCTAATGAAATTAGTAGCTGAGGTTTAAATACCAATGGAAAGGAACTAAATAAAAGTAAAAAGTGGGAGTAGGACTGCCACTTCACAATGTTGCTGAACAGACTTGAGCTTGGCTGGGGAGGGGGACAATCAAGAGGGCAGGGAGTGTCACAAAGGTGGGGTGTTGATGCATGTGTTGTATTGGAACAACACGTGAACATTTGTCTGGGAAAGTAATACCACTATGGCCCAAGACATTTGTCTGGATACTGTAAAAAATATTTGTCATTTTGAAACACATCCTGATTAAACTCCTGAAACTGTACTTGTATATGTTGGAAATGGATGTGTTTGTAAACAAACCTGTCGGGGGGGGGGGGGGGGGGGTGGGGGAGATGGGGTTGCACACAGCAGGTCTGTCAGAAGCCTGGCACTTAGCAATGAAGTAATCGACATAGACCAGATTATGGTATACCCCTGTGTGGTAGTTTGGTCTAGGCCTTCCTTGGTGACCAGTTTGTAACCAAGGAAGGGCCCAGATTTACCCAGTATTCCCTACAATTTTTATGTAAGCCGGGCTATAAGAAGAAAGGAGGAGAGACCTTCACTCTCTTTCCTTCCAGCGGCTTGGAGGTGCAGGTTCCCTGCTGTTGAGTCTGTCGCATTGGGGAGCGAGGCCTGGTAAGGCCTTGTCGACCTTGAGAGGCAGAAGTTGCTGGCGATCATTCCAGCGCAACTCTCCTTTGTCCCAAGGAGAGTAGTAAGATAGTTTTTTGCCAATTCTTTTAGTTACTAGATGTCGCTGGGTATCTGTCGAAGGGGTCCCGATCCAAGGGGGGAAGAAGACACACAACACACACGAGGATGGTGAGACAAAGGGATGTCTGCCTGCTCAGAGCAGCAGGCAGCCTTTTATTAGGTGCCAAGTTCCACTTTCCCATACACACACACTATGAACATTTTCCTGCAAAACACCCAGGAATGCAACACCTGCAGTTTGTTATACAGCTTGACCTTGCACTGTCCAGCTCTCAGGGCTGTTTCCATGGGAATGTGCAGTTATCTCCACCTTTCTCAGGGGAACGGTCTCACTCCCCTCAATGCCTCCAGCTCTTCTGCTTCCAGGGGGCCCAGGGGTTCCATGGGCCTGCCATCTCCCCCCACAACTAGATATTGGGCTACTAATTGGGATATATATATATTTTATTTTGGTTTTGTTCCTTTTCCCTTCCCCCTTCCCTTTCTCTTATGAAATTGTATATATATTTCAATTGTATATAACTGTAACATAAGTGTAAATATATTTATATATATATATATTGCTTTAGCTCTCTCTCTCTCATTTTGGTTTTCTTGGTTGTTTTTTTCCCTCTTCTCCCTGAGGTTTGGGGGGGGGGGGGATGGGACGTCTTGTGGTAAGATTTGGAGACTTGGCAGGGAGCCAGCTTCAGACCATATCAGTGGTGCAGGTGTTAGTGCTCTGGTGTTTTGTAAAAATTATATTTACAGAAAGTGTGTGGGAAAGTGTGGGCTAGCTGCCTCAATAAAGGATGCTGCTGCACTGACGCAGCAGACAACTCTTGTCTCAACTCTGTGTGTGTGTGTGTGTGTGTGCTTTTTCTATCGACCAAACCTAACCAATGCGATAGATACCCCGCAACGGGTGGGAACTTCAGTCTGGAAGACGAGGAAGAAGAAGAGCCAGTGAGTCAAGCTGAAGAAGCTCCACCATATAATCAGCTGCCAGGAGAAGACATACGTTATGCCATTTTCACAGATGGTTCTTGCCGTATTGTAGGAAGGAACTGGAAGTGGAAAGCACCTGTTTGGAGTTCCACCCGACAAGTGGTGGAAGCTACCCAAGGTAAAGGCGAATTGAGTCAGTTTGCAGAACTCAAAGCCGTCCAATTCGCCCTGGACATCGCAGAACGAGAAGGATGGCCGAGGCTCTACCTTTGCACCGACTCATGGATGATAGCCAATGCCTTAAGGGGATGGCTAGAACGGTGGAAGAAGATGAACTGGAGGCGTAGAGGAAAACCCATCTGGGCTGCTGACTTGTGTAACTCAAGAGTTAAGAAGCTGAATGTGAGTCTGCCGTGTAGATGCCCATGTACCCAAAGGTTGAGCTAATGAGGAACATGATAATAATAGATGTGGGGTGAAGTAACAGCCCCACAACTGAAGTTTGAGGGATATGGAGTGTTGCAGAGTGTTGGGCCATTTCCCGTGAGAGCAGTGAAGCTAACTAGATAGTTCCCATGGACACAACCTTGAGCTGTGTGGCTGAAGTGCAGTGCACATTCCTCAGTATTTTTGTAGAAATATGTTTGTGTTATATGTGTGAGAAAGTAGAAGTAGGAGAACCTAATAAAAGGCTACCTGCTGCTCTGAGCAGGCAGACATCCCTTTGTCTCATCATCCTCGTGTGTGTCATCTGTCCTTCTTCCCCCTTTCAAGCTGAGACCTTTCAACGGATACCCAGCGACAAATAGACAGGCAGACCGAGCTGCACAGGTCGAGGTGTCACAAGTAGACCTAGACTGGCAGCAGAAGGAAGAATTGTTCCTAGCTCGATGGGCCCATGATGCTTCAGACCATCAGGGCCGAGATGCAACCTACAGGTGGGCACGAGACCGAGGGGTAGATTTAACCATGGACACTATTTCTCAGGTTAACCACGATTGTGAAACTCGTGCTGCTATTAAGTAGGCGAAAAGATTGAAGCCCCTGTGGTATGGTGGACACTGGGACAGGTATAAATATGGGGAGGCCTGGCAGGTTGATTATATCACGTTGCCACAGACCTGCCAAGGTAAACGCTATGTGCTTACCATAGTAGAAGCAACCACCAGATGGCTAGAGACTTTTTCCGTGCCCCACGCAACGGCCTGGAATACCGTTCTGGGTCTTGAAAAGCAAGTCCTGTGGTGACACGGGACTCCAGAGTGCATTGAGTCAGATAATGAGGCAAATTTCAAAAACGACTTAGTCACTATTTAGGCAAGGGAACATGGTATCAAATGGGTGTACCACATTCCATATCATGCACCAGCTGCTGGGAAGGTTGAGAGATGTAATGATTGTTAAAAACTACTTTGAAAGCACTAGGTGGGGGAACTTTCAAGAATTGGGATCAAAACCTAGCAAAAACCACATGGTTAGTGAACACCAGGGGTTCTGTCAATTGAGCTGGCCCTGCCCAAGCAGAAACCCTCCACACTGAAGATGGAGACAAAGTTCCGGCAATTCACTTGAGAGGAATGCTGGGGAAAGCTGTTTGGGTTACCCCTGCCTCAGACCAAGACAAACCCATTCGTGGGATTGTCTTTGCTCAAGGGCCAGGACACACTTGGTGGGTAATGAGGAAGGATGGAGTGATCCAGTGTGTGCCTCAAGGAAATTTAACCTTGGGGAAAAACTAATTGTGTGTTCTGAGCTATGTTTTACAGGAAGCTGGTCACCAGATGAGAGAAAGAGAGACCTGAACTAAGCTGATGCCGGTATCCAATGATGAGAAGACAGCCCAGAATGATGAAACAGCCCTAAAACTAGAACAGTAATTGTGACCAAGGAAACCAAAGATCTGAACTGAACTGATGTCGGTGTTGATTTTCAACGATGAGACAACTGCTCTAAAAGACAAACAAGGACTACATATATATACTACTACTACTATATATATGTATATAAATGTATATTTATATGCGCAGGATGTAAGCGAATATGTTACATAAAAATAGTATGAAATAAGGGGTGGAGAATGTGGTAGTTTAGTTGGGCCTTCCTTGGTGACCAGTTTGTAACCAAGGAAGTGGCCAGACTACCCGGTATTCCCTGCAATTTTTACGTAAGCCAGGGTATAAGAAGAAAGGAGGAGAGACCTTCACCCCTCTTTCCTTCCGGCGGCTTTGGAGGTGCAGGTTTCCCTGCTGTTGAGTCTGTCATGTTGGGGAGTGCAGCCTGGTAAAACCTTCCTGACTTTGGGAGGCGGAGGTTGCCAACAGTCGTTCCAGCGCGACTTTCTGTTGTCCCAAGGAGAGTAGTAACATATTCTTTTGCTAATTCTTTTAGTTGATAGATCTTGGGCTATTGATCATGTATATTTTATTTTGCTTTTGTTCTTTTTTTCCCTTCCCCCTCCTCTTTCCCTTTTTCTTTTGAAACTGTGCATATATTTCAATTGCATATAAATGTAACATAAGTGTAAATATATTTATATATATTGCTTTAACTGTCTCTCTCTCGTTTTGGGTTTTCTTAGTTGTTTTTCTCTCTCTTCTCCCTGAGGTTTTGGGGGGGGGTGGGGCATCTTGTGGTAAGGTTTGGAGACTTGGCAGGGAGCCAGCTTCAAACCATATCAGATACGAGAGTGGTTTGCCTGAGAGGAGAGGATTTCTCCAGAAATTAAACAGACAGCTGAAGCTATTAACTGTTTTTAACAAACACAGAACAGAAATGTAGAAGACATTAAATTATGGGCACTATTACATTGGATCTCCATGCATGAACTGGGACTTCCATTAACTGGAACTCACCAAATATTATCTTGGAGAAAGATTGGAAACAGACTAATTGAAAAAACCATCTCAGGAGACATGGAGGTGCTTAAAGACTTAGCTGCATGGAAGGAAATAATGATCGCCTTAAATGCTCACTACAGGAGAGCAAATTCAGCAGGGACAATAGACTCCTATCCCCCTATCCCCCCGATGCCCCCCCCATTGCTCAGGCTCGAAGTATATATCCACATTTGTAAAGCCCTGTAGTGACAGGTGAGGGACAAAACAGCAGGTGATAAGGTGCACTGGAAGCCACAGATCCAACCTGCAAGCAGGTGGCTCAGGACATTGGTCACCTGAGACTGACCCTGGAGATGACAGTCTTGTTCGGCAGCTTCCTGAATGACCAAGCAGCCTTTTTCAAGGAGGGCACTGCTTGCTCCACTCAGAGAGGGGACTAGAAAAGGCGACCTCAACAAAACTCGTCTCCACCCTTCACCTGGTTGGTTAACCGCAGCCAACAGGCATCTTCTGATGTGGTCAAACAAAGATCAAGAGACAAAGGCATACACCTGCCTTCAAAGGTGTATCCAAATTGACACTTGCATGCTGGAACATCAGACACATGCTTGATACTGCAGATAGTGGACGTCCTGAACGTCCAGTGTGCTCTGACACTGTGGGGGATCTGGTGGGGCTCTGGAGTCAGTGTGACTCGGTAGAATAGCTGAGAGGTTACAGTAACAGCCTGGTAAGGCTATACCTGGTAAAGTAGCAAGTTCAAATCCCTGTGTGTGGCTGTGGTCTGGTTTTGTTTTGTAATCATGGGTTGCGTGGAGTCAAAAGTTGAGATCCCTAAAGAATCCCCCCTGAGAATGGTTTTGAAGTGTTGGAAGATTTTAACCGGTCCCAATACAATTTTAAGAAAGGAAGAACTTTGCAGACTATCTGTAAGTGCATGGCTGTTATTTGGACAGATAAGAGGAGTGGCTTGGCCAGAATTCGGGTCTTTTGAGCTAGACACGGTGTTGAAATTAATTTCACTCCTCAATGCGGAACAGAAATGGGAAGAGATCAGGTATGCAGAATTGTTCATGTTTCTGTTAACACGCCCTGGATTGAGAGAAGGAGATAAAAGAAACGAAAGCTCAGAAAGGGTAGAAAAATCAGAAGTAGACTTAGAAAAAGGGGAAAAAGATTGAGTTAAAACTACCCCTGTCCCACGAGTTTTATTTAAAAACATGGGAAATGGTGATCTAAGTGTGTTAATGTCACCTGATGAAAGAGAAAACAACCCAAGAGAAGCCGGAGCTTCAGGAGTGGCCCCTGGACCGGCTGTTTTCAAGTCCAGCAGACCATCTCCAACGTGGACAGAGTTATCATCAAGGACCCTGAATTTTACCCAGGAAGAAGAAAACCTCTGTTCCTGAGATGAGTAGAGCAACAAAGACTGTTATAAGGACTGTTAAAATAGTGTTTAAGTTTTCCTCTCTTGTTTGTATTGCTTAGTACTGCCAGGAACTATGAATTAAGTTTAAAACCTAAATTTACATTTGGCTTTTGGGTCCCCCGGGCTGCCGGGAGCCTTTCCCGCCCTCCGGGGGAGGAACCCCCTGCTGGGGGGGCTTCCCGTGCCTCGTGACCGGGTCCCCCGGGCTGCCGGGAGCCTTTCCCGCGGTTGTGCCCCCGTGCGCGGCCTTTGCAGGAGAAAGGAGAGACAAGGGGAGCCTTACCGGCAGGTACTGCGCCTCCATGAAAGAGGAGAAGGAAGCTTCGGAGCACACAGAGGTTTGGCATTCCAGGTTTGGGGGGGGAGGGGTGGGGTGGGGAGGAGGATTAGCGTAGTGTGTCAAGCGGGCCGTGGGGGTCCGCCAACCAGCAGGAGGGAGAGCGGCACAATCCCGTATGAAATGTCGCAGGTGAGTAATGTACCTGAAGATATGTGGAAACACAGTGGGGGAAGGATAAGGTCAGGGTGGATAAGTGGGTTCTTTTAGAATAATGGGGGTCCCCGCCAGGCTGGGGCCAATGAAAGGCACCCCCACCTGGATGGGTACTGGGGTCAGAATGTTTGCTTTGTTTGTTCTGTCTGTCTGTTTTTGGTTCTCCTGTGGCTACTGCCCAGGTTCGGCATGTTCTGGATATACTTGCTTTGCTCTGATACATCCTGAAATGGTGGACAGGACAAAGGGTTGTCCCTGGGTACCTCCTTCAGTTTGTTTATAGGTAGGTGATAATAAAGCAGGAAATGAAAGACTTGCCCTTGTTCTAATAGGAACATAGTCTCTGTACCCCTGTGTGGTTGCGAGCTATATGGTACATGCCTCCAGCAGGGTCGCCTATGCCAGACAGATCAAAACCGTATGACCAGATTTAACACATTCTTGGGCAGGATGAGCTCATTAGCCTCCTGGCAGTCATCCTAGGAGAAGGACAACTCCAATCCCAAACCTGGGCAGATGGAGCTCTCTTAGCCCTGTAAGGCCATCCATCTAAGAGAAGGTCACTCTAATCAAACCTACATCCTGAGGACCTCACTGCCACCGTCCAAGCTCGCTCGGCTCTGGCAGATGAACCTCAGGATTAAAGGGTGGGTTCAGTTCCGCGCACACTGTGTCTCACCTAAAAAATCCATTGCGCAGGCTTGAAGGCTTTACCCACATGTAAAAAGTCCTGTAGCGACGGGCGAGGGTCGAAACGGCAGGTGAAAGGTGCACTGGGAGCCACAGACCCAACCCTGCATGCAGGCGGTTCAGGATATTGGTCATTTGAGACTGACCGGAGATGACAGTCTCTTGGGGCAGCACCCTGAACGACCAAGCAGCCTTTTCAAGGACAGCACTGCTTGCTCCACTCGGAGAGGGGCCTAGAAAAGGTGGCCTAAACAAAGCTCATCTCCACTTTCACCCGGTTGGTCAACCGCAGGCCAACGGGCATCTTCTTCCAATGCGGTCGCACAAAGATCAAAAGACAAAGGCATGCACCTGCCTCCAAAGGTGTACCTAAATTAACTCTAGCATGTTGGAATATCAGAACCATGCTCGATTCTGCAGATAGTGGACGTCCTGAGCGTCGGTCTGCCCTAATTTCCCATGAGCTGGCTCGTCTCAACATCGACATTGCCGCTCTCAGTGAAGTTCGCCTTCATGAAGAAGGCAGCCTCAGAGAACATGGTGCCGGTTACACACTCTTTTGGTCAGGCAAGCCCAGAACCGAAAAACACCTCTCAGGAGTCGGCTTCATGATCAAAAACTCCATTGTTCCTAAACTCGAAAATCTGCCGACAGGTCACTCTGACCGCATTATCTCCCTACGCCTTCCACTAAACAACAAGCAATGGAGAGCAGAGTAATACCATGATAGTTGATGCCCAGCGCAGAATGCCAAACAGACCATTGGCTTGTGCGCTGTAAACTCAATTTCAAGCTCAAATTCAAACCAAAAAGGGGCAGCATCCCAAGGAGAAGACTCCAAGTTAACAATCTCCAATCAGCCACAGTAAGAGACAGTTTCCAGGCAAACCTTCAAACTAGGCTCGAAAACATTCCCACAGCTTCTGCAGATTCCTCTCCTGAAACAATCTGGCACCATATTAAAAACAGCATCCTGCAATCCTCTGAAGAATCCTTAGGGTTCTCTCTCAAGAAGAACAAGGACTGGTTTGACGAAAACAACCAAGAAATCCAAGACTTGTTGAGGAAGAAGAGAACCGCCCACCAAGCACACCTTGCACTGCCATCCTGTCACGCAAGAAAAACAGCCTTTCGTCTCGCATGCAGCAAGCTCCAACAGAAACTCCGTGACATCCAGAACAAGTGGTGGATCGATCTAGCTGAAAAAACTCAATTATGCGCAGATACAGGTGATCACAAAGGTTTCTATGAGGCCTTGAAAACAGCATACGGGCCTACATACCAGGTACAAAGCCCTCTACTCAGCGCTGATGGTCAAACCCTTCTAACAGATAAAACCTCCATTCTGAATCGATGGTCTGAACACTTTCAGACTCTTTTCAGTACCAACCGAATAGTCCAAGATTCAGCAATTCAGTCCATCACACAACAACCAGTAAAGTATGAATTGGATACTGCCCCCACTTTAGGAGAAATCCTCAAGGCCATACAGCAGGTGAAAATCGGCAAGGCAGCTGGGGTTAATGGAATTCCACCTGAAGTCTGGAAACATGGGGGCCTTGCACTCCACACCAAATTTCACGAGTTTGTGGTGCGCTGTTGGGGGCTCGGTGAACTACCATCAGACCTTTGTGATGCAGTCACCATCACTTTGTATAAGAAGAAAGGTATTAAATCAGATTGCTCAAACTATCGTGGTATTACTCTGCTCTCCATTGCTGGCAAAATCCTGGCAAGAATACTCTTGAACAGACTAATACCCGCTATAGCTGAAGAAATTCTACCTGAAAGTCAGTGTGGTTTCAGAGCCAACAGGAGTACCACAGACATGGTATTTGTTCTCAGACAACCGCAAGAGAAGTGTACGGAATAGAACAAAGGTCTTTATGTAACCTTTGTCGACCTCACAAAGGCTTTCGATACTGTGAGCAGAAGAGGTCTGTGGCAGATTTTAGAAGGTTTAGGTTGTCCCCCCAGGTTCCTCAAAATGATCATCTCACTCCACGAGGATCAGCACGACCAAGTCAGATATGGCAACACACTTTCTGAGCCCTTTCTAATAAAGAATGGTGTGAAACAAGGCTGCGTTCTCGCTCCTACCCTATTCACAATCTTTTTCAGCATGATGCTCCAAAAGGCCACGGCAGACCTCGAGGATCAGGACGGTATCTACATTCGTTATCATACTGATGGAAGCCTATTCAACCTAAGGGACTGAAGGCCCACACCAAGACCTTAAACCATCTTGTCTGGGAGCTGCTTTATGCTGATGACGCTGCCCTTGTCACTTACACAGAAACAGCCCTGCAGCGTTTAACATCCTGCTTTGCAAACGCTGCTGAACTCTTTGGGCTGGAAGTCAGTCTAAAGAAGACAGAAGTTCTCCATCAACCTGCACCTCAGGAAGTCCCTCATCATCCCCACATCACCATTGGCCAATCAGAACTCAAATCAGTCCAGCAGTTTAATTACCTAGGTAGCCTCATCTCCTCGGATGGTAAGATCGACGGAGAGATAGACAACAGGTTAGCAAAGGCATATAGTGCTTTTGGAAAACGCCACAAAAGAGTTTGGTGAAATAAACACTTGAAGAAAAGTACCAAGATCAGTGTTTACAGAGCCATAGTGCTGTCTACTCTCTTGTATGGTTCCGAATCATGGGTCATGACCCATCTCTTCCGGCCCCAGTGCTGCCCTGCCCCACCCATAGGCACAATGGTGGAGGTAACCCCGCCCCCTCGCCGCCTCCACCACACACCACCCCCCCCACACAGGGAACTGGGTTCACTGGGGCCACAGGGGGAAGGAATGGGGGGATGAGGAGGAGGAATCTGGGATGGTTCTGTCAGGAGGGAGCGAGGTAGCAAACGGGGAAGGATCAGTTGATAGGTGGGGTTTGTGTCGAGGAGGCATTCCGAGTGGGGGACTTGCAAGTAATCAATGCATGCCCTGTCATTATTGGCCCATGTCAGAACCGTCAATTCCAACCTTTACCACACGAACTAACAAAAGAATTGAGAAAACTAATAAGGGAAACTGTCGTGTCCTCACCTAACACCCTTGCATTTTTAGAGGCACTGAGTTCCACCTACATTTTTATGTCACACAATTGGAGGACCCTACTAAAAATAAGTCTTACTAACACGCAGTACAACGTGTGGCTGACCGATTTTAGGGAGAATTGCTCTGCTTATGCCAATGACCCACAGGCAGGTGTAACAGCACATCAACTAACCAGGGAGGGTAATTACCGTTCAATAGACTCTCAAACTGGGTACAATAGGGAAGTATATGAAGTAATAGCTAAACATGCAATGCGAGCTATGAGGAAATTACCTACATCAGACAGAGACACCAATTTATCACTTACAAAAATAATGCAAGGCCCAACAGAACCATACACCCAATTCTTGGATCGGCTGCAATCTGCCTTAGATAGGCAGATTGAAAATGAGGAGCTGATGTTTCCATCATAAAGGACTCCGAATGACCACTTGACTGACCCACTGTTTGCCCAGCTGCAACCATTCAGGGGGTGGGAGGCACACAAAGGCCCAGACAGAGTGCCCAAGTACTCACTGTCTTGGGACCAGAGGGACAAATAGCCAAGGTAGCTCCTTTTGTTGCTCCAATTCCCTGTACACTGTGGGGGAGGGACACTGTGGAGGAATGCAAATTCCTCCTGCAAGCAACCATGTTTTTCAATAGGGGCCATTGGTCAGCCAACCCAAGCACCAATTAAGCTAGTCTGGAAAAGTGACCAGCCAGTCTGGGTAGACCAATGGCCTATGAAAAAGGAACGGCTTGAACACTTAAGGGAGCTTGTAAGAGAACAATTAAAAGCAGGACATATTGTGCCAACAAACAGTCCCTGGAATACTCCTGTGTTTTGCATTCCCAAAAAAAGTGGCAAATGGATGATACTGCAGGACTTAAGGCAGTAAACGCAGTCATAGAACCGATGGGAGCGTTGCAGCCAGGACTGCCTTCACCTGCTATGCTCCCAGCAAATTGGCTGCTAATAATAATTGATTTAAAGGACTGTTTCTTTACTATCTTCCAACACCCAAAGGACGCGCCAAGGTTTACCTTTTCCATCCCGGCCTTGAACAATGCACAACACATGCAAAGGTATCACTGGATTGTCCTTCCTCAGGAGATGAAAAGTAGTCCTACAATATGTCAAACAGTAGTGGCAAACGCTATTCATCCTATCAGAAAGCGTTTTCCCTCTGCTATCATCTATCACTACATGGATGACATTTTAATTAGCATGGCCACAGAACATGAACTGCAAATTGTTGTTACTGCCCTAACTGATGCTGTCCAAGAAGCAGGGTTGCAGGTTGCACCAGAGAAAATCCAGTGATCGCAGCCCTGGACTTATCTTGGATGGAGAATCACACAGCAAGAAATTTCCCCCCAGCCACTGCAGCTCGAGGTAAAAGACACTTTAACTTTACATGAGTTGCAAAAACTCCTGGGAGCCATTAATTGGTTAAGGCCCATTCTAGGCTTAACCACAGAGGAGCTACACCCTCTATTTGTTCTGCTAAGGGGGGACTCCAGCCTAACGTCTAACAGGTCTCTGACAGCAGAGGCCAAGCAGGCGTTAGACATTTGTGCCAAGGCAATAGAGAATAGGTAGGGCAGGAGGAGAAATCCTGAACTGCAAATCTACCTGGCCTTAGTTCCCAGCAGGTACCAGCCATTTGCAGTCTTGTTTCAGTGGGATCAAACAGAGAAAGACCCTCTGCTAATTCTAGAGTGGCTCTTTCTGCCCCACACACCACCTAAAACTGTGTGGACCATTAACAAAATGTTTGCTAAGCTTGTCATTAAAGGCAGAAGACGACTGAAGGAACCGGACGGAAGGGATCCTGCTGTTATCTACATCCCAACTACAAAGACAATTTGGATTGGATGCTGGCTGAGGACGCAGGATTCCAAGCTACCTTGGCAGGTTTTGATGGTGATATTTCAATCCATCTCCCTAAACACAAATTGTGGGCAGAAATCGGTAATTTACCTTTAAAAGCCACTACCAGATGCAAAACTGAGCCAGTAAAAGGCCTCACAGTCTTTACAGATGCATCTGGGAAAACACAAAAAGCTGCAGTGACCTGGGTAAACCCTAATACAGGACAATGGGAACGAGAGGTACGGACCACGAACCAAGGCTCTGTGCAGATTCTGGAACTGGCTACCATTCGTATTGCCTTGGGGAAATTTTCTGAACAACCTGTTAATATTGTTACTGATTCTTTTTATGCTGCAGGGTTAGTCTCACGTCTGGAATGTTCGTTTCTTCGAGATGTTTCTAATCCTCATCTGTTATTTGAAATGCGTTCTATTTGGATTCTTATCAATCACAGAAAGTTTGACTTTTACATAATGCACACGAGATCTCACACTGACATGCCAGGGCCAATAGCTGACGGGAACCAAGAGGTTGACAAAGCAGCAATGTTTAACACCATACCCAGAGTCCTAGAGCAAGCAAAATTGTCTCATTAACTTTTTCATCAGAATGCACGTTCTCTAAAGAGACAATTCATAATAATGATAAATCAAGCTCGAAACATTATCATGACATGTCCAGACTGTCAGAAAATCACACCCATGCCATCTCAGGAAGGCATTAACCCCAGAGGGTTAATGGCAAATGAAATCTGGCAAACAGATATCACACACATCTCCGAATTTGGCACATTAAAATATGTACATGTAACTGTAGACACACATTCACAATACATAACTGCTACAGCACACACAGGTGAGAAAGCCAAGGATGTAATAAGACACTGACTCAGTTGTTCTGCTACCCTTGGTACCCCAAAACAAATAAAAACCGATAACGGACCGGCATACATCTCAGAAAAGGTAAGAAATTTCCTATCAGAGTGGGGAATTTCACATGTCACAGGAATCCCACACTCACCTACCGGACAGGCAATTGTAGAAAGGGCACACCGCACACTGAAAGAAATGTTAGCAAAACAAAAAGGGGGGGAGAATCTGTATAGTCTGCAGGAACGTTTGTGGAAAGCCACATATGTTATCAATTTTTTAAATTGTGACAGTGCTGAAAGAAGCAGGTACGAAAAGCAGCACAAATCTCAGAATCTCACCTCCCCCAAACCACTAGTCATGGTAAAGGATTTGCTTTCAGGACAGTGGACAGGACCCCTAGATCTTATGACTTGGGGGAGAGGTTATGCCTGCTTGGCTACAGGAAAAGAACTTAAGTGGATTCCTTCCAGGTGTGTAAAACCCTATTTAGGTACACAATCACAGCGGCAAGAACCAGAGTAACACAGGTTATAAAAGAGTTATGTTTATGTTTCAGGTTTACATTAAGGGATGACCAATGTGGTAAAAAACAGTCTGCAAAGTATCTGTGTGTCATGGTTTGACAGATCCCTTCCAGTCCCAAAGCAGGAATCTCTTCTAGGGCAGCAGGTCTCCTCATCTCAAGCACAGAGACTGTTTCAATTTCTGGGGTGACAGGAGGGTCTCAAGAGCTGTCGGTGGTAGAGGCCGAAATAAGCCTGACAGGAGACCAATGGGAAAAACATTCCATTGTGACAGGGCCAGAAACCCCTTGCATTCTTGGCATGGATTACCTCAGGAGAGGATACTTCAAAGGCCCGAAGGGGTACCGATGGGCTTTTGGTATAGCCGCGGTGACTGAAGAGGAATCCAAATGGTTATCTACCCTGCCCGGCCTCTCAGAAGATCCTTCTGTTGTAGGATTACTGCAAGTTGAGGACCAGTGAGTGCCAACAGCCACTAAGACAGTGCATAGGCGACAGTACCGGACGAATCGAGACGCTGTGATCCCCATCCATAAGATGATCCGCAAGTTGGAAAGCCAAGGGGTGGTTGGTAGAACACACTCACCCTTCAATAGCCCCATTTGGCCTGTACGTAAGTCAGATGGCGAATGGAGACTGATGGTGGACTATCGTGGCTTGAATGAAGTCACGCCACCATTGAGTGCTGCTGTACCAGACATGTTGGAGCTCCAATACGAGCTGGAGTCCAAGACAGCGAAGTGGTATGCTACCATCGACATCGCCAATGCATTTTTCTCCATTCCCCTAGCAGCAGAGTGCAGGCCGCAGTTTGCTTTCACGTGGAGAGGTGTGCAGTACACGTGGAACCGACTGCCCCAGGGGTGGAAGCACAGTCCAACAATCTGCCATGGACTGATTCAGGCCACACTGGAGAAGGGCAAGGCCCCAGAACATATCCAGTACATTGATGACATTATTGTATGGGGGGACACAGCGGAAGAAGTTTTTGAGAAAGGAGAGGAAATCATCCAGATTCTCCTTGATGCCGGTTTTGCCATTAAGAAAAATAAAGTCAAGGGACCTGCCAGAGAGATCCAATTCCTAGGGGTGAAATGGCAAGATGGATGACGTCAGATACCAACAGATGTCATCAATAAGATTGTAGCCATGGCTCCACCGACCAACAAGAAGGAGACGCAAACTTTCCTGGGGGCCGTAGGTTTCTGTGGTGGTTTCACCCTAGGCCTTCCTGGAGACCAACTTGTAACCAGGAAGGAACTAGAAAAGTGATCACGGAAGTATTCCATGCTATTCCTTTACGTAACTGGAGGTATAAATAAAGCCAGTGGGAGGGATCGCGCCCTCTTCCTCTCCGGCGAGGTTCGAGAACGGTGGGTCCCTGTTTCGGTCGAGCTTATCTGGAGCCGAGGCCTACAGTGACTGCCGCTATCCGCTTCGCGTGAGAGGAGAGCCTTGGGCTGCATCAAGTCATTCTGCCTGTTCGAAGGGAAGTGGTGAGATTTCTGCTAGTTTGCCTTCGGCTGGCTGTTTGACTTGCTTGGTCCTTGCCCCTTTTTGTCTTTCTCCCTTTCCCTTCCCCTTCCCCCCCCCCCCCAGGTGTGTGGTATTTTCCTTTTGTGTATCTGTCTCATATGTAAAATATATATATATATATTTGCTATAGCTTTGGCTGCTTAGTTTGTTTTTTTTTCCCCTCTTTTCCCTCTCTGGGAGGCGGGTCCTTGTTGTCGAGTTTTGGGGACTTGGCGGGAAACCAGCTCGAAACTTGTACAGTTTCTGGAGAATGCACATCCCTGGGTATAGCCAGATTGTGAGCCCTCTTCACTTTGTGACCCGTAAAAAGAATACCTTTCAATGGGATCCTGAACAGGAACAGGCATTCAAACAGATCAAACAAGAGATTGCACATGCCGTGGCTCTTGGACCAGTTCGAACGGGACCAGACGTGAAGAACGTACTTTACACTACAGCTGGAGATAAAGGTCCCTCCTGGAGCCTCTGGCAAAAGGTGCCTGGTTAGACGCGAGGGTGACCACTTGGCTTCTGGAGCCGGAGCTACAGGGGTTCTGAAGCCAACTATACTCCTGTGGAAAAGGAAATTCTGGCGGCCTCTGAAGGCATAGAAGCAGCCTCAGAAGTGATTGGCACTGAAACACAGCTTCTCCTAGCACCCCGACTACCAGTCCTGAATTGGATGTTCAAAGGGAAGGTGCCCCCTACGCATCATGCCACCGATGCTACGCGGAGCAAGTGGATAGCCTCGATTACACAGCGTGTACGATTGGGAAGCTCAAATCGCCCTGGAATTCTGGAGGTTATAACAAATTGACCTGAAGGTGGGAACTTCAGTCTGGCAGAAGAAGAACCAGTGAGCCGAGCTGAAGAAGCTCCACCATTTGATCAGCTGCCAGATGAAGAAAGGCGTTATGCCCTTTTCACTGATGGTTCTTGCCGTATTGTAGGGAGGAACCGGAAATGGAAAGCAGCCGTTTGGAGTCCCATCCGACAAGTGGCAGAAGCTGCTGAGGGTCAAGGCGAGTCGAGTCAATTTGCGGAACTCAAAGCTGTCCAATTGGCCCTGGACATTGCCAAACGAGAAGGATGGCCAAGACTCTACCTCTACACTGACTCGTGGATGATAGCCAATGCACTATGGGGATGGTTAGACTGATGGAAGAAGATGAACTGGAGGCGTGGAGGAAAACCCATCTGGGCTGCTGACTTGTGGCAGGACATCGCTGCCAGAGCGAAGAGTCTGAATGTGAGAGTCCACCATGTAGATGCCTATGTGTCCAAGAAGCGAGCTAATGAAGAACACGATAACAACAGAGAAGCGGACCGAGCTGCACAGATAGGAGTGTCACAAGTAGACCTAGACTGGCAGCAGAAGGGAGAGTTGTTCTTAGCTCGATGGGCCCATGATGCTTCCAGTCATCAGGGCCGAGATGCCACCCACAGATGGGCACGAGACCGAGGGGTGGATTTAACCATGGATATCATTTCTGAAGTTATCCATGATTGTGAGACTTGTGCCGCTATTAAGCAGGCGAAAAGAATGAAACCCCTGTGGTATGGTGGACGATGGGATAAGTATAAGTATGGAGAGGCATGGCAGGTTGATTATATCACACTGCCACAGACCCGCCAAGGTAAGTGCTATGTGCTTACCATGGTGGAAGCAACCACCGGATGGTTAGAGACTTTTTCAGTGCCCCACGCAACGACCCGGAATACCATTCTGGGCCTTGAAAAGCAAGTCCTGTGGAGACACGGGACCCCAGAGCGTACTGAGTCAGACAACGGGACTCATTTTAAAAATGAATTAGTCACCAATTGGGCAAGGGAACATGGTATCTAATGGGCTTACCACATTCCCTATCATACACCAGCTGCTGGGAAGGTTGAAAGATATAACGGACTGTTGAAGACAGCTCTACAGTCACTAGGTGAGGGAACTTACAAGAACTGGGATAAGAACTTAACCAAGACCACCTGGCTAGTTAACACCAGGGGTTCTGCACAAGCAGAATCCCTCCACATTGTTGATGGAGATAAAGTTCCAGCAATCCATTTGAGGGGAATGCTAGGGAAAGCTTTTTGGGTTACCGCTGCCTCAGGCCAAGACAAACCCATTCGTGGGATTGTCTTTGCTCAAGGGCCAGGACATACGTGGTGGATAATGAGGAAGGATGGAGTGATCCAATGTGTGCCCCAAGGAAATTTAGCCTTGGGGAAAAACTACTTGTATGTCCTGAGTTGTGTTTTTACAGGAAGCCAGTCACCAGATGAGAGAGAGAGAGACCTGAACTAAACTGATGCTGATATCCAGTGATGAGACAGCCCAGAATGATGAAACAACCATAAATCAGAACTGCAATTGTGACTGAGGAGACCAAAGATCTGGACTGAATTGAACTGATGTCAGTATTGATTTCCAACAACGAGACAACTGCGCCGAGAGACCAACAAGGACTACATATGTATATGTGTATATATATGCGCGGGATGTAGGCGAACGTGAGACATAGGTGTTACGTAAAAATAGTATGGAATAAGAGGTGGAGAATGTGGTGGTTTGGGGTAGACCTTCCTTGGTGACCAGTTTGTAACCAAGGAAGGGTCCAGATTTACCCAGTATTCCCTACGATTTTTACATAAACCAGATTATAAGAAGAAAGGAGGAGAGGCCATCGCTCTCTTTCCTTCCGGCGGCTTGGAGGTGCAGGTTCCCTGTTGTTGAGTCTGCTGTGTTGGGGAGCGAGGCCTGGTAAGGCCTTGTCGACCTTGGGAGGCGGAGGTTGCCGACGATCGTCCCGGAGCGACTCTTGGTTGTCCCAAGGAGAGTGGTGGGATATTTTCTTTGCAAACTCTTTAGTTACTAGATCTCGGGCTACTGATTGGGATATATATATATATATTTATTATTTTGGTTTTGTTCCCTTTTCCTTTCCCCCTTCCCCTTCCCTTGTGAAATTGCATATATTTTAAATTGCATATATTTCAATTGTAACATAAGTGTAAATATATTTATATATATCACTTTAACTGTCTCTCTCGTTTCGGGTTTTCTTAGTTGGTTGTTTTTCTCCCTCTTCTCCCTGAGGTTTGGGCGGGGGGGGTGGGGGGGACTTCTAGTGGTAAGGTTTGGCGACTTGGCAGGGAGCCACCTTCAAACCATATCACTGTGCATGTGTGAGTGTGAGTGAAAGACGGCCGTCAGTGAATGAGGAGAGTGGATGAATAAAAGAGTTGTTTGACTGGACAAATATTAAACACAAAACACCTTACAAAATAACATTACCTCCACCACAAGGTCACTTTAAGAGAATTTAGTTTTGCTAAGCTTCACCTGTTTTTTAAATAAAGTTGAACTCCCCAGTTATTTAAAAGCCCTCAGATTAATAAAGGTTATAAGTTTATACATGGTTGGGCTAAGGCCCCTAAGTTAATAAAGTTATTTCTCCAAGTTGCACTACCCTTTAGGAATATAAGAAAGTTTTAAAAGGTTTACAATAGAAGTATAAGAGGCCAAAGCAAGTGATGTGCTGGGTCATTGCGAGCTTTGTGCTTTACAATGTACTGTTCTGACTGTTTGCACTGTTGTTTTTGCACTGTTTTTGTGACTTCTTTAGATAATTAAGAGGGGGGTGATGCAGGGGGCATGTTTAAGGTATGAGGGGATGTACCAGGGCAAGAGTGCCCGAGGGAGCATGCGCTGACACAGACAACCTTACTGGTCAAAGAAGTCACATGGTTTTAAGGGATAAAAGCAGCGCCGAATTTGAAATAAACCTTTTTGTTTTACCACCCCACGAGGAGCATGTATTTTCCTTATTACATAAGGACACGTGTCACCCTACACAGAATATACCATCTAAGGAGTCTTTCTGCTGTGCCTTTTGCAATCGGACATGTCTATCTCGTATTGGCCTCATTAGCCACCAGCATGCTTGTAACAAATGTGGATAGAGCCTTCCTAAATCTTTGTTCATGAAGCCTAGCCATGATGATGATGTGTTTCCTGGATCCTGTAAACCTGAATACCTTTTTTCCCTGTAATTCCCCCAAGATAAAATGGGTTTTCCCCTATGATGTATGTGTTAAGACCCCAAATTTGTTAACCTGGGTTTTCCCCTTCTATTTCATCCCTGTAAAACCCCCCAGTTGTAATAGAATGAAAATGTAAACCCACCCATGAATATGTAGTAACACAGACCTATAAAAATACCAGTTTTTGTACGAATAAACCATTCCAGTTTCTTGCCCCCAAGCTGAGATCGTCTTAGCTTTATTGACCTCCGCAAGGGTGGGCTGCTGAGCTATTCCCCCCACCTTCTTTTTTGTCTCATTCCGCAGGTGCCTGGGAGGACACCTGTGGATGGCCCCACAACCGCAGCAGAATGTGTGGGTGATGCAGTGCAGGGGAATTTCTGCTTACATAATGGGGGGAGGGACTGGAGACCTCTAGCTGGGCATGTGCTGGCCACATATGCCCAGATAGACGTCACAGAGCAATTGTGTGAAAGACAGACAGTTCCTGCTCCAGGCTGAGGTGTGCTAAGACCGAGGACAACGTTGCCTCTGCAGGGACGTCTGCTAAGTGTGTTAAGCCTACCAAAGCCCAAGGATGCAGCGGCTAGTCATACTGGGAATCTTGAGCATATTGGGGTCGGTATGTACAGCAACTGTGTGAATAACACATGAGTGAGTGGAAGTTGTCTTGGAGTTTGTTTTTTTTCTTGGTTTCTCTTTTTGTTTGCTACTTCTTTGTAATAAATGTTGCTTTCTTGAATTTTAAACAGTGTCATTGTTTTACCTTGGACTCCTCCCGGTAACAGGGAGATGCTGTAAATTGTTGGTTTCTTGTACCCTCTGTCATTGGTATTGTTGCTGTAACTGTTTGTTTTCTTATCTTTCCTGTTTCCTGTAAATTGTTCTTATGTCAACCTGTGATCTTTCTTAAGTCAACCTATGACCTTTACCTTTTGTGCCCCCAATTCTCCTCTCCAGGGCACTGCAGGGGGAGGGGGAAGGAGGAGTTGGGGGAAAGTGAGAGAGCAACAGTGTGGTTTGGAGAGTCTCAGTGGGAGCACCCTTCCTAAACCACAAGACCTGGTCAGAGAATATTGGGTCTGTTGGTGATGTAGTTAACTTTCCTCAGAGCAGCCCATGTAGTGTTGTGCTTTGCAGCCAATGTTTTGGCTGTTGCTGAACAGTGCTCATACATCATCCAGATTGTCTCTCCAGTCCCTTTACCCCAAAGGCCAGTAGGTTGGGATGACCAAGAGGTTGGGAGCTGACACATCCAGGAGTCTGACCTCAGTGGATCTCAGGTATAGTCACAGAATCACAGAATCGTTGAGGTTGGAAGGGACCTCCAGATATTGGTAAGGACTTAAAGAGCACAGTTGCCTGTCTCAAATACTGTCAAGGAACTTACCATGAGATAAGCCAGCACAGTGGAAACTTGAGATAAGCATGGAAGAGAGGAATTTGCAACAAAAAGCCGCTAATTGCAGGCCTGGTGGAAGTGAGATCTGGTTAGCGCATCCTGGTTAATGCATCTGGACTGAAATTCCCACTGCAGAAAACTGTGGGAAAGGAAGCAACTGCTCAGGCACATATCACCCTAAGTTATGGGAACGGCATCTGTGACCACCCCGTGGATACTGGAACCTGGACTGTATGAAGGCGGTACCCTCAGAAGAACAACTCAGGACTTCTCCCACCGAGAAGCCCAGAGTGAAGAAGTGTGGGAAATGACTGGGCTGCAGACAGCTTAGGCCTTGAACTTGAGCAGTTACAGCTGTGAGGTTGTAAAAGAAGGTAAACATTGAGGATGAGAAAGCAGAAAAGGAGAAAGAACTGCAATAAATAACAGGTGTTGTTTTGAGATTTGCCAGCACGTGAGGGGATGCCGTCCACCTATTAGAAGATGAGCTTAGACTCATGGACAAGAACACATAACCAATGAAATATAGTATATTGGCACGTGGGCAGAAGAAAAAGACTATAAAACTAAGCCTTCTGTAAATAAAGTGTACCTTGCCTGCCAACTTACTGTCCGAGAGCATTTTTGTCAGTCATCAGTTAATGAACCCCGACGTGATTTATTACAATAATGACCGTGGATTGAGAGTGGTGGTGACGGAGCTCAGTGTAGCAGCAGCCAGTGGACCTTAAAGCTGGAGTCCGGACCTAATTACTTACAGACACCTGGAGAGAAGGTGAGCCGCTTGGGACATAAATAATGGGCACGCAGATATCTGTGCAAGAAAAATCTATTATCACTATGCTAACAAAATACTCGAGAAATGCGGTGTAAAATATGATGAATGTGCCCTCCACACCTTGCTACAAGTTCTCTAACTACTTGGAGGCTTGTAATCGACTCACTGAAGCAGCTCAAAGCAGATCGGGAAGCCGCTTCTGCAGCGAGTAATGTTCTGCAGCCTGAGGTGTCTGGGACTGCATCTGGAGCTGCTGCAGCAAGTCCCTCTCAAGCCCTCCCACCCACAGAACCCCAACGGGAATCTACTGTGCCTCATCCCAATACTGTCGGGGAGCCAGGGACCACTCCTGCCATGGACTGTGTAAAGGTCCTGCTGCCCCCAGATACAGGGGAAGGGTCTATCACCTGAGGGGAGGTGATAGAGGAGTCCATGTTAGTAGACTTGTCAGCTGATGAAGGAGTCGGAGGACCGAGATGCTGGCTCCCAAGTTCTTGAGTGGAACCTACTGCGCCTCCTTTCCCTCTGGGGCAACATGTTGTAACCATGAAACCGGTACAGGTTTCCATTTCTGCTCCCAACCCCTGCAAATTTTGGCAAAAGTTCAAAGAACAGGCTCTAAAGGTGGGAGACTCCAAAATGGTGCAAGCCCTTGGGGGTGGCCCGTTGCTCACGTACCCCATAATTCGCAACAATGGGGAAGGGCCCAATGAATGGAAACCATTTAATTACTCTATTATTAAGGACTTGTGTCAAATGGTTATGCATCATGGGATTAGTTTGTCCACCACTCAATATGCCACAATTGCAGGCTCGGCTTCATCCCCTTATTTTGCAGCAATCCAAATAACTCGCTGCTCAAGCTTTGCTTCTTGTCCCTGATATAGGCAAGCCAAGGCAATCGTGGACGACTATTAAGAAATAAACCAATGAGCCTTATGTGCAGTTTATTGATAGAGTAAGAGAAGCAGTGGAAAAGCAGGTGCTTAATGTGGCGGCTCGAGGTACACTTATATTACAGTTAACCCAAGATAATGCTAACACAGACTGTAAACGTGCACTGCTATCTGTATGTGTAGTGATGCAAACCTGGTTGACATGATAGAAGCATGTGCAAAGGGGGGCTCTGTGTCTCACCAGATGGAGACCCTGGCTAACACGTTTGCAGTGGCAGTAAGGGTAGAGAAGAGGTGCTTTAACTGTGGGACAGTCTGGACATTTTAAAAAACAATGCCCACACAGACCCCCCACTGTGTCGAGCTCGAGCTCCATGTTATTTTGCTCACGTTGACAATACAGGTGCAAAATACAGGGGGTTTTGGGTCTACAAGTACTCTGCAAATCTACTGGACGACAGTTGTCAGTTCTGATAGGCCATCTCTGACCTATGTGCTCACATGAATACAGGGAAATTCAAAAAGCTGGCCAGCTAAGGTATGATTGATACCAGAGCCGATGTTACTGAGTTAATCCAAGAGGCCTTAGTCCCTTAGATCTCTGGCAATCAGATGTTACACATGTACCACGATTTGGCAGATTGAAATATGTACATGTATCAGTGGACACTTGCTCAGGACTCATAGTTGCCACTGCACATACAGGAGAAAAAGCTAAAGATGTTAAGAGACACTTTTCCTCTGCGTTTGCCATAATGGGCATTCCAAAACAAATCAAGACAGATAATGGCCCAGCATACATTTCTGCTTCCCTTAAAGAATTTTTCAATATATGGGGAATAGTTCACACCACTGGAATTCCTCACTCTCCACAGGGCCAAGCGATAGTAGAGAGAACTCACAAATCTTTAAAAGATATACTGTGATGCCTTAAGCCCCTAATGGTTTTTTATTTCTTTTAATATTTGTAAGACTTGTAAGTTTTATAAGTAGGTTTTAAAAGCAGAAACCCTCCCTCCTTTCTCCCTTGTCCCTATCCCTTTCCCTGTACCACCCTTAGTTTACACATTCCTTAATCCTCTTCCCCCATTCTATGCTCCCCATATCAGCCCTACTTCTGAATACAGCAGAAGTGTTTAGTCTTTTGTCAAGGCAAGGCCTAGACAGTTGACAGAACAGCATATCTGGGCCTAAACCACAGAATGAAGTCAAGAATTAGGTAACTATGTACCCTTTGTGCTCTGATGATGATGAAGGTGATGAAGCAGGTGGTCCCGAAATGCACCCCAGACCCATTTTCAGGGGGTGGACCCCGGGGCGGTCCAGAGAAAAGGCCACAGGGTGGACACATCTGGGATTGGATGGATGGTATTATAAAATGTAACCTCTCGGGCACAGGGACACGCACGCGTCTTGTAACATCTACTGCCTTGGCAAATAAACCCTTTCTTATCTCACCCCTAATTAAGTGCTCTGGAGATTTTTTCAGCACCTAAATCCCACGGCAACAGTTGGTGGCCCGTACGTTGGGGAGACCTGGACCGGGACTTCTTCAGACTGGAAACTTTCATCATGCAGGAATATTCCTCAGCAAGCCCCCTTTTATCTGAGATAATTCCCGCCCCGGTCTGAGAAGCCCAGCTCCACAGAACCCACGGAAGCAAGCACGGAGCATAGAGGTGAGATAAGAAAAGAGTGAATAAGGAAACGGTATCTATTTGGTTAGTTAGCAGCTGCGGGAAAGTTTTGTGTTTTGTGTTCCAGGATAGGGAACACAGGTTACTGGAAAGTTAGCTTAAAGACTTGGGCCCAGATAGTCGCGAAAGTTGCTTTCCAGGGGGCGAACGGGTGGTTCGCCATCCCAGGTCAGAGTGGGTCAGCCTAGGGCTGTTTGGTTTGGAGGGGATGCCCTCCGTTGCTCTGACGCTGTGGAAGAGCCGGTGGGGCTCTGCAGTCAGTGTGACTCGGTAAATAGCTGAGAGGTTATGTAACAGCCTTGTAACCTAAAGGTAGCAAGTTTGAAACCCAGTGTGTGACTGTGGTTTGTCTTTGTTTTGCAAACATGGGTTGTGTGGATTCAAAAGTTGAGATCCCTAGAGAATCCCCCTTGAGAATGGTTTTGAAGCATTGGAAAACTTTGGCTGGTCCTGAGACACCTTTAAAGAAAGAAGAACTGTGTAGGCTGTGTATGGATGCCTGGCCGTTGTTTGGACGAATGAGAGGGGTGGCGTGGTCGGAATTTGGTCCTTTAGAACTAGGTACAGTGTTTCCGTTGATCTCGCTTCTTCATGTAGAACAGAGGTGGCAGGAAATTCAATATGCAGAGCTGTTCTTGTCCCTGTTAATACGCCCGGAATTAGGTATAGGAGATAAGAAAAACGAAAGTTCAAGAGAGAAGGAAAAAGCAGAGATGGCTTTAGGAAGAGGGAAAAGGAAAAATTGAGTTGAGGCTGCTCCTGTCCCACAAATCCTATTTAAGAACACCGGAGAAGATGATTTAGACATGTTGATATCACCTGACAGGAGAGAAAGTAGCCCGAGAGCTCCACAAATTGGACTCCCCGCTGCAGCGGCAGCGGGGGGGGCTGGGGCTGCCGGGGTGGCGGCTCCTGGACCGGCTCCAGCTGGGCAGGTGGGAGCCGTGGGGGGGCTCCCTGGCGCGGGTATGGCTGCGCTGGGGGGAATTGGACAAGTTGGAATCTCCGGAGGAGTTGGCTCGGGGGCGGCAGGAGCCGCTCCGGGCACGGTTAGTACGGGACTTGCTGCCATGGCAATGAGTACAGGAGCAGGCACTGCAGGAGTAACAGGCTTGGGGCCAGCCCTGGCTGCAGCGGCGGCGGGGGGAGGAGCCCCAGGAGCGGTAGCAGGAACAACCCCTGGAATTCCAGGAGGGGCAGGGGCGGTGCCAACAGGCGGGGCCTCTGTCCTGACTGACTTGGGGGGTGGAGCTGGGGCCACCCCCTTTCCCACGCTTCCCCCTTGGGAGGGGGGAAGAAAAGAAGAACCGAGAGAGTTTCCAACTTCTACCCCTCATGAAGAGGGAACAGAGACGCATAGACAGGGCAAGCCGGTTTCAGCTGCTGAGAGAAGGGAGAAGCGAGGTTTACCACTGTTTGATAAGGACACGGAAGCAGAGGGTGAATTAAGTGATAGCCCGGGGGAAGGAGAAGCAGACCCGCCTGTAGTAAGACCAAAGGGAAAGAAGGTCCGCGAAGCGTTAGCAGTCCCCGACCCGGTTGCAAGTAGAACAAGGGCAAAAGATAAGCCACCGTTAGAAGCCCCCTTAAGACAAGCCGTGATCAATCAAGGCACGGTATTAATAAAGGTTCCTTTCTCACTGGTTGAGTTACAGCAATGGAAAGATTGTGTGGGGGAATATAGAGATAATCCAGAAAAGATGACAAATTATGTCCAAAGAGCAATCAAAACTCAGAATCCTGATTGGTGTGATCTAGAGGTTATGATGGATACCCTATTAGACCAAACAGAGAAGGAGATGGTGAAAAGAGCTGCTCTAAAGGCAATAGAGATGCTAAAAACCTCTGGGCAATTTCCAGGTGAGGATATCAAAGATATCTTCCCCCTCACGGATCCCGGATGGGATCCGAACGTGTCAGCAAATTTAGAAGCTTTGAAATGTTATCGAGACTGGGTAATTTATGGATTTCGGCATGGAGTTCCAAAAGCGGTGAACTGGTCCAAAATGTATGAGGTTAGACAAGACATAAATGAATCTGAACAGATTAAAGGATGTTATCAGGAAATATACCGACATAGACATTGATTCAGATATGGGAAAGAAAAATCTGGTATACTTATTTGTAGGGCAGTCCACAGATGATATAAGAAGAAAACTGCAAAAAGCAGGTGGTGATAAAATGGATATTGGTGAGCTGTTAGATATAGCCTGGACGGTATATCAAAATAGGGAGCAGAAAAGGAAAACAGGGGTGATGGAACAAGAAGGTGGCTATAGAGAGCCTCATGGACGTAACCACAGGTATAACAGGTCTAACCGTCGACAGGACATAGCAGATGACAGATGTTCTAACTGTAAAAAGAAGGGACATTGGAGAAAAGACTGCCCGGAGCTGAGGGGAACTGAAAACCCACTTCCCCCACCACCATCACCAGCCTCCCAACTGACTGTGGGTCAGAATGTATGAGGGGGACCGGAGGCTTCTTCCCCAGCAGAGCCTCTGGTTACAGCTAAGCTGGGAGGGGAGAATGTTGAATTTTTGGTTGACACAGGTGCGGCATACTCTGTTTTAAATACTTTGGAAGGGAAATTGAGCCATGAAACTGTAACTGTGGTAGGTGCTACAGGGGTAAGTGAAACAAGGCCATTTTTTAAACCTTTAAAATTCAAATTGGGCAAGCACTGGGTAACTCACCAATTTCTTTACATGCCAAATTCTCCTAAGCCTTTACTGGGTAGAGACTTACTGGAAAAATTAGAAGCCGAAATTAAATTCACCAAGGGGGGGAGACATAAAGGTTATAATCCCAGATACTAAATATATCGAGGCAGCTGCTTTCTTTATACAGGAAAATCATGGAGAAATCCCCGCAGAAGTTGAAAATGCTGTCATACCCTTAGTCTGGGCCAGCGAGTACCCTGGGAAGTCAAAGCAAGCTGAACCAGTAAGCATCGCACTCAGGCCAGGAGCAATCCCGGTAAGGCAAAAACAATATCCTTTGAAATTAGAAAGCCGAAAAGGCCTAGCACCTATAATTGAAAAGTTCCTTAAATTTGGTTTACTAGTAGAATGTGAATCCAGATTTAATACCCCCATCCTACCAGTGAAAAAGGCTGATGGCAAAAGCTGTCGGCTAGTCCAGGATCTTAGGACCATCAATAAAATAACTGAGGACATTTACCCAGTGGTAGCCAACCCCTATACACTGTTAACCACATTGACAGAGGATGGTTCACTGTACTCAATCTTAAAGATGCCTTTTTCTGCATTCCTGTACACAAAGACAGCCAGGAGATTTTTGCCTTTGAGTGGGAAAATCCTGAGACAGGGAGAAAAATGCAACTAACCTGGAGAGTTCTTCCACAAGGTTTTAAGAACAGTCCAACACTTTTCGGAAATCAGTTGGCAAAGGAACTGGAGGACTGGAGAAGACAGCAGCAAGAAGGAGTTGTCCTGCAGTATGTTGACGACATCTTAATTGCAGCCAAAAGCCGGGACCAATGCATCAAGCTCACTGTAAGTCTCTTGAACTTTTTGGGGCTAAGTGGGTATCGGGTCTCGAGAGAGAAGGCACAGATAGCCAAGGAGATAGTCATCTACCTGGGACTTGAAATCTATCGTGGGCATCAGCGACTCAGTACAGACCGGAAAGAGGCCATTTGCCGTCTCCCAGAGCCCCACACTGTACGAGAGATGCAGGCTTTCCTGGGAATGGTAGGATGGTGTCGGCTGTGGATAGCTAACTATGGGTTGCTAGTCAAACCTCTGTATGAAGCCCTGAAAACGGCCAAAGAGGGAGTTGTAACATGGACAGATGAGACCAGAAATGTGTTCCAACAACTGAAACAGTCCTTGATGTCAGCTCCAGCACTAGGATTACCAGATTTGACTAAACCTTTTGAACTGTTCACACACGAGCAGTTGAATGTTGCTCTGGGGGTATTATCGCAAACTCTGGGAAGCCAACAAAGAGCTGTGGCTTATTTCTCTAAACAGCTAGACAGTGTTAGCCAAGGGTGGCCGGGGTGCCTGCGTGCTGTTGCAGCAACTGTTATCCTGATTGAAGAGGCCCGGAAGCTCACCCTTGGGCAGCATATCACCGTATATGTACCCCATGCAGTTCAAGCCGTGCTTGAACAAAAGGGAGGCCGCTGGCTGTCCCCCAGCAGAATGCTTAAGTACCAGGTTGTGTTGCTGGAACAAGACGATGTTACTTTGAAAACAACATCCATTGTAAATCCAGCTATGTTTCTGTCTTCAACACTAACCGACAGTGTCCCCAAACATGACTGTTTACAGACTATAGAGGAGACTTACGCCAGCAGACCAGACCTGAAAGATGTGCCCCTGGAAAATGCAGACTGGGAACTGTATACAGATGGAAGCAGCTTCATGCGAGATGGTAAGCGCTTCACAGGGTATGCAGTGACAACCAGAGACGAAGTGATCGAGGCAAAAGCCTTGCCAGCAGATGTGTCATCCCAAAAAGCAGAATTAATCGCATTGACAAGAGCCTTGGAACTGAGTGAAGGAAAGAAGGTAAATATCTGGACTGACTCAAAAAATGCATTTAGCGTTGTACATGCCCATGGAACAATCTGGAAAGAAAGAGGACTACTGACAGCCCAAGGCAGTGGAGTCATGTGGGGGGAGATGGCAGGCCCATGGAACCCCTGGGCCCCCTGGAAGCAGAAGAGCTGGAGGCATTGAGGGGAGTAAGACCGTTCCCCTGAGAAAGGTGGAGGCGGCTGCCTATTTCCATGGAAGCGGCCCTGAGAGTTAGACAGCACAATGTGGGGGGAAGTTACAGCCCCATAACTGAAGTCTGAGGACTTTGCAGTATTGTGAAGTGTTAGGCCGTTTTTCACGGGAGCAGTGAAGCCAACCAGATAATCCCCATGGACACAGCCTTGAGCTGTATGCAGGTGCACATTCCTTGGTATTTGTGTAGAAAGATGTTTGTGCTATGTGTGAGAAAGTAGAGGTAGAAAAACCTAATAAAAGGCTGCCTGCTGCTCTGAGCAGGTAGACATCCCTTTGTCTCACCATCCTCGTGTGTGCTGTGTGTCTTCTTCCCCCCTTGGACCGGGACCCGATCGACAGATACCCAGCGACAACATGGTATACAGGGATATAAGGAGCGGGAATTTTGAAATAAAGTCTCTTTGTCCACACCACCCACGAGGAGCGTACTTCTTCCTTGTTATACAAGGACTGCCTCTACTACAAATGGTGCAATGAATACGGACATTTTAGCTTATATTAAGCCAATTATTTACCCTGGACTCCTTTAGCTTATATTAGGCTAGATATTTATCCTGGATCAGGAAATCAGCTGGTAGTTCTGTTATCATCTCGATTTTTTGGAGACGGGAGCTTTTACCACAAAAAACTTTGATGTCAGTAATCCCGTTGTCTTAGTGGCATCTGAGAAACGGACAGTTAGTTTAGCGAGCTCCAAAAATATTAGAAAGTGCACGATAGGAGAAGAGAAGAAAGAAGTTAAGAAGAAACCGAGAGGTCAAGCAGCAACTGGACAGAGCGGAGAGGGTCCACACAACATCAAAAGCGGTGAGTCCAACTGGAAGGCACCCCGCACGCCTAGCACTGCTCCCTGAACGGCAGCGTGTCTGCAGCTCGGAGACCCGGGCCGCGGAGCACCTTAAGACCGTCAGGGAAAGCCTGTTGGTCCCCGTGCATCGGCCAATCTGGTAAAAGCGGTTTACAACTGCAGAGAGCTGCAGCCGGACCACGTGCGAGAAGCAGCTTTGCCGCTGCTGCCTCTTAACACCTCCAGCCACCGTGGACCCCTGCAGAGCGCCGTTTCAGTTTCTGTCCAACAGAAACTGCCACGGCTCCCCGCCTGCTCGCCGCTGCTGCCGGCCCCACGGCGCGCTTAAAAGCGCCGTCGCAGACCCACCACGCCACATTCAAACCGTGCTGGAACTTGCCGAAAGCGCCGCTCCGCGCTTTCCCGCCACAGCGCCCAACCCCGCACCACCCAGCAATCTGTGGGAACCCCGGAGCCGCTGCTGCCACCCACGTGCCAAACCGCTGCCACCGCTGCCGCCCATTCACCGGAGAACAGGACCCGCGCCCGCGCCAGAGCCGCCGCTGCGTGACTGAGACGATACCACCAGCGCCGCCACCGCTGTTCGTCGCCAAAGCCCATGTCGATCGCCTGCAGCCCCTTGCCTGCTCGCCTGCCCGTGCCTGCCACTGCCCCGTGCCCGCCGCTCGCAGCCTGCACCGGGACACCAGCCACCGACGCCGGGACACCGCACCCTAGCATCGCAGACCCAGCCGACAGAGGACCGGGACAGACCAGCAAACAGACTGACCCTCTTCAGCAGCGCACGCTCACAGCGCCGAGACTCAAGGTAAAATGGGAAACTTTTTCCCCACCGAGCTCTCACAAGACACAGACGCATTAGCTACACTGCTGAAGCCGTATTACACACAGGTTACAAGGGCTGAATTAACAGAATTCCTACGGTTCATTAAAGCAGTTGTACCAGAACTGCCTCTGGTTGAAGCCCTCCACATACAAATTTGGGACAAAATAGGGAATCTTATAAAACTCAAAGCTCAGGGGGGAGACTCCCAAATGAACAATGCTTTCCCAGCCTGGCAAGCAATAATGTCTGCTTTACGCAGAGCACACCAAAGAACAACAAACACACACAACCCCACTCACGCTGCTAGCAGCAGCCCAACTTTTATGCACTGCAGTTTAAACACACAAAGCCCGGTGGGGGGAGGGGGTGGAGCCATTCACAATTCCACTACGGGGAAGGGAACCGAGAACCCAAGGGACACGGGTCGGCGGGAAGGAGCGGGGTCCCAGATGCGAGATTCCAGCCTGTAGGATCACCACAGGGGGCCCCGTAATGGCGATGGGGGGGCTAGCCCAGCTTACTTGCCAACCCATACCACGGATGAACACCGACCACGCGCCCAGGTGCGGGCACCGCCATCTTGCCCACCACGTAGAACGGACAACAACCTGTCCTTCCCTGCCCCCGCACCGTACCCCCCACCCACCACCACCACCACCCACAAGCAGCTGCTTTCGCCGAAGCTGCAGGGGGGGAGGGTTGGGAGGAATGGGGGGAGGAGGAGGGAGATTTCGGGATGACTCAACCAGGAGGGGAGGAAGCAACATATGGAAAGGGATCGATTGATAGACGGGGTTTGTGTAGAGAGGAGGCATTGCAAATAGGGGACTTACAAGTAATAAATGCATGTCCTGTAATTATCGGTCCACGCCAAAGCCGCAGGTTCCAACCCTTGCCACATGAACTAACCAAAGAGCTGAGACAACTGATAAGAGAAACTGGTGTATCTTCCCCTAACACACTTGCATTTTTAGAAACACTGAGCTCCATATACATTTTCATGCCACATGATTGGAGAACCCTGTTGAAAATACGCCTCACTAACACACAGTAAAATGTATGGCTGAACAATTTTAGAGAAATCTGTTCCGCTTATGCTAATGACCCACAAGCAGGGGTAACGACACACCAACTCACAGGGGAGGGTAACTATCGTTCCATAGATGCACAAACCGGGTGCAATAGAGAAATATATGAAGTTATAGCCAAACATGCAATGTGGGCAATGAGAAAACTACCCACATCAGACAAAGACACAAATTTGTAATTCACAAAGATAATGCAGGGCCCAACAGAACCTTACACACAATTCCTAGATCGGCTGCAATCTGCCCTAGATAGGCAGATTGAAAACGAGGAAACCAGGGAAATTCTCAGCAAACAACTGGCTTTTGAAAATGTGAACCCTGATTGTAAAAGAGTTCTGCAGACCCTTCCTAAAAGGGAAACTTGTAGCATTTCAGAATTAGTTCGTGCCTGCCAGGGGGTTGGTTCCTTGACACACCAAACTGATTTACTGGCAGTAGCACTAAGTGCTCAATTGAGAACACAGGAGGGGGCCAGACCCAGAAATGGTTGCTACATTTGTGGGGCCCCCGACCACTTCCAAAGGGATTGCCCTCAGAAACCCCTAGTAGTGGCACCCCGCAAGTACCCAAAAGCAAGGAGGGTGCCAAAAAACTGGAGGAGAGGGGCGCTGTCGCACGCCCCGATACAGTAAACACATGCAACACAAGGGAGTGGGCTGGCAATTTGTACCCCCCCACAACAGCCAGCAATCATTACCCCTACACCCCAGCAAGCACTCTGTGCCCTGCCACCCCAGCCAGCGCTGGGCTGGACTTATCCAACAGGGACACAGTCTTCATAACTTCCACTGAGGTAGTGCTAATCCCGACTGGACGTTGGGGTCCCCTTAGCCCAGGGGTGCACACACTGTTGATTGGAAGATCCTCCACCACCAGAATGGGTTTGTTTGTGCTGCCGGGAGTAATAGATTCAGATTCTCATAGCGAGATTCTAATAATGGCATGGACCTCTTCACCCCCCTGTTTTATCCCAAAAGGACAGAAGATTGCTCAGTTAATCCCCTTCTACAGTGCATCGCCTGCAGGGAAGGGGGGGAGGGAGCGGGGTTCAGGGGCCTTTGGCAGCACAGGACACCCACAGGTTTACTGGGCAGCAGCCATCACCGCTCATGACGTGCTAGGTTAATGGGCACAGATTTACAGGCCTTTTGGATTCGGGAGCCGATGTTTCCATCATAAAAGACTCCAAATGGCCACTTAACTGGCCTACTGTTTGCCCAGCTGCAACCATTCAGGGAGTGGGAGGCACACAAAGACCCAGACAGAGTGCTCAAATACTCACTGTCTTGGGACCAGAGGGACAATTAGCAAAGGTAGCTCCTTTCATAGCCCCAATCCCTCCTTCTTTGTGGGGACGCGATGTACTTGGACAATTTGCACAGTAATGCAAATTCCTCCTGCAAGCAGCCATGTTTTTCAATAGGGGCCATTGGTCAGCCGTCCCAAGCACCTATTAAGCTAGTCTGGAAAAGTGACCAGCTGGTCTGGGTAGATCAATGGCCTGTGAAAAGGGAACGGCTTGAACACTTAAGGGAGCTTGTAAAGGAGCAATTAGAAGTAGGACACGTTGTGCCAACAAACAGTCCCTGGAACACTCCTGTATTTTGCATTCCCAAAAAGACTGGCAAGTGGAGGATACTTCAGGATCTCAGGGCAGTAAATGCAGTCATTGGACCGATGGGGGCATTGCAACCAGGGTTACCCTCACCTCCTATACTTCCAGCAAAATGGCTGCTAATAATAATTGATTTAAAGGACTGCTTTTTTACCATCTTTCTGCACCCCGAAGATGCCCCAAAGTTTGCATTTTCCATCCCAGCAGTGAACAATTCACAGCCTATGCAAAGGTATCACTGGGTTGTCCTTCCTCAGGGGATGAGGAATAGTCCTACCATATGTCAAACAGTTGTGGCAAATGCTATTCAGCCCATCAGAAAGCGTTTTCCTTCTGCTATCATCGATCACTACATGGATGACATTTTAATTAGCATGACCACAGAACATGAACTGCAAATTGTTGTTACTGCTCTGACTGATGCTGTCCAAGAAGCAGGGTTGCAGGTTGCCCTAGAGAAAATCCAGTGATCGCAGCCCTGGACTTATCTTGGATGGAGAATCACACAACAAGAGATTTCCCCCCAGCCACTGCAGCTCGAGGTAAAAGACACTTTAACCTTACATGAGTTGCAAAAAATCCTGGGAGCCATTAATTGTTAAAGGCCCATTCTAGGCTTAACCACAGAGGAGCTACACCCTCTCTTTGTGTTACTAAATGGGGACTCCAGCCTAACGTCTAACAGGTCTCTGACAGCAGAGGTCAAGCAGGCGTTAGACATTTGTGCCAAGGCAATAGAGAATAGGCAGGGCAGGAGGAGAGATCCTGAACTGCCAATCTGCCTGGCCTTAGTTCCCAGCAGGTACCAGCCATTTGCAGTCTTGTTTCAGTGGGACCAGACTGAAAAGGACCCACTGATGGTTCTAGAATGGCTCTTTCTGCCCCACACACCACCTAAAACTGTATGGACAATTAATGAAATGTTTGCTAAGCTTGTCATTAAAGGCAGAGGACGACTACAGGAACTGGACAGAAGGGATCCAGCTGTCATCTACATTCCAACCACGAAGGACAATTTGGATTGGATGCTGACTGAGGACACCGAGTTCCAATCTGCCTTGGCAGGTTTTGATGGTGATATTTCAGTCAATCTCCCTAAGCACAGGCTTTGGGCAGAAATCAGAAATTTACCTTTAAAGGCCACAACCAGATATAAAACTGAGCCGGTAAAAGGCCTCACAGTCTTTACAGATGCATCTGGGTGAACACAGAAAGCTGCAGTGACTTGGGTAAATCCTGATACAGGACAATGGGAACGGGAGGTACAGACCATAAACCAATGCTCTGTGCAGGTTTTGGAACTAGTTGCCATTCGTATTGCCTTGGGAAAGTTTTCTGAACAACCTGTTAATATTGTTACTGATTCTTGTTTTGCTGCAGGGTTAGTTTCACGTCTGGAATGTTCGTTTCTCTGAGATGTTTCTAATCCTCATTTGTTGTTTGAAATGCATTCTATTTGGGTTCTTGTCAATCACAGAAAGTTTGACTTTTACGTAATGCACACCAGGTCTCACACTGACATGCCAGGGCCAATAGCTGACGGGAACTGGGAGGCTGACAAAGCAGCAATGTTTAACACAGTACCCAGGGTCCTAGAACAGGCAAAATTGTCCCATTCATTTTTTCATCAGAATGCACGCTCTTTAAAGAGACAATTCAAAACAACAATCAATCAGGCTCGAGACATCCTATTAACTTGTCCAGATTGTCAAAAAATCACCCCCATGCCATCTCAGGAAGGCGTTAACCCCAGAGGGTTAATGTCAAATGAGATTTGGCAAACAGATGTCACACACATCTCCGAATTTGGCACCTTAAAATACGTACATGTAACTGTAGAACAATACATAACTGCTACAGCACACACAGGTGAGAAAGTCAAGGATGTAGTGAGACACTGGTGTTGAGATAATCTTAGATGATGCAGGACATATACTGCTTCAGGCCTGCTTGCACAATCCGGCCTGCGTGCTGGACAGCAGGGACCTGTGTTGTCCAGCAGCAGATCTGTGTCCTTCAGCAGCAGATATCAGAAAGCTGCATAGAGGAAAACAGGGAAGGAGGTTGTTATCCAGAGTGTGAGAAACCAGAAGATGGGGGGGCCTGAAAATGTGCCTTGGCTAGTAGAGCCAATAAAGTTATGGATATAGTGTGTGAAAGTAAATGTAACCAATAGAAAGTTAGAATAGAGCGTGTGAACCCTGTAGGACCCTGGATAATGTGTGTATTTTTGGAATAAAGTTAGAACATTGACTGTACCTCAAGGAGGATGTGTCTTTGACTCTCGAGCTCATTTTTTTGCATCTTCTCCTTTTACACTGGCTAAGCTGTTTTGCTACCCTTGGCACCCCAAAACAAATAAAGACCGATAACGGACCGGCATATGTCTCTGAAAAGGTAAGGAATTTCCTATCAGAGTGGGGAATCTCACATATTACAGGAATCCCACACTCACCTACCGGACAGGCAATTGTAGAAAGGGCACACCGCACACTGAAAGAAATGTTAGCAAAACAAAAAGGGGGGGAGAATCTGTATAGTCTGCTGGAACGTTTGTGGAAAGCCGCATATGTTATCAATTTTTTAAATTGTGACAGTACTAAAAGAAGCAGATATGAGAAGCAGCACAAATCTCAGGCGTTTGCCTCTCCCAAGCCACTAGTCATGGTAAAAGACTTGATTTCAGGGCAATGGACAGGACCTTTAGATCTTATGACTTGGGGGAGAGGTTACGCTTGCATGGCAACAGGAAAAGAACTGAAGTGGATCCCCTCCAGGTGTGTAAAGCCCTATTTAGGCACACAATCACAGCTGCAAGAACCAGATAACGCAGAAGTTTAAGCAGAGTTACATTATGTTTCATGTTTATATTAATGAATGACCAATGTGGTAACAAGCAATCTACAAAATATCGGTGTATGTATGAGAGTGAGTGAATGATGACCGTCAGTGAATGAGATGTGTGAATGAATAAAAGAATCGTGTGACTGGACAAATAAAAAAACACAGAACACCTCACAAAACCACATTACCTACACCACAAGGTCACTTTAAGAGAATTGAGTTTTTGCTATGCTTACCCTGTTTCTTAAATAAAGTTTGAAATCCCCAGTTATTAAAAAACCTTCAGGTTAATAAAGGTTATAGTTTACACATAGTTGGGCTAAGGCCCTAAGTTAATAAAGTAATTCTCCAAGTTGCACTACACTATAGGACTACAAGAAAGTTTTAAAAAGGTTTACAATAGAAGTATAAGAAACCAAGCAAACAGTGTGCTGGGTCACTGCGAGTTTGGCAGTTTACAATGTTCTGAATGTTTTGCACTGTTGTTTACACTGTTGTTTTGCACTGTTTTTGTGACTTCTTTAGATAATTAAGAGAGGGGATATGTGGGAGGTGTGTCTGAAGGTACGAGGGATGTGCCAGGGCAGTAGGCCCGAGAGAACATGCGCGGTCACATATAACTCTATTGGCTGAAGAAGTCACATGGTATACAGGGATATAAGGAGCGGGAATTTTGAAATAAAGTCTCTTTGTCCACACCACCCACGAGGAGCGTACTTCTTCCTTGTTATACAAGGACTGCCTCTACTACAGTTGTCCAGCGTGACTGTGCTGTCCCAAGGAGACTCTTTTGCTAATTCTTTAGTTGCTAGATATTGAGTTTTTGATTTTTGTTTTGCTCCTTTTTCCTCCTCCCCTTCCCTTTCCCTTTTCCTTTTGGAATTGATTGTACATAGTGTACATAGTATTATAACTCTATATAACTGTATATAACATAAATACATTAATTTACCTGCTCGTTAGCAAGTGCTACAGGAGGCTATATAAGAACCTCCAAGAGCGCGAGCGAAGGTCGCTCACGCACCCAACAGGAGCGGACAAACACAGGGGCGTGGCACAGCAATTTGCACAGCATTTTGTGCAGGCAGGGCAAGCAGGCAGGGCACAAACAGCTCCCACTTCTCGTAGGTGAGCGTGTTTTTAAAGCTAGAAATGGTCTCCAGAAAAACAAAAGCCGTTGCTGCTGTTAATACAAGGAGTGTGCCTACACAGAGACTCCCCTCCAAGAAGTATGCATCCACCCAGGCCTCTGGCTGTGCAGAGTGTCTGAGCCTTTCATTGGTACCAGAGGATGGTGTGGGAGGCACCTGTGTACAATGCGAGCAGGTGAGTGACTTGCTGTGCCTAGTGGCAGAACTTAAGGAAGAGGTAGAGAGGTTAAGGTGCATTAGAGAGAGTGAAATGGAAATTGACTGGTGGAGTCAAACTCTTTCATCCCCTAAGGAAGTCCAACAGGAGACAGCGAAGCCCTGCCCCTCCTGCCATAAGGCAGATGGAGCAAATTGATGGGGGGGAATGGAAACAGGTCCCTAATGCGAGAGGTAAAAGAGCCCTCTCTCGACCCCCATCACCTCTCTCCAGGTACCCTTGAAGAACAGGTATGAGGCCCTGGACCCAGAGAGCCAGGTAGAGGACTGCCAAGAAGATCTGCCTGGAGAGCCTCTTGGTTGGACCCTGTCTACAAGACGGATTACAACCACAACTACAAGAAAAAAAAGAAGGGTGGTTGTAGTTGGTGACTCCTTTCTGAGGTGAACTGAGGGTCCTATATGTTGCCCAGACCCATCTCAGAGAGAAGTATGC
Source organism: Corapipo altera (assembly GCF_003945725.1). NCBI lineage: Eukaryota > Metazoa > Chordata > Aves > Passeriformes > Pipridae > Corapipo > Corapipo altera. The sequence continues at coordinate 3,228,707 of NW_020884873.1, read as the reverse complement.
TGCCTTCCTGAGGCCAGGGTGAGGGATATTAGTAGGAGACTTCCTGAGCTAATTCAGCCCTCAGACTATTATCCGCTGGTGGTAGTCCAGGCTGGCAGTGAGGACATTAATCGAAGAAGTGCCAGGACAATTAAAAAAGACTTCAAAGCACTGGGTCGGCCAGTTCATGGGACAGGAGCACAGGTGATATTTGCCTCAGTTCCTGTATTATCTGGGATGGATGAGAAGTTAAATAAAGAATGGAGTAAAAAAGCCCAACTCCTCAACAGATGGCTAAAGGATTGGTGCCACCGTCAAAATTTTGGTTTCTTTGACCATGGGGCAAACTCCATGGTACCTAGTCTCTTAAAATCAGATGGGATTCATCTTTCTAGGAAGAAAAGGAGGACTGTAGCCCACAAGTTAGCGAGGCTGATCAGGAGGGCTTTAAACTAGGTTTGAAGGGGGAAGGGATTGAAACTGGGCTCTCCAGTGATCAACCTAAGGATGGAAAACCTGAGTTAAGAATTAAATCAACAGCCCACCTGAAGTGCATGTACACTAATGCACGCAGTATGGGCAACAAACAAGAGGAGCTGGAAGCCATTGTGCAGCAGGAAGGCTATGATGTAGTTGCCATCACAGAAACGTAGTGGGATGACTCACATGACTGGAGTGTTGCCATGGATGGCTACAAGCTCTTCAGAAAGAACAGGCAGGGTAGGAGAGGTGAAGGGGTGGCTTTATATGTTAGAGAGTCTCTTGACTCTGTTGAACGTGAGATCAGCAACGATAAGGTTGAGTGCCTGTGGATCAGAATCAGGGGGAAGACCAACAAGGCTGACATCATCATAGGTGTCTGTTAAAGACCGCCCTACCAGGATGACGAAGGGGATGAAATATTCTACAAGCAGCTGGTGGATCTCTTGAAATCGTCAGCCCTTGTCCTTGTGGGTGATTTTAACCTGCCGGATATCTGCTGGGAGCTCAATACTGCAGAGAAGAGGCAGTCTAGGAAATTCCTGGAGTGTATAGAGGACAATTTCCTTCATCAACTGGTAAATGAACCTACCAGGGGTAAGGCCCCGCTAGACCTACTGTTTACAAACAGAGAGGGGCTGGTGGGAGATATAGTGGTTGAAGGCCGCCTGGGAAATAGTGACCATGAAATAATAGAATTTTCAATACTCAGAGATTCAAGGAGAAACAACAATAAAACCTCTACGCTGGACTTCCAGAGGGTAGATTTTGACCTATTCAGAATTCTAGTCCAGAGCATACCCTGGGAAGCAACCCTTGAAAACAAGGGGGTCCAGGAGGGATGGATGTGCTTCAAGTAGGAAGTTTTGAGTGCACAGGAACAGGCCGTACCGGTGTGCCGAAAGGCAAGCCGGCAGGGAAGACAACCAGCTTGGTTAAACAGGGAGATTCTGAAGGAAATCAGGGATAAAAAGAGAGTTTACCGATGGTGGAAGAAAGGGTTGGCTACTTACAAAGAATTCAGGAAGACAGCTAGATCATGCAGAAAGAAAATCAGGGATACAAAAGCGCAATTTGAAGTTAAATTAGCCACTCCTGTTAGGGATAACAAAAAGTCCTTCTATAAATACATTAATAACAAAAGGAGGGGCAAAGAAAACTATAGAGGACTGGTTAGAAATGCGAGGACATACGAACATGGCTAAGGCCATGGATGAGCTGCTAAAGTATAAGACGCAGTCTGACTAGGCCCATGAGAAAGTCTCAGACAGCAGGGCCGTGAGAAAGCAGTAATGTCCTTGGGTATTCTAAATTGAGCTGAAAAACAGGAGCTTGGCATTACCACAACAAAGACACTTAACGAGCCACCTGTGTAAACAATGGAAGGCAGTTAAAATGATATCACCACCTAACTGTGGACCAATAATGAGCCTAATCCCTGTAATATTCATGAGCCTATTATAGAGTGTATATTAAACTGCTGTCAATCTACAATAAAGGAAGTTCCTGGATTCTTACATTAAGTGTCTAGAGCTTTCCGTCGCGACATTTTTGGCGCCTGTGTACAGGGACCAGAGGGGGTCCCTAGGAGATCAAGTCGGATTTCCTGGGTCGGAGTCAAGTCGGACTCCCGAGAACCAAGTTGGGTTCTTGCAGCTGCGGTTGGACGTAGTAGCTTTGGTTGGTCTTGCTGTGCAGCACAAGAAGGCGAAAGGGTTGGACGAAAAGAGCTCAAACCTGCCGCCGCCGAACGCCTCCCTTTCGGGGATTTTGGACGGCGAAAGAGTTAAGTTCCGCGTACCAGGTAGCGAAAAGAGCTCAAACCTGCCGCTGCCGAACGCCTCCCTTTCGGGGATTTCGGACGGCGAAAGAGTTAAGTTCCGCGCTTCCGGCAACGAAATAGTTGGACCCGGCGCCCGGGAAGACTCCTGAAGAAGGAGGCCCGCCGACAAAGTCGCAAGAAGTCTCGTGGAAAGGGCTGCAAAAAGCGTGGGAACACGTTTTTAGGTAATGGAGAGACAGGCGGCACTATCATTGCTCCAATGCTTTTTGGAAAAGCGGGGAGTTAAAGGGTTAGATTTAAAAAAGGATTTACCGGAATTGCTTAAGGTGGGGTTTGCGAAAGGGTGTTTTGTGGACCCCAATACGGTCTTTGATGAAGGTGAATGGAAACGGTACGGGGATAAGTTGTGGGAGGATTTATTGAATGACGATAAAGTAGCTAAAAAGTTAGGCAAGCAGTGGCAGGCTGTTTCTAATGCTTTGCAACAACATAAAGCCGAGCAGCAGGCTGCTCGAGCCGCTGCGCAGCGTCTGGGAGACATCGGCAGTCCTTTCGCAGCTGAGTCTCCGTGCCCGCTGCCTCCCTCGACTAATGTTGTACATATCCCGCCTGAATCCCAAAGGCAGGCTTCTATTACTCCCACTGCCCCTTCCCTAGAGTTCCCTAGCCCGTCCCCTGAGTCCCAGTAGATCTCGTCTACCAGGGCTGCGTCACTCCCCTCACCCGATACATCGAGTATTGTCGCGGCAGAGCGGCGAAAGCTCTGGCAAGGCATTGCCGCAGATGCTTTGCAAGCGGGAGATAAAGAAGCGGCAGAAACTTTAACTAATGCCTTCCCGGTAGTTTATGCTCCGGCAGAAGGGAGTGGATTAGTAGCGACTATCACTGCCCTTGATTGGAAACTGTTGTCGCAATTGCGTGCTACCGTTAATGAGAGTGGAATCCAGGGTGAGCCTACCCGACAAATGTTAAATTATATTTGGGGTAGTAACTTGCTTTTACCAGCAGATATTAAAAGCATTATGAAGTTGGTTCTTTCACAACACCAGCAAATGTTACATAATGCGCACTGGCAGGCGTTTTGCCAGGAGGCCGTAGCGGTCCAGAGACAGGCAGCTGACCCTTTGCACGGGGTTACGTTAGATGAATTAATGGGCTTCGGACCGTACGCCAGAGTGGAAGCACAAGCATTAATAGGGCCAGATAAGATCAGGGAGTCTATGCGCCTAGCCCATCTCGCTCTAGATCAAATCAAAGCCCCAGGAGGAGTTCCGTCGTATATGGGGATCAAGCAGGGAAAAGACGAACCTTTTGGATCATTTATAGACAGGGTTGCTAGTGCCATTCAGGCAGCAGGGGTTCCTGAATTTATGTACGGAGCTTTGTTAAAGCAGTGTGCGCTGCAGAACTGTAATTCTACAGCTCGCAATGTCATTATCATGCTCCCGTGTAATTGGTCAATTGAGGAGCTATTAGAGTGAATGGCGCAAATACCCCAGGGGCCTAATGCTATGTTAGTGAACGCGGTTAAGGAGCTAGGTGAAAGCTTAAAGGAGCAGGCGAAGGTTACTAGCTCTCAGGTTTTAGCCGCGCTTGCGCACTTACAAGCCCTGTGGGTTCCCAGTCGTTGGGTCAAGCCAGCGATTGAGAGTCCTGGAGGACGAGGAGGAGAGACACCTGTGGTGCCTGCAGCCTCACCTGACCTTAGACCACCACCTCCAGCCTCTTCAACACCTGATTCCCCTGTACCTGCTCATGAGGGAGACACTGGAACAGCATCTGAATTAACTGAGTAACTGTACACAAAGGAACTGCAAGACTTACGTGCCCGGACTTGATTTACTGTTTTTATGTATTAGTATGGCAAAGATGTTAAGATTTCTGTCTATTTCATTGCACGGCTATGTAATAGGTTTTCTTCTTTTCACGGGTATGATTGCCAATGTTGAGGCTCTTCACACCATTGACCCTCGGAAAAACATGTGGGTCACCTGGGCAAATCAAACAGGACAATCATCCTTTTGCTTGTCCTTGGCATCTGCCTCAGATCCTTTTCGTACTTGCATATTTGGTATGCCTTTTAACTCGGTATATAAGTTAAACTTACTATTTGCTGGTTGGGTTTCATCATCGTGTGGGAAAGAAATAATTATCTCTAATACATCTGCGTGCCTTATAAAAGCTCTCAATACTTCTTTACCCCAGAGTTCCCAAGAGTTAGACTTAATGGGATCGCTGTCTGTACGTAATACAAGTGATAATGGGACTCCAACTTGTTTTATGCTGGGAACATTTCATTCTGGGTCAAGTGCACGTCAAAGCCACGATTTGTCTAGATGGACTAATGTCACTTCACGTACCCCAGGGTTTAATTATAAAAATGTAGGAGACTATTGTGGCACTAACAATACTAACAACCAAAGCCTTGGGGCGTATGGAGCTGAAGTCAAACCTTCCTCGCCAGGTATTTGGGTTAACAACACTGCACGTGCCTTACCACCAGGTGTATTTCTTATTTGTGGTGACAGAGTTTAGCATGGCATTCCTGTACATGCCTTCGGAGGGCCCTGCTATATAGGGTCACTCACGCTGTTATCCTCATCCTTTTTACAGCTTTTTAATCTAACTTCATCATGCAGACAAAAGAGGAGCCTAAACCAACTTTCCTCAGATTGTGATGAAAAGGTGGAGTTATGGGGTAAGACAGCTACTGTCTTTGGATCTATTGTCCCAGGTGTAGGCACGCCACAAGCATTAACATCTATTCGCAAACTTGCATGTTGGGCTGTCAAACAATCAAACGTCACCACCCGAGTAATAGCAGAACTTGCACAGGACGTTAGTAGTTTACGTCATGCTGTCCTACAAAATCGAGCTGCTATTGATTTTCTGTTGTTGGCACAAGGCCATGGCTGTAAGGACTTTGACGGTATGTGCTGTTTTAATCTTTCAGATCACAGTAACTCCATACATAAACAACTGCAATGGTTAACAGATCATACAAAGAAAGTGACAGTAGCAACTAGTCCTATAGACTCGTGACTCCAATCTATCTTTGGTTCTATATCTGAATGGGCTCTAAGTTATATTAAGGAAGGCCTACGATGGGTATTGACAGTTATTGTGATCTTAGTAATAGCTCGTGTTGCCTTTTCTTGTATTACTAGATGTATAAATACTACGACAAAGAAAGCATTGTTGGCCCAAAATAAAAACGGGGGAATTATAGAGGATTGGTTAGAAATGCGAGGACATATGAACATGGCTAAGGCCATGGATGAGCTGCTAAAGTATAAGATGCAGTCTGACTAGGCCCATGAGAAAGTCTCAGACAGCAGGGCCATGAGAAAGCGGCAATGTCCTTGGGTATTCTAAATTGAGCTGAAAAACAGGAGCTTGGCATTACCAAAACAAAGACACTTAACGAGTCACCTGTGTAAACAATGGAAGGCAGTTAAAATGATATCACCACCTAACTGTGGACCAATAATGAGCCTAATCCCTGTAATATTCATGAGCCTATTATAGAGTGTATATTAAGCTGCTGTCAATCTACAATAAATGAAGTTCCTGGATTCTTACATTAAGTGTCTAGAGCTTTCCGTCGCGACACAATACAAGGTCAGAGCTGTTTGGCAAACTGCAGGTGTTACATTCCTGAGTGTTTTGTGAGAACATGTCTATAGTACGTGTGTGAGAAAGTAGAAGTTAGTACTTAATAAAAAGCTGCCTGCTTTTATTAGCAGGTAGACATCTCTTTGTCTCACCATCCTAGTGTGTCTTGTGTGTCTTTCTTCCCCCCTTCGGACCAAGGCCTTCAACAGATACCCAGCGACAATAGGGAACACGGGAGACTGGAAAGGGTACTTAAGTCTTGGGTCCGAATAGTCGCGAAAGTCACTTTCCAAGCAGCGAAAGGGTGTTTCGCCGACCCAGATAAGAGCAGGTTCAGTCCAGGGTTGTTTTGTTTGTTTTGGTGGAGGGGACACTCTCCGGTGTGCTCTGACTGTGAGGAGCCAGGTGGGGATCTGAAGCCAGGTTTGGCTCAGTAGTAGTTAAATAGCTGAGAGGTTACAGTAAGAGCCTTGTAACCCTAGGGTGACAAGTTTGAATCCCAGTGTGTGGTTCTGGTTTGGTTTTGTTTTGTAATCATGGGTTGTGTGGATTCAAAAGTTGAGATCCCTAAAGAACCCCCCTGAGAATGGTTTTGAAGTATTGGAAGATTTTAACCGGTCCCAATACAATTTTAAGAAAGGAAGAACTTTGCAGACTATCTGTAGGTGGATGGCCGTTATTTGGACAAATGAGAGGAGTGGCTTGGCCGGAGTTCGGTTCTTTTGAGCTAGACACGGTGTTGAAATTAATTTCACTCCTCAATGCAGAACAGAAATGGGAAGAGATCAGGTATGCAGAATTGTTCATGTTTCTGTTAACACACCCTGGATTGAGAGAAGGAGATATGAAAAAGGAAAGCTCAGGAAGGGCAGAAAAATCAGAAGTGAAGTTAGAAAAAGATCGAGTTAAAATTACCCCTGTCCCACAAGTTTTATTTAAAAACACGGGGAATGGTGATTTGAATTTGTTAATGTCACCTGATGAAAGAGAAAACAGCTCAAGAGAAGCCAGAGGTTCAGGAGCAGCCCCTGGACCGGTTCCTGTTGAACAGGCGAGAGCTAGGCAGGAAGGGACCATAAGAGGATTCCCTGGTGTGGGTCTGGCTGCACCGGGAGGGATTAGGCAAATTAAGGCCTCTGGAGGAGTTAGCTCGGGTCCGGTGGGAGTGAGTCCTGTCGGTTTGGCTGAAGTAAACACAGAGGTGCAGGGTTTGGCTGAAGTAAACACAGAGGTGCAGATAAGATCTGTGAGATCGGCTTTTGTTGAAGCTGCTTTTAGCACGGCAGAGCAAAGCGGGAGTTACGCATACGCTGCGGGGCTAGTTAGCTCAGAAATAACATCTAGTTTGGCTGCAACAGGAGAAACAGCAGGAGAGGCTCCTGGTCCCAGGGGGGCAATGGAAGTGGGGTCTCCCATGCCTGTTCCAGTGAGCATAGAGAAAGCAGCCCATAGCTCTGCAGCTGCTGGCGGTTTTGCCGGAGCAGACAAAATTGTCATGGCAACAGCAGAAGTGAGTGCGGGAGTAGCGGAACGAGTAGAGGTTGAAGTTGATAGTTCTACCAGTGATGGGACAGGAACCGCGAAGGCTGAAAAGTCGGCTTTTACTAAGATTGCTTTTGGCGCAGTAACACCAGAGAAGGTTGTTATAGATGCGGCATCTGTTGTAGAAACAAGGGAGATTTTAGAGGTCACAGTGAAAGCGCCGCCGGAACTAGCTGGTGTAGGGACGGCGGCAGGCGTAAGGGTCGCTGATTTAGACAGTGGTAGTAAAGTGAAGGCGTCGGCTCCAGGAGGGGCGACGGCCCCAGGTTGTCGGGGTGGACAGCAGGTCTGTCAGCACCTTGGCACATACTGACGAAGCAATCGATGTTGACCCGATCAAAGTATACCCCTGAGATGGACTGAAAGACAGGACTGAGAATGGAGGCCCTGATCCCGACAACATACTGATGCATCCTGAGGAAACTGTCCTGTGGGAACAGAGAACATTGTCTCATGAGAACAGGGATCTGTTTTGAACGAGAGTGGTTGGGAAAAACATCAGTATGAGAGAAAAACAAGAGCAGGTGCTCGGGACTGTTGTGGGAAAGAACTGGGTTGTTTTGAGAAAGAACAAACTTGTGATAAAGTAGAGTTTAGAAAATGCACCTATTAGATGTAAGAATTCTGGTGTGAAGGTTTGAACTGTCCTATCCGTGTGACTTACGTGTGTGCAAAAACTGTACTTAAGGGGCTGTGAAAGCAGCCCCGGTGTTCCGCTTTTTCCTTCAAATAAACTTTGCTGGAACCTTTTTCGTGTCGCACGGCCATTCCTACAGCGACATCTGGCGATGCCGACGTGATTGCAACGTTGAAGAAGGATTTATCTCCAACTGCGGAGCTGCCATGACTTCTCTCCTAGAGGGAGAAAGAGCAGAAGATTTTCTCTCCTAGAGAGAGGTTGGACCTGTGGGGCGAGGCACAGGGGGAACAGAGCCCCATGTAGCTGGAGGGCAGGGTTGGTTCCCGTCAAAGGTCTGGACCTGAACTTTTTTGAACCCTCATTAGGTAAGCTAACGGGGGTGCCACCGGGGACTATATTTTAACAATGGGACAGCATATAACAAAGGAGGAAAGTGTGGTTCTGTAGACATGGAAATCCCTCCTTAACCGAAAGAATGTCAAGGTTACTGATTTTGCTTTGCGGCGTGTGTTGTTGTGGTGCAGGAAGGAGGGCTTTGAGGTCACATCTAGTACCGCGTTTAGTGTATCTGCATGGCAAAAGGTCGGTGATAAGCTATGGGATGAAATATCTAAGGGACCGAAAGACGTGAATGATCTAGCAGTCACCTGGCATTTGCTGTTTGATACTCTGAAAGAGTGGCAGGTGGAACAGCAGACAGGAGAAAATGAAACTAAGTCAGCTACAGTACAGAATGCTCCAAATTCCAAGGAAGGGAGCTCAACTGATACTATAAAAGAACAGTCAGGGTCCTTGAAAAGTTCAGAGGGAGATTCAGCTGTCAGCAATCCAGGCCATTTGCAGGCTTCGCAGCGCTTGGAAGGAGGCTTAATTAATAGCGAAAGTGACACTAAGCCAAGTCGTAAATATCCTACGCCTAACGAGCAAGTAGCTGACAGCAAACATGAGTCTAAGCCGAGTCGTAAATATCCCACACCTAATGAGAAACTAAAAATATCTCAGCATTGGACGTCCCCGACAGATATTGCCCCGTCTCTCTATAGGACCCCTGCACAGCGGCTAGCAGAGTTTGAAGGTCAGGACAAATGCCCGGAGCCCTCTGCTTCTCATAGTGCTCAGGATGATCCACTTCATACTGCATTGCCCAGTAGTGATGAGGATGAGGAGGCTGTAGTTAGTCATCCTGTCACTGATAACACGGAGAGAGCTGCCTACCAGTCCTCTAGCACTGCTCGGAAGAAAGGAGTTGCTTCTCGGCCCCTTCGGAAAGCAGCAGAGCCGTGGACTCTGCCCCCTGTAACCGTTACTGTGCTACCTAGACATCCAGGCAAATTTTGGAATCAGGTAAAACAAAGGGCAGCAGAAATAGGGGACTGGAATCTGCCGGACAGGATTGGTTATCCCTCTGAGACGTGTGATGCAGTTGCGTCTACAGGTCTTGAGGCTTTCCCGGTTTTCAAGGCAGTACCAGGCTCCGGAAGACAGGATGAGCACACTCCATTTGCGTGGAAAGTGGTGCAAGATTTGCAGATGTGTGCCTCTAAATATGGGATAAATTCCGCAGAGGTGATGAGACTGATAAGGGTGATAAATACAGATCTATTAGCACCCTATGATATTTTGCATCTTGCACAAATTCTGTTTCAACCGATTCAGTATCAAGTATTTCTAGCAAATTGGAGAAAGCTTGCTGAGAGAGCAGCACTAGATAACATTTGCTGCCCAGGCTTGACTCCTCCTTGGAACCAATTAAGGTGAGTGGGGGGGGTTCAGGCTCGTTAGCAGGTGGGGGGGGGCTATATAAGGGCCTCCAAGAGAGTATGAGCGAAGGTTGCTCACGCACCCCACAGGAGCGGGCAAACAGGGGCGTGGCACGTCAGTGAGGGCATGGCATGGCAGTTTGCACGGCAGTTTGCACAGCAGTTTGCACGGCAGTTCGCACAGGCAGGGCAAACAGGCAGGGCAGAAGCCTAAGGTATTTCTGTGGCTTTTTTTTTTTTTTTTTCCTCCTCACAGCTCAAGGCAGTCATGCCTCCCAAAAAAATGAAAGCTGTTGCTCCTATTACTAGTAGAGGGGCGTCAATACAGACAGAATCCTCTAAAAAGGATGCAGCCACTCAGGCCTCTGGCTGCATAGACTGCTTGAGCCTGGAACTGCTACCAGAGGACAGCATGAGAAACACCTGCATATGATGTGAGCAGGTGGATGATTTGCTTTGTCTGGTGGCAGAGCTAAAGGAAGAGGTGGAAAGGCTAAGAAGTATAAGGGAGAGTGAAAGGGAAATTGACTGGTGGAGTCACACCCTTTCGATTCCTAAGGAAGCCCAGCAGGAGGCGGTGAAGCCCAGCCCCCCCTGCCATCAGGCAGACAGAATGGACAATATGGATGGGGAGAATGGAAACAGGTGCCTGGTCATAGAGGCAAAAACACCCCCTCTCGACCACTTTCACCTGCCAGGGTGCCCTTAAAAAACAGGTATATGGCCCTGGTTTCAGAAAGTCTGATGGAGGACAATCAGGAGGAAGATCTGTCTACAAGGTCTTCTGGTTACCCCTGGTCTACTGGATCTGTTACAACTACAGGTAAGAGGAAAAAGAGAAGGGTTATTGTAATTGGTGACTCCATTTTGAGGGGAACTGAGGGCCCCATATGTCGCCCAGATCCATCCCACAGGGAAGTTTGCTGCCTTCCCGGGGCCAGGGTGAGGGATATTACGAAAACACTTCCTAAGCTCATTCAACCCTCAGACTATTATCCACTGTTAGTTGTCCAGGTTGGAAGTGATGACATCAATAATAGGAGTACCAGGGTAATTAAAAAAGATTTTAAGGCTCTGTTATGGGTTATAAGTTTGAGAGAGGAATTTTTTCCCTTCCCCTGCTTTCCCTGTAAGAGAAAACAGACGTTGAGGGGGGGAAGAGAATTGATTAGCTTTACAAAGGAGCTGGCATTAGCCT